>NC_092460.1:43390380-43739130 GCF_047495875.1 Pithys albifrons albifrons | reverse complement strand
ATTTTTATTTTTCTCGCAAGGAAGGGGGAAGCGCCATTCAGGAAAGCAGCTATATTGTGCTCAATGAAGGCAGGACTGGCACAAGTCCTAGAACATTTGCATTCAGAAATAAAAGCTGTGATCGACCTTTGTCTGCTAAGAAAATGAAGCTCGCTCGTTTTAAACAGGCTAGCGAAGGGAGGGGCAGGCTCGATAGGCAAGGAGAAGAGAACCTAAAAAACAGCGACAATAGCAAATATTAGTCTATCACATCCCCAATGGCCAGCAAAGCGATCCTGCCGAACGCGCCTGGCCCTCGCCGAGCTGATCCCGCTCTCCTGGGTACCCGTGAATCCGCATGCAGACGCGAGCCCATGTGCCGATCCCCACGTAGTTCCCGAAGTTGGCGCTCCCGGCTGGCACCCCCGGCCATCCCCGGCGGGCCCGGCTTACCCGCAGCGCTGGATGCGGATCCGCAGCCCCGCGGGCGCTCCGGGCGCGGCCTCGCCCAGCCCCGCACCGGCCCCGCGGCAACAATGGGCGGCCCGAGGGTGGCACGGGCGGCGAGAGAAGGGAAGGGAAGCGAAGGGAGCGAGGAGGGCAGGCAGCAGGGAAGGTGGGAGCGAGGGGAGGGAGGGAGCGAGGGAAGGGGGGGGAGAGACGGAGCGAGAGAGGAGGGGAGGGGAAAAAGAAGCGTGTTAAGCTTGTCTGGTAGTTAACAAGTCTTGAATGAAGAATGTTAGCAAACAGACAAACAGCATGTCTGATGCATGCTAATAGTCCTGGCTTCACCACTGACACTATGAATAATTCAGTAGAAAGGAGGGAAAAGAAGGGAGGAAAAAAAAGAAAAAAAAAAGGAAAAAAAAGGCGCCCTCCACCCTCCCTTCACGCTCCCAAACGTCTGCAGAGGAGATGGGAATAAAAAGTGTGCCGCAACTTTCTCCTTCCCACCCATCGCACAGCAAATATCCAGCAAAAAGGCCGGTCGGGCACCAGCCCTTTCACCAGCGCTGCACTCGGAGATTTTCGATTCCTATTTTTGTTGCCTATTAATCTCCCCACCACCATCCACCCCCCCCCCCCCCCCTACCCCCGCCTCTTTACCGCCTATTTCACTTCTTTTGTCTGGGAGCTGGCACCTGTCCCAGAGACGGCATTTTACTGCACATCCCCTTTTCCCTCCTCGGCAGAGAAGGGAGGGGGCAGGTCTGCAAGGACGAAACAGCCTGTGCACCCCCTAACTCCCCCCCATATTGCCATTTCAGCCATGGTCCAATTACATGGGGCTTGGAGGGCTATCACCCGCCCTGTTTCACATGGCGCAGATACCTACAGCCATTAAAAATGTATTTCTGTAAAAGAGAAAGAGAAAGGCAGAGGGAGCGAGAGGCTCATTCCCTGAGCTGCACTGGGAGTCGGGGAAGGAAAATCGCAAGTAAAAGCCTTCATCCTCAGAGCACACAGACCAGCAAAGCCCGGGTCACTGCTCAGGCAAAGGAATCCATTTCCTCAGCGAAGGGAAAAGGGAGAGAGGGAAAGGGATGAGCGGAGGGGCGAGCCCTGGGCGCGCTGCCCTCCGCATGGGGATGCACAGCGCAAGAGAAGCGAGCGGCAGCCCGGCTCGGGGACGCCGGGAGCGGAGAGCAGGGCTCGGGCAAGCGGAGGAAAAAGAAGATCCTATTTGGAGCATTTTTAAAAGTTCTGCTCTGGCAAAGGCCGTCTGAAGGGGAGGCCCTTGCAGCAGGAATGCGAGCAGCAGCCGCCTTTCCAGGGTCCGGCCTCCCCCTTGTGAGCGACTGGAGCAGCCTGGCGGAGGAGGAGGAGGAGGAGGACGTGAGGCAGCGAAACGCAGCGGGCTGGAGCTGATGATGAAAGCGGCACGGCCCTGCGCGGGCACGCTGCGGTTCCAGCTCCTGCAGCCCCCGGGGCCGGGCACAGGCTCCTCCAGCCCCCGCACCGCGGGCAGCACCGCCGCGGTGCGCCCGGGTACCCCCGCGGGCTGCGATGGGCACCCGGGCACCACAGGCTGCGCTGGAATGTAAATTCACCCACGCTGGGTACCGTGCTTGACAAGGCAGTGCGGCTGATGAAGCTTTTAACTGGGGCGGGGGGGAGCGGGGAGGTTTGTACGGAAATACCTGCCGGGATTCACGGGGAGAGAAGCGGCTCCCTGCACACCCACGCGTCCCACACGGCTCTGGGTGACACAGCAGCCCCAAGGACACAAAACCAACCCCAACCCCACTGAAAATGACTATTGGAAAAAGTAAATACTGTATGTGACAAAAAAACTTTGTGATTTTGTTTTCTCATGCCCTTACTTCCAAACCAGCTGCACAGCCAAGCTCAGGCTGCTTGGCCCTTATAACTCCCTTGGCACCGAGTCAAAAGCTGATAAGCATTTGGGCGAGACAGCTCAACTGCTGTGCTGGAAGAAAAACAGCTGCCATGATTGCTGTTTGATTGAGAGCGCTCGCACACACTCACAAAAAACATACCGAGCTGCAAGGACCGGCCACAAATGCCTGAGGATTCGGCTTCAGAGGATCAACACACATTTCCTTATAAAAAACAGTTTTATATAGTTTTGCCTCCATTCTCCTCCCTGCTTTTTTAAAAGAAAACGTACTGCATCTACTTGCTTTTCTTCTTCCCATCCCCCTCCATAACCTCAAGCAAACTCAAGGAATTGTGCCAAAAGTCCCATTGCTAGTTACCAAGTGCATTTTTTTAAACGTCCCTTTGATACTTCTTTCCCTCGTGCTTGCCATGGAATATGCAAGTAAGATAATCTTTCCATTACTTACAAGCAGTAATTAAAAAAGGAAAAGAACTTCTGGCTCAGCCTTCTTTTCCCTGTTTCTCTCTTAAGGGGCAAGAGGAGGCAAACGAGGGGGAGAAGGATGTTTTTTCTCTTTGCCGAGTCCAACATTTGGCTTTTTCCATTTGTGGCAGATCACTATAACACTATTGTAAAACAACTTCCTGCCCCTTTTGGCTCACGTTCCAGAAACTGCTAGGCTAAGTTCATAGCACAAACTTTTTTCCCCTTTGCCGAAGAAGAGAGACAAAAAAAAATTTCTGCAAATCATTTTCTCCCTTATCTGGCTAATGGACTCACAAGGTGAATTTATTGCAGCTTTTTAAGAATGCTACACAAGAGATGCCGGTATCCCAGCTGGATATTTCATAAACTGAAAAGGTGGGGTCATTATAAATATATGTCTGTGTGTGTGTCTATGTGTGTCTGCATTTTAATTTTGTCATTTTGAATTGTACGTCTCAGTACCATCAAGTGGATAATAAGCTAAGCTGCTTCATCTGCCATACTAATTTGTGTATCTATCATAGCACAGATCATTGGCTCAGTACATACAGCCTCCTACTTTCCAATTGCTTTTGTACTCTAAGGTGACCTGTATCTCTCTTGTCTCCCTCCCTTCCTCTAAACGCTCAGCCTGATGAAAATACCCACTGGAAGCTCCTAAATCCTCTCGCTGCAAATGTGAGACATTGCAGTCTCCCTGCTACAAGTCAAAAAGGAAAACTAAGGCCTGCACAAGTTGCTCTCTCACGGTCTGTCCCTCCCTCCCTCTCTCTCCCTCTGTTCCTCTCATAGCAACAGCATTTCTTGGTGCGCCTGCTTTGGCATACATCAGCATTTCCACCGTCCAAGTGTCCTTCTGCGTCACATCTCGCCATTCCGCTCAGCCAATGAGATCTCCTTCTTGAAAGAAAAATATAGAGACTTTTCCTGGTATTGGTATATTCAAAATTGTTTTTCATGTGCTTTCCTAACAAAAAAATGTTGTTGAGCATTTGATTTACCCTGCACTGGAGGGGGGGGAAGGAAGGGGGAGGGAGGAGACTGTACTGGATTCAACCTTGAAGAGTCGTCTTTGTGGAAAATATGTTATCGTAAGAAAAAAAGGATTACATAGTTACTTAAGGAAAGTCATAGCTGTCCCTCTCACTTTCTATTGATTCTGCTTGTGCTATCACTGCTTTCCTAATGTACTTTTAAAGCATCTAAGCAGCATCAACTGATCAGAAAAGTCAAAACCATGTGTTTCTAAGAGTTTGTAAAATATTCTTCAGGAAAAAGAATATATTGGTTGATATTTTCCTCCATTAAATACTGATAATGAGGTGATAGAAAAAACTGCAATAGAAGTCATAGCCATGAGTTTCTATCCCATCCAAAGAGGCTGCTCTCCAGCACAGAGTCCTGCAGAATGGAACAGAGAGCTCCGGAGTCAGAGACCCTTTCCAAGATGCATTTCCTTCTCCCACAGACTCACATGGTTGCTGTAAGTGCAGCACCTAAGTGCCCAGCTGTGGCAAGGCTGGTGTCAGAGGCTCCATGCCGTGCCCAGGTGTGCCAGGAGGTGCTGCAGCCGTTGGAGCCACAGGCACAGCTCCAGCAGGACGAGCCCTGCCTGAGTGGGACCAGCACGGCCCCCCAGCCCAGCTCCCTGTGCCCAGCCCAGACTCGCATCCTTTTGCCCTCAAACTCACATCAGCAGCCACATCCAGAGGGCACAGCAGGGCACGGGGGGCTCTCCTGAGCGGGCTGGCCCTGCTGCAGCTCCAGCAACTCCCTCATTTAGGGCATCTTTGTTACACACTTCGATCCAGCCTCGGATCTCCAGAGAATGCTCAGCCACCGGCGTTCTGAGGAGAATAAACATTACTTTTGTAAGCCAAATATATATTTTATGGTTTACCCTCACCAACTTTTTTTTTTTTAATGGTGTGAAACCACAAATGTTTTTAATATTTATTTTTAGGGAATTACAGTAAAAGCATAACTAGAGATTATCAGGACATAGTTGACAAGATATTTAAATGGATACTTTCCCACAAATTTTTACTTCAGTAAAATGACACCTAGTAATTCTGACCTCTTCTAATAACTTTGGTCTCTACTGCATACAGACTGTGGATGCAGAGGATGTGTGTGCATAAATTCTGGGTGGTTAAGAGTAAAAACAAGCAAAATTTCTGGATAACAGCCTTAGCAGCAGCTGGTCACAAAGTCTAGCTAAAACTCATAATTTTTGTTTTAAAATAATGGCACAACATTTCTGATTCCAGAACATGCCCAAATGAGAAAGTTAACCCTGCACAGAAAAACAAAAAAAAAGAGATTACATGTGATAGTGCAGTCAACAACTTTTAATGCCAATGTAAAATAAAAGGCAGACCTGGTTTTTTTAGGGAAGGATCGGACTTAAGAATACGAGGAGCTTAGTTCACAGTATTTTACTTGTATTAAATCAGCTTTCAGAAAGACTTTCCAGCCTCTATCAGGCACAATTTTTAGCTCCTTATTTATTGTACGCTTTCTGTATAAAATATAGATGTTCTTTATGCTCTACCCCTACCCCTTCATTTCTCACTTTTTGTATTAAAAACGTGGAAACAACCAAGGTTCATCCCTGCTTTTGCCCACCACTAACACGGATAGTTCCGGTGCCTTTGGAGGGTTAAAGGCACCTCGCCTTTACACAATTATGGCTCGTATTCCTGCACTCACAGCTCCCCTTCCTCCAGCAGATACATTAATGCATTCTGTCTGTCCCCACAGTAGGGAGATCAGACTGAAACTTGTCTAACTCTACATTACTGCAATATTAAAAAATAAGGATTCAGGAAAGAGGAAGACAATTACACAAAGTCCAACTTCTAAGTTTCACTTAAGATAAATGGAATTCCAAAAAGGGAAGTGAAGGAATTATTTTAAGATTGAGCATGCCTGAATAAATTCAAATTGTGTACACAGTAGTAAGCCAGTATTTCCACACTGCAGTTTATAATATTACATAATTCTATAACCTCTCTCTTTATCGCAGGTTCTGTCTATTGGAAACTCACTATAAATACCTCTGCTGAACACCAATTCATTTCCTTCTGTTTTAACTCGGAGTGGCATCTCTTGTTCTTTGGTCTCAGTTCGGTGTGATACAGACACGCACACTCAGGTCATCTCCAATCAGCTTTTTTACTTTTTTTTTTTTTTTTCTTTCCAGACAATATAGCTCATTTTCAATATGGGGCAGTTTCTAGTCTAGCAGCTTCCAGAAATATTTAGTGAAACATGATCCAGTACGTTTTCTAAAAAATAATCCAAGCAAACATATCTTTTTTTCAGGATTACGTTATCCATAAAAGTACAAATTTCCCCTCCCCTTTTTCTTTTTAATTGTATCATTAAAATAATTCCAGTGCATGTTACAAAAAACCTCACCAAGAATAGCTCTGCTTAACATTTAGAGAGTTTTTCTTTTTAAAGTCCCTCTCCAGGAATTATAAAGAATAATAATTAAAATGCATGTCTAAAAGCAAAGCAGGCTTGTCTGTGGCTCCCAGAGGCAGCACAGGCACTCTGTAGGATTACAGTCGGTGTATTCCAGAGAAAAGACAGCAATCACACAGTGTGCAGGTTACTGGGGAAAGTTCTGTCCACTGCTGCACAACTTGCATTAATTCCACTGGATCAGTGGCCTATTAAATTATGGGGGAAACACACTGAAATCCCCAATACAGACAATTCTGAAAAGTTCCAAACTGTAAAGGCAAGCTGAACAAGGATCTATTTCCACACCCTTCCCTTCAGACTGTAATGAAGCATTTTATAAAAACACTTCCTCCAGGACTGTATTTTAACAACGTTTCATAGAAAACTTGGCATTCAATTGGTACCATCGTCAGTGAAAGTCTGACCGGAGGACAAGCAGAGTTTTGGGGGGGGTTCTTTAAGAAAGGCGTCCGTCCTTAAGTGGGGCGTTGCACCAGCAGGTTTTTAAGGTGCTATGGACACAATTTGGTTTATCTTCCAACCCTTCCGCCTCCTTTCTTTGGACTGTACAGACCTTCTACCCGAGGGCGATGTGTCCTTTGTGTCTGTGCCCACTGATGGGAAGGTGGCGCAGCAGCCGCAGCGAGTCCCGGCCCGAGCAGGGCCGTGTGGGCGAACTGGCCCCGCTGTGGCTGTGCCGGCTCCGGGTGTGCCCAGCCCTGTCCCCGGGCTCGGCCCTGCCCGGCTGTCCTGCCTGTCCCTGCCTGTCTATGCTGTCCCGGCACTCCCGGGAGCACGGCCCTGCAGCACAGGCTGTGCGGCTCCAAACCCTCCCCTGCCCTCCTCTAATGGGCATCCCTGCTCACAATCCTCTGCCCAGCGCCTCACAGAAAGAGCTGCGGGAGATTACAAAAAGAAAATTATATATTTAAAAAAAAAGGGAAGAAAAAGTGAACTCACATTGGGGGGGGGGGGGGGGGGGGGGGAGGAAAATGTTGATTTTTACAGAATAATAAGCCACGAAAAGTAAACAAATATATATTGTGAAATCTATCATGGAAACAGAATTTCTCAAGTCTACAAGGGGGTTAAAATACCTTTATATTGTAAATTTCTTAAAGGTTTTTAAAGTAATCAAGAGCTGCCCAGTGTCGGCGTTCTCTGATATTAAGGATCTATTTTTTAATACAAAAGAGTGTAACAATCCCTAACAAAGTGAATTGCAGAACAAACAAAAATTACATAAAACACAAATTCCTCCGTGGTTTTTTTGGTAGTGAAATCTTACTAAAGATGAAAAATTTGCATGAACTGTAAGAAAATCAAAAGGGACGTCCATTACAGCATCACACTCACAGCAATTAGTGAGTACACACAGAGACAGCCCAAAATGGGCGTAGGTGAAGAATCCACAGGGGCACGATCTGCTTATGAGCGGGGATCAGTCTCAGATCTATTTTACGTGGCCAAATCAGCTCTCCAGGTCAAGTTACCGTGTCTCCTTCGTGCATTAAAGCACTAACATGTACACAATACATGGTAACATGTACCACTAACGTGTACACAACACATGGTAACATGTACCACCAACATGTACACAACACATGATAACATGTACCACCAACATGTACACAACACATGATAACATGTACCACTAACGTGTACACAACACATGGTAACATGTACCACCAACATGTACACAATACACGAAGGGCAGCTCAGCCTGCTCAGTCCAGCTGGAATATCTGAGGATCACTGGACTGTCACATGGGAACATACACTGGCACAGCTAAATTTAAATACCTCTCCTTGAAAAAAAAATCTCACATGAACGGTAATGATACATTATTGTTATAATAAAATATGATGTCAAGAGAATAATGAACCTACTGAAAGTATTCACATATTTATCTGGCAGATAAATACAGCCTTCTACATTTTTTCTATCAGCTGCAGGTATAATTTGTATTTGGGAAAAAAAGGACAATACTTCATAGAATTTTTGTTCCATGAATTGTCTTCCTGGGAATCATCTTTTTTCTTCCTGTCTGTCTTGCTACACTTACTGCAGTTGTCCCACACGCATTATTAAGTTTCGTGCATTTCTGTGTTTTGAAGGGATGCCTCAATTTACAAACTCAGCTTTAACGGAGCTGTGCTGAGTTTGGGTTTCAGCAAACCAGGTGTCCCCCCAGAAGTGGCAATGGATTTATTTCCTGTGCCCAGACAGGTGCCCTCCCAGGGAGAGGGAAACTGAGGCCCTCCATGCCCTGCCCGTGCTCTCCCATCTGGCAGCAAGAACAGAGGCAGAGGAGACACCCTTTTTATATCACTATTGCATTATACAGTGTGAAAAGAGGTTTAAAAAGGAAAGGTCACTTGGGGGTTGCCAACAAACCAGAAGCTTAATGAAGAAAATATTTTTTTCCTAATTCCCAGTTTCATTTCTCAAAAGATCAATCTGCATCTCCACAGATTGTGTGCTGTAATTTAGAAAATTTTAGTAAAATTTAGTAAAATTTAGTTATTACATCCTGACAAAGCCAACACAAATATCTTTAAAACATCCAGTGAGGTTTTTGCTACTTTTTCCACACTAATAAAGTGCAGTATAAATGCTAACACTGGCATCCCAAAAAAAGAAAAAAAAGAAAGGGGGTTAATTGTGAAAAGCTGCTTCCAGACTTATTCAGTGAACCATGTTTTCCAGTTTTTTAAGAACACTTCCTTTTCAGAATACTGAAAATTCCCAGGGGATATCAGTGACTAACCTGTGGAATTTTCAAGTCTCAAATTTAACCATTTTTTCTTAGGGCCCAAAAAGCATTTTACTGGAGATGTAATATGGTTGATCAAAGCACTGAAATGTTAAAAGGTCAACTCTTAAATTTGTATCCCCAGAAAAAACTATCAGCAGAAATACAGTGCAAAAAATTTTTCCTGATCCACCAAAAATTTCAAGAACACTGTACAGTTTTTCCTAATGCCAACAAGGAACTTAGTAAGAAAACTGTGCAGGAAAAAGAGATGACAGTGACTGGGTTCAACACAGAGTGTGTCCCTGAGTCTGTCAGAAATGCAGCTGCTTTTACAAAAATTTGAAGCCAAGTATCAAAGTCGGTGTCTAAAGCCTGTATTACTTCCATCACTTATTTGTAATAAAATTAACCGGCTCCAACTTGCCCCCAAAAGCATTTTAACCAACTCAGCTCCTCTGTCCCCTCTGTTCACCCTGACACTGCCACAGCCCAGTGACCACTGTCAGAGCAGGACTCTAAACTAATATTCAGATAACATATTCAGTAGAAATACTCGGTTTCCTGCTTAGTAGAAATCACACTATTTTTATAATGCAGCTGAAAGATTACTAACAAAGGGTTACATGTGAATTACAACAGGAAAATGCCAGTTTTGCTTTCAAACGGCACTTCCCCTGCACAGAAAGAGTCGAGTGTCCCACACATCCAGGGGAATAGTTTAATAGGAATGTCAGGTTCTGTATTACTGGGGGGGTTCCACTGGTCAGTGAGTGGCCAAAGCCTCAGGCAGTCTAAGGCAATTATTGGCAATCTCCTGGAAAAGGCCCTTTTGTGCCTGAGCCCCCCCAGTCCCAGCCCTGCCTTTGCCCACCCGAGAGGGCCTTTTGAGGCTGCCCTGCATTTTCCCTTCCCGAGGGCTGAGGCCAGCCGGTGCCAAACACAGGGATGGATCCTCTTACCACAGGAAAACAGAGCAGGCAGTCCCCAGAGCAGCAGCCCTTTATTTTTACAGGTGCAACCCATGCCTGGCTCGTATTTTCTGCTCCCCAGAATATTAATTTCAAAACCACACACACCAATGGATGACATGCAGATATCTCTACCCAAGTAACTTTTTTAAACTTTCACATGCTTCTTTTTTAATCAAGTATTCAATGAAAAGAGGCAGAAGGAGAGATTTTCACACCAGACAAATCAGACAAATTAAGCCTTCACTTCAAATGAATTTTGCCAAATTACACTGGGCCTGAATGGATATCCAGCAGCCCAACATTTAGAAAAATGTTAATCTTCAAAATGTGAAGAACTGACTCCCTAATTTCCATAACAAACCTGAAGCCTGACCAAACCCATGTTCCACAGAACTATTTCTTTTAATTTTTCATGTTTTTCTCTACTTAAACAGTTACATTGCAATCATTGTCCAAAGGATCAAGGAAACAACAGGATAGAAATGGTTTAGTATTAAAAGCAGAATATTCAGGTGTACATGAGTTGTTCAAGAGACAAGGCTGTTAAATGTGAATGGTTCCTACTTCATTTTCACTGCAGGGGCCACATTTGGAAATAATTTTGATATCAAATTTAGCAGCTAATATTTCTAATTTCGGTAACATCTTTGTCTAGAAAATGAGAAAATCTTGCCTACCATGAAGCTTTACCAGGTCCATTGGCTGCAGAAATCAGTGCCAGAAACAGAAAAGCCGAGGAATGACGTTCACGCAGTAAAATAAAACTATTCTCTACCTATTCAATTAATCTAAATTTTACCAAAGAGAAAGCTATTTTTTTAAACAGTAAAATAGAAAAAAAAAATCCTGAGGCTTGAGTGAGGAACATTCAAAGCAAAAAAAAAAATCCGAAAGGCTCCCCTGGCTAAGCAGCTTTCAGAAGAGGCACTTGTACAACAGCATCCCACATTATCACACTGAATGCTGAAATACTCCACACTCACTGAGAAAAATTAGTTTTCTCGTGCATCGGGCATTGCTACAGTTTTTGTAAGGTTTCTGTATCTTCCTGGGGAAAAATAAGTATTTTAAAACTTGAGTATTGACTGAACTTTTTTAACTCCAAGCTGCTATTCACATTTTAAAATTCTCCTACAGCTCATCACCTCCAAAGAAAGCACAGCCATATCAATGCTCTAAAGCAAAAATAACAGCCCCAAAAATAATGCAACTGACACTGCCTTGAAACTCTGTAGTCTCTAAATTCCCACAGGTAACAGCAAAGCAGAGTTAGTGCTGAAGGACATGTGGTGAAGGGGGGTGAACTTTGTATTTTTGTTAGTAAATGTATTAATTATAACTAAGCAACACTCAGGAGGAATAGATGTATCTAAGCTATCAATATTATCTTTTTGGAAAACAGGTGCATACACCTTTCCTCTCTGTCTTCCACTGACATCCAAAGCTGGTGGGCTCTGGACTCCCAGTAACAACAAAGGGCACAGAAGGGCTGTTGCAGTATCCTGCCCTCAGCATCACTTGTCTGGCTCAGCTCTGGTGCCACTGTTCATTCAGAGGGCACGAGGTCTCAGTTGCTGGGCCACCTCTCTTGTTGCAAGAGCTCATTCTGCTGTGTTACAGAACTCAGGTTTTAATCTAAAAGTTGATTATTGGAAGTGTTTGTTTGAATAATACAACTGCAAGAAAACTGCAGACATAACGTTTTACTTGAAATGACTGGAATGCAGACACAGTTTTACCTCAATCCTATTGCTGTTGATGCCACAGAAGCCTCAGAGTTTGCTGTTGTACTTTTACTTATTTCTGTGATGGGAACATTACAGGCTCTCCCCAACACTCTGACACCTTTTGTGCTTAGTTCCAATCTGATATGTTTTACACAACTTGGCTGTCAGCAGCAATTAGGGGGTTCTGGGTTTGCTTTTTTTGATAGCATAAAGAAATGTAGGAAAGCAGCATGTTGACTGAAGGTATGTGTTTACAATTATTGATCATAAAATCATTACACTGTATGTCACAGATTTCACTGCTGAGCAAAGAAGAGTATATAGATAAAAAATAACTCACATCTTTTGTTGAAAGGTGATGGTTTTCTATAAGCAAGTCTTCTGGGCAATTTCTCTCAGCTTCCATGTTTATGTGTTTCCTGGTCACAGCAGCTAAAAATGGGATGTGTCACATTCTGCCACCAGATACTTTGGAAGCCAAAAAATGGCACAAAATTAGTGATAAAGAGGAACAAGTCCTGGTTCTGTTGGGCTCAGTGCCCTGTGCTCAGCCTCGGAGAGCCCTGCGTGTGTGCACTGATGCAGCACAGAGCAAGTGATGGAAAAGGTGCTGGATACGACCTGCTGGGACACAGCACTGTGGATACGACCTGTTGGGTCACAGCACTGTGGATACGACCTGCTGGGACACAGCATCGTGTTCCCCATGGCCAAGGAACGAGTCCCTCATAGGCCCAAGCTCAGACTGCAATTGCACTTTCTCACTCATTTTAAAGAGAAAAAAAATTGCTAATTTTCACTAGTCTGTGCTTCTTCCTTAGGCAAAAAATCTGGTGGGGGTAAAAAAAAAAACCTGTTTAAAGGCTGAGAACAGAACAAGTGAATGACAGGGGGAAGCCCCAAGCAGTACATGCAGTTCAAGGAGGGATTCAGTGCCACGGCCATTGGCAATTAAAGAGCAGAGGTTGGACTTTCCCTCTCGCCGGGGCTGTGGCACACTCCACTCCAGGCAAACCTGATACTCTGCCATTCTCTGCCAGCACGTGCCGAAATTAGTTCTCCATTTGGTGGTGGCCCTCAGAGAGCAATTCCCATTGAGCAGGGAACAAAGGCCGCGACCCCAGGGTCAGAGTGTAATGCAGGAAGCATGACCTCCCCTTTGTTCACACAGCACTGTTTACTCTGCCTAAGTAAAGATCACCAATACATTAACTAAAGAGGATTAAAAAGGTCATATCCCCGGGGATGGAGCTCACGCAAGTGGCAACTCTCTTCAGTCACTAAATCATTTCACTTCCCCCCACCTCTCTTAAGAAAGAGACACCTTAAGCTGCCACAGCTCAATGCCACATTATTTCCAGAGCCAAAGGCTGTACAAATTCATGCTTCAAACCCAGGTTATTCTCCATCAGCCAGCTGTTTTGAAGTTATTTTTAAAGTTACCAAAATATTTTATGTGAGAACTATTGCCTCAATACAATTTTTCCTTTTATATCTCCTTCTGAAAAATTCTGAGTTTATTTATAAAATTGTTTGGCTCTCAAAACGGTTCTTAAAAACTGAATTTTTTTGTAGCTAGTAATAAAGAGATTCTTAAAATATTCTGTAGATGTGCAAAAAAGTGGCCTATTGCTGTAGACAATTGCTGAGTCCGTGATGGTTGACTTGCAAAGAGGAGAACAAGGGAAATAAACTGAAAATATGCTGCCAATACAAATTCACATATGCCGATAGCTAAATAAGCACTTCTTATGGCTATTAAGCTCTCTCTTACCAACTTTTTTATAATATCTTCCAACATCATTATTAACATGAATATTAACAGAAGCATCTCTTGAAACAGCTCAATTAATGCTGCCTTGGTAACACACAGGATGCAATGTGGCCAGTCAGGAGTGCTCCTTTCCATTCTCACCTCCCATTCCCTGGCTGCTGGATGATCCCAGCCTGTGCTCTGCTCCTCGTTGGTTCCCTACCCTCTGCTGAGGGGGCTCCCTTTGCTCTGGTTCCCTGCCCTCTGCTGAGGGGGCTCCCTTTGCTCTGGTTCCCTGCCCTCTGCTGAGGGGGGTCCGTTTGCTCTGGTTCCCTGCCCTCTGCTGAGGGGGCTCCCTTTGCTCTGGTTCCCTGCCCTCTGCTGAGAGGGCTCCCTTTGCTCTGGTTCCCTCCCCTCTGCTGAGGGGCCTCCCTTTGCTCTGGTTCCCTGCCCTCTGCTGAGGGGGGTCCGTTTGCTCTGCCCCCTGTTCCCTGCCCTCTGCTGAGGGGGCTCCCTTTGCTCTGGTTCCCTCCCCTCTGCTGAGGGGGCTCCCTTTGCTCTGGTTCCCTGCCCTCTGCTGAGGGGGCTCCCTTTGCTCTGGTTCCCTGCCCTCTGCTGAGGGGGCTCCCTTTGCTCTGGTTCCCTGCCCTCTGCTGAGGGGGCTCCCTTTGCTCTGGTTCCCTACCCTCTGCTGAGGGGGCTCCCTTTGCTCTGGTTCCCTGCCCTCTGCTGAGGGGGGTCCCTTTGCTCTGTCCCCTGTTCCCTCCCCTCTGCTGAGGGGGCTCCCTTTGCTCTGGTTCCCTCCCCTCTGCTGAGGGAGCTCCCTGGAATGCAGATTCTGCCATCAGTTCCTCGCCCAGGTTTGGAGGAACAGAGCATGAGGAAGTGAGAGGTCCAGACTAAGGCATTTTCCTTTCTCCACCCTCAGGTAGAAGCTCCTCTGATGAAGCTGAATTTTATGTCAGAGGTTCCATAAGAAAAAGACAGGAATAATGCATGGCAGGCAGGCCGGGCAAGCCCTTGGTCTGGGTCCCTGGCCCAGCGAGCTCAGCACCAGCCAAACCCTGCAGGGGTCACACAGCTGAGCTCAGCACCAGCTCACCAGCAGCTTGGAAAGGAGCACAGCAGTGCCAGGCTCCAAGGAACAAGGGCCTGGAGCACCACAGAAGGCAAGGATGGGCAGGGCTGGGGGTAACAGGTGGGCAAGGGCCACCTGAGCACTGGGCAAAGGCCTAGGCAAAGAGGTACCCCTTCCAAAAAGCAAAACACTGGATTGAAATAACCAGAACAAAAAATATATTTAGAAATTAATATTTTAAAATGGAGATTGAGAGCATAAGGACTGAACCAGCGACATAAGGACAATTTTTTGACAATACATTAGAAGCAGGAAGACTGCACAACAGTTGTCTGGCAAATCTGGGAAACAAAGGGGAGCAAAGAAAGAGGACAAAAACACTGCAGAAAAGATAATGGCTGATTATGACCTTGAGCTATTTAGTCACACAAAAGAGGAATCTCACCCTTTCTCATCCCGTATGACCATATTAACATTTCTTGTTAGTTGGGTTCCTGATCTGGGGTATTCATTAAAAAAATATTATATATCCGCTACTTCTTCCAGTGGGAACTGCTAGTATTTCTTTTCCAGTTCTTGCTCACCTTCTCACCAGCCAGCAGCACTCTCCCTCCGAGATGAGAAGCAAAAACAACACTACAAAGTTATAGAATGAGATGTCCCTTCTCTAGAACAGAAAAACAGAGAAAACATGATTTGGTGACATAAAATTCTTGCATAGCCCGTTTTTTGGGGGAGGGTGGAGCAATTTTAACCCTACCTCATATTCTAAGATACACCCTTTATCTCCTGATGCCCAGAAATCCAGACAGACCCAAAGGTACCTTTTAGGTTAAAAAGAAGTTATCAGGCTTAATACAGATAGAAAATCCTGTGATATTTGAGTCATCAAATTGTCCCCTCTGGTCCCTTCAAAGAGCAAATCCCATTAATCAATTCTTTTGCAAGTAAAGGGTGAAAGAGCAGCAGACAGCAAAGCAGAGAGTGCTGCAGTAAGTGGACAGATTGAAGGCAAAGCTACCCCAAGGACACGGGCAGGCTTTCAGAAGCGGCCCAAGGCTGGAGGCAGAGCTTCCAAAACCCCTCTGTGCTCTCCTGTCAGGAATGAGGGGGAGCAGGAACTCCAAAACAGGTACCACTGATGGGCCAGAGTACAGGCCAACGAATTCTGTGATTTAGCAAACCCTCTGCAAGGCTACTGTAAGAGACTATAATTTTAATGCCTGAGCAGGGATTACATAATGGAGAGAAAACCAGCATTGCTAACATAATAAAAATATGTCTTTTTTCACTTGGAGTGCCTCTGCAGAAGAAATTACTGTTTAGTTGGACTTTCAAAAGGGCTTAGACCGTGTGACTCACAAAGACCATAAAGAAAACGCAGGAATCATAACTGAAAGTTGGAATGACAATTAAAAACGAGCTGAACAGCCAAAAGTAAACTGTAGAATGAAAATACATTTGCAAGAGAAGGGTTAGTAGTTGCTGCATGCAGAGGTCATGCTGGTATCAACTTTTAAATTTTAGTTAGTGGTCTAGAAAGATCAGCTGCAAAACAAGAGTAGCAAAATTGACAAGCAAGGGGAGGGTATTTGGGTTTAAGAAAGTTGAGCACATGTCGAATATAAGAATTTTTTTTTATAATTGCTAAGGAAATCATATTGCAACATTCTCAAAGGGAAGAGACCTGGGTGCCACTGTCACAAGGTGACCAAAGCTTTCAGGGATACGCAGCAATGTCAGACAAGCCAAGCAGGAAAACAGACTCCAGTATTGAAAACATTATCCTTCTAATACCCAGTGCCAGGGAAACACCTTTCTGGAGAGTGCTGTGTGCACTCCTTGCCTTACCTCACCAAAGGTACAGAAGGAACAGGAACGCAAGGGCAGGGGACTCAGGTGATGTAACTTGTAAGAGACTGCCATATATGAAGGACAAAGGAATCAAACTGTCTATGATGATGAGCACATGAACAACAGGGAGGACAACAGAGAGACAGCTTTAAAATATGGAATTATAGTCTGACATGCCTACTTCGAGTCCTGAACAGGAAATGATTCAGTTAAATTAAAAAAGCAGCAACTATAAACTATGGGAATATATTATTTTACAACATGCAGACTGAGCATTCAAAAATCAGTGCCACAGTCCATCGTTAAGGGACATCAGTGGGAATCTGACAAAACACAGTTCTATTCACAGCCTACAAAAATAGAGCATTAAATGGGATTGTTGGGTGGAAAGACCATAAAGGCCTTTGCACAAAGCCACGATGGAGCCACTGGCCAAGGGACCCACCTGGCCCACGTTCTGACAAGGGCAGGCTATTCCAGAAGCATCCAGTGTCTGTTATCTTCACCCTCCACTCTCCTACCAATCAACCTTTTGCAAGAAATGTCAGGGTAGACTTGGCATTAATCAGACTGTGGATCTGATCCAACACAGTAATTTATACTTTTGTTTTCTGTGGCCAAAGAAAATGGCAAAAAACAGATAAGTTGACTTGAACCATTGCAAGCCCATTTGCCCTCTGAGTTAGCAATGGTGCCTGACACAGCACTGCCCATGCATTGCTAGAATTCACAAAAACAGCTAAACCCAAGCCTGTTTACTTTGCTACCTGCTCTTCTGCCACCCCGACCAATAATTAGAACGAGCCTAAATTGCAAGACATTGTTTTACGACGTAACTCCATTTCCTTTTTCATCTGGCTATCTTTTTGCCATCCATGCATCAGTGGTTGCAGAATCCATTTAATAATGCCGAGGGGTTACGAGCTGTGTGTCACCCCTGGGCCAGGGCCACTCCCAGGGGGGTTGGCTGCGCTCAGCCCCTGGTCCTGCAGCTCCCAATTCCCAGCGCTGGGAACACCTCACCACATCCCACACGTGCTGCTCCTCAGAGCTGCACAAGGGTACATAATTAGGAGATGATGAGCTCAAATATGAGCCAGGAGATGTGGGAGCAGATTCTGTAACCACACTGGTGAGTGGTTTCACTACAGAAGAAGTTGCTTCATCTTCACTTATGGTATCAGCAGAACTCACACGTTTTCAAAATATATTTGCAACAGCAGAGGGATAAAAAAAAAAGAGTGCTAAAAACATGCCAAGGCAGAAACAGAGTTTTAACATCAATTGTATGGAACTGAGATTGTAAATCAGCATTATCACCAAACTGCCTGCGTAACAAGTGCCCCAGAGCCCCCCAGCACAGCCACACCCTCCTCTGCCTCATTTTTTTATACTGACCATAATACACTTTCCAAGCCAGGCCCTAAAAAAACCCGAAACAAACTAAACCCCACATTTTTAATGGACATTTTTACTGGACACCAGATACCACAGTGCTGATTTATTTAGGCAGATTAGAAGCAAATAATTAAAAAATATTTCAAATATAATTTTTTATTTTCTGTTTCATTTCAAACAGATTCAGTAGGCCTGATTTGACTCTCTATTCCAGCCAAAGGAAAAAAATCCTGCAAAGGTGTTGTATGCTACGAGCATAACTGAGCCCTTCAGCTACATCTTTTTAGAGTTTTATGTAACATGTTATCCATTGGTACTGGAAAAATTCCCAAGTCAGGGGCTTGTCAGAGAACCCTCAGAGCAGCCCATATATTTTGTAGCAGTAACAGACCACAACGCAAGACAAGCTGAGAGAAACATCCCAGAGGTTTTCTCTTTAGTCGGTGAGGTTCTATGGATTTGACAGGCAGGTCTAATTCTGACTTTACTAAAAAAAAACCCCAAACAAACAAACAAAAAAACCAAACAAAAACCCCCACAAAAACACAACTAAAACTCTCCCAGCCTGTGTAACACACACACTCTCCCAGGTTATCAGATCATTCAGATCTCAGTACCTGCAGCACAGCAATAACGATACTGCAGAGCAAGTATCACACAACATGTCCTTACTCTTATTATAAATATTTCATACAATTTATTTGACTGATCATTTAGCAGTACATAGAACTATCTGGAAATTGATTGTTGCTATAAACCGTTTTGCATGTTGTGTCATTTGCTGGCTTTAATTCATTAGGTAAACAACACTAATTATGCCACACTTCATATTCTATTTAACCAGAAAATATTCAATACGAATACAAAGTAATAAAACAAATTTCCTCTCATATCTCAAAACCCACCCCATTATTTTCAAATAACCAGCTCCAGCATTCAACAACACAAAAATACAATATTTAGGGTTCAGCAACTTAAGCTCACTTTTTTTTTGCAAATAACTTCACAAAGATATTGTTGTTCTGCTTTCATTAGGTCTGTGAAATCAACAAAAAATAAGCTGCTTGTTTATTTAAATTTAGAACTAAATATGCGCCCTGAATCCACAGTTTTTTGCTATTATCCTCACTGAAAGAACAAATTAATAGTAAACTCCAAATACTGAGGTTATGCTAAGATGTGTGTTAGGAGATGTCAACATATATTACCGGTAGTACACTAATCATGCCAAATCCAAATTAATTTTGTAAGCCCAGCACCTTCTATGCATTTATTCATGTACAATTTCATACCCACAAACCCCAACACTGTCACAAGTGCTGCACTTCACACTCAGCAAGGTGTCCCCAGCCTGTTCTGTCCTGAGTCCTAACGGGGTTCCAGTGAGCAATTCTGGAATCTCAGAGCCTGCACAGTGCTAAGATTTGCACACAGTAAAACACAACTAACTTACTGAGTGTATCAATACTTCAGTATTTGTAGGTCTGGTTATTCCCACAGAAATCTTTGCTCTCTGAGCAGCAGAATATCAGGTGAGACATTTAACCCACCAGGCTGGAGTGCTCCAGTCCACCACTGACTTCTAAATCCAAACACCCAGGAAGGGCAAACGGCAGTATTTGGGATTTACTGCTCTCCCACTCACCCCTCGGAGCGCTCCCAGCCCTGGATTCCGTCTGGGAACACTTACTCCAGGCTGCATTCCTATTTACGGAGATGCTCTGCAACAACCGGAGCCAACAGGAATCCAAGAGTTAACCGAAGGAAAAAACCCAAAACAACAACACCCCCTCCCCACCAGAATGCCCAGCCGAGCTGCAGAGCTGCAAGGAAAGGAAAACGCTCAGCAGACAACAGGCTAACAAAAAGCAAACAGAATTTAGTGCCGCTATTGCCTGGATACCAGCTTGGGATTTAGGCAGCCTTGGATTACAAGGACTGTTCCCCTGCAAACCCAGCCCACAGTTCCTGCACCGTTTTCCACCAATACCACATCCAAACTGTGACTAAACACCTCATTATGCTCCCCTGGCACTGCCTGAAAGCACACATATTGTACAGTTTCTGGGGCACCTAAAACAGAGGGAAAAAAGCAGCTGTTTTTTCCCAATTGGTAGTGAAACAACGAACAACACGAGCCCTGCAAAACCTTGCACCATCCGTGCATTTTCGGCTCCCCCTTCTCTTTCTGTGCAGGCAACAGGTGATAAAGAACACCTTTAAAAATAAAAAAATGTATGGGGTCTACAGGACATCTACACTGCAACACAACCCTTTTCATAAATTAAAGTTGAATGAAGAGCTTTAGCTGGGCCTCTACATTGGCTTCAGAAAGTAAATGCTTTGCTTAATACTCATTTGTAGATGTTTCATTTAAAGAAAATACAGCCCTCACAGTTACAAATACTAACCAGTAAGTTGAGGTAACAATCTGATCTTGACAGATCTTTAAAGAGAAAACCCAAACTGCATTTTCAAAGGAACTGCATGCCTCAAATATTTCACTATAATCTCCTTTTCCAATAACTGGCTAATTGATCTTAAATACGCAGATGAATTATGAGGCAATAACCTCCAATTTTCTTAGCTCTTACTCCAGACAAACATTATATTCTGATTTATGAGTATCTGAAATATTTAATTTGTTGTTCATGGCACTTAAACAGTTTATCTAATTACGAGAAGTAAGGATTTCACATTAAAGATTGCTTTTATTTTCTCCTTTAAGCTTCACCACTTCAAGAGCGTTTTTCCTGTCCGTTATTATTTAGAAATAGTCTCCCTTTGTGCACTGGACGTGCTGCTGTAGCTCAGGAGGCCGTGGCTGTGACATGATTCTCTTGCCAGTCTCCACACTGCTCATTAAATAATTTTACTCCCATATGTACACATGCAGCTGGTCAAGAACAGACTTTGCTGCATTCAGCTACATCTGAGGCACTTCCACAGCAAGCCTTGAAATAAAACCCAAATGGCTACAAACCCAAAGAGCTTCCCTCACTGTGTGTTTCTGAGCAAAGCTGTGCAGTGTCGCAGCACTACACCTGTGTCTGAGCAAACTCCCCAGCACAACAGACCAAAACAGTTCACTTCTGCTAACACCCATTTCTGAACCCGCAATTAAATAGAACCATTCTTTAAAGACAGGTTTTCCTGAAATATTTACATGCTTAAAAAACAGCTTCCTGTTTTGGAAAGCTTTGCCATGTCTTCCTTTTGCAAAAAATCAGCTTTGCAGTCCCAGCGAAGAGCTCCGGGTACAGCAGATGGTTAAAATTCTGCATCATTTTTAACAGCCTCAGAGAAAGCACTGCCTTTTTTCGGGGGAGGGCGGGGGTGGAGGAGAGGAGAGAGAAAAAGCTGAGAACAGCAATTTGCAGCCCTTTTTTTTTCCTTGACAGCAGCAAAGCCCCGCCTCAGTCTGGCCCTTCCTCCAACCTCTGCTAACCTAAAAACCAGCGCCAGTTTGGTAGCGGGCCAAGGATTCAAAAGTAAACATTATCCTCCTGCCATTTTTTCGTGCTGTTTATCATATCCCGAGCTCTATTTTTATTACCCGCCCTCGCCACGGCCGAAGAGCCCGACTTGGCCCGGCTCGCTCCCTCCGCAGCCGCACCCTGAGCCCGGTGCGGCAACCCCGGGGGTGCCCGGCCGGGCTGTGCCGGCACACCTGGCCCTGGGCATGCCCCGTGGGATGGGGCACGTCCCGTGGGGTGTCCCAGGGGATGGGGCACGTCCCTCCATCCCCGCCGCGCTCCCGCACAACGCGCTCGCCTCGCCCAGCGCCGCAGCTGCCGCAGCGAACGCGGCTCTGCCTCGCGGCTTCCCCGTTTGTTTAATTTTACCAGGGGTGCTCAAACCCCAAACCCGTGCGCCTTGCACCTGACTCTGCGTTATCCCCACCGCTCAGCCCAGTCCCGGTCCCTGCCGCTGGCGCTGCCGCCTCCCATCCTGGGCTGCTCCTCAGCGAGGAAGCTCCGCAGCATCCCCGGCCCGCGGGACCGGCTGCCGGAGCCGCTGCGGGATGCGGACACGGCGGCGGGGGAGGAAAGGAGGCTAAAAAAATAAATAAATTTTAAAAGCGGGGAAGGAAGTAAAAATAAATAAGCCCCAATCCGTCAGGAGAGCGGGATGTGCGGGAGGAGCGCCCTGGGAGGGGCGGGCGAGCACGGCCATGTTTGTGCGCGGGGTCAGCGCGGGGCACGGCGCGGGATCCGGGGGCATTTGCGCTATTTCCCTGGAAAATCCGCCCTCCCGCCCGGCGGGAGCAGCGGGAGCGCCGGCCGGGCCCCGCCGCGGGGGCACTGCGGGAACAAAAGCGCTGCCTCGTTATTTATTGATGCTCCGGCGTGTGCGCGGCGAGAAGGAGCCTTTGTGCGGTCCCGCACCGGCACCGCGGGACAGCCCGCGGGCTCATCAATAATTGCGAACCATCTCCATATTGAAATCGCGGGGCAGCGCATGATTAATTAAGGAGCAGCAAAAGCGAGTGGCGAGCGCGGGCGGCGCGGCCGCGTTAACCCCTTCACTGCCGGGAACCCGCCACGAATATTAATTAATGCTGCCGTCTGTGTGTCGTGGGGCGACCACGTGAGGCCTCTGGAAAAGGCTCCGAGGAGCCACGGACTGATGAACAGAATTTGCTGCAATCCGCCCATCATTTGCAAAGAAAATCCCCGAGTTATAAATCTTAGCGTGATTGTAAATTAATGTATTTTCATGCAGCGAGGTTAAAAGAATATTTACCAGGTTATTTATACGAAGAGATAATTGCAATTAAAATCCAGTAAAATGTGCAATTTAAACTCATCCGAGCGCTCCAAACCATGACAACATTTCCCATCGCAGTGCTGTGATTAGCTGGCAGGCGGGACCGCAGCTCCTCGGGCAGCGATGGAGCCGCAGCCCCGCCGGCCGCGGAACATCCACCCACCCACCGCCCGCCCCTCTGCCGGGAGCCGCGGGGACACACACCCGGCCGCGGGGGACACACGGCCACCCCCGCATGCCCCTGTCCATCCCCGCAAACCCCCTCCCCACCACTCGCTGCCCCAACTCGCCTTCCTAACCCTTCTCCGTTTTCAATCCTCTGCTTGTTTTACATCCAGCTATTCCAGAATTGCATCTGTGACCTTTTGGCCATTTATTCCCATTTAATCTTCAGTTCTCTTACTTATTATTTAACATCACTTACAGTCCTCCCTGCAGGCAGGCCCTTGATTTGGCTGGGGGGTGTGCAGAATAGATGGATTGTACACAGAACTAAAGCATCCTTCATTTGTTAAGCCAAGCACACATTCATTTGACTTACTAACACCCCTTTTCACAGGGTATGAATTCCAGGAGCTCCAGCAATGGGAGTTTATCCAGGCACGGCTCAGGCCAGGTGTGCTCAGTTTGCAGTCTCGGAGCAGGTTCATCCTGAGCAGCTCTAACACAGCTCAGCACATCCGCTGATGTTCTGCACAAGGACAGCAAGAACATGCTGCAAGTGACACTAATTCTTACAGGGCCCCACTTTTAGGGCCCTGATGCCACGGACCAGATGGTTCCCATTAGCAATTTTCCCCATCTACACATGAGCAGACACATGGACAGCAGAGTACCAGCATTTCCTCTACAGCATTTGGGGACTGCTCCACAGAGCACTGAAACACCACTGAGGTGATCAGGGATAACAAAGTTTGGCATTTCCCTTCCTGCTACTGACATTCTGTACACCTTTTCACTGTTTGTAATCTGTTTATCCTTGTATAAGACAAAGCCACACTGGGACACCCACCAAAGCCATGCCAGAGACTACCACCATCAGGAACCTTTTCATCCCTTCACAGATCAGAACAAAGTTTATTCTGCCGTGACCTATGAAGAACAACTTGTTACACCCAAAGGTTTTGCACTTGAGTTGGCATCCAACAAACAAGCAAAGTGCAGACAGAGCAAATCCCAGCCCATAAAGACTTACCAAGTAAGGCCCAAGCTCTTTAGATACCTGTTTGGGTTTAGAGACCACAGAATTCTTTGGAGTATATAATCTTCCAGCTATAAAAATGTTAATAAATCCATAGGTCAAAATGAATAAAAAGCTTGCTGTTCTTTCTTAGGATGTTTGCTCAGTCACAAGAGCAAAAGTTGGATATACCAAAATGTTCATCAGTGTCCTTGTTTTTCTCTGGTTTAAAGCATCACAACATTTTCAGAGCTAATACACCAAAACAGGCAAAGTCAAGGATGAAATACAGCAGTAAGACTAATTTCTCATTTCTAAAATAATTTCTAGAACATGTGAAGATATTCTTTTAAAAGAATTAAAGGTACACTGAGGGTGTTAAAACTGAAAAAGTGAGTAACAATTTTAGTATATTTTTTTCTCATTTCTTACCTACATGTTCAATTACAAACTTCCCACTATTATGAAGCTTATGGGAATTGGCTGGCAGTTCCAAACTCCACAATTCTGGCTTAAAATGATCTCTCTATGGTTTGTAGCTCAAAGGAACAGAAGGAAGCTGCATGGTTGTACCTTACTAAATTCTAATGGAAAAAACACTCCCTTAAAAATGTTCACTGCCTTATTAAGTGATCCAAAAATACGGTAGGTGGGGCTGGCACCACTGCCAGGTACCTCCTGTTACAAGACTGCATTTTCATTGCTTACAAAGTTTGCCAAACTTAAACTGTTTGGCTAAAAATGTCCCTGCCCAGGTGTGTGTGTGCCTTGGGATAACTCATTTGAAAATCTCCAGCCAAACAGCTCTGGCCTCTCCAAGAAGGAGCCTGTGGAAGGCTCCATTGGTTGGTCAGGCTGCCAAATGACAGAGAGCCCTTCTCTGAGGAGCTGCTGCTGCCTCCCCAGGGCTGGAGCAGAGGTTGGGAGCAGTGCCTGGTAAGGAAGAGGAGTTTGCACTTGACTCTGGCCAGGCTGTCACTGTGTAAACTGGCCAGGGACTCACTGAGGTTTAACAGCAGACAATCCCAAAGCCTGACAATCCCAAACCCCCACAGCTGTCCTGGCTGCTGAGGGCGAGAGAAACCTCCACTGCCTGACACCAGAGCTCTGTCATTCCACCTGAAAGGGTGGCACTGCCCACCTGGGCACCAGAAACAGCATCCTCAGCTCCTCATGTCTGGCCTGCTGGCATCCCCACAGCCCAGTGCTTGATTTCAGCATGGAACAACTACAGCTACCAAACCAGAACACCAGAAAGAGAAAGGAGAAGGACATGGGTGAGCTCAGAGCTGTGTGCAGAACGTGGGAACAGACTCTGAGCAGGGATGCTGATATTTGCACAAAGAAACCAGGCTTCTTGGCTGGGGAAGCAAATGGGACCAGATGGAAAGGAGACAGTGCCTTGAAGACAGGACATTGTGACAGAAAAAAGAGGAAATCACCAACAATTCTGTGTTGTTTCTCTATGAAGGTGCAGTTGGCTCAAGGAGCACCATGGTGGGATGGCTTAGAGGATTCCACTCCTCCTGATGACTCATTTGGCTCTCAGTAGACTAGTACAGGATAAAATCTGTTTATGCAATTTGCTTTTAACCCCCTCAACCTGCAAAACCCAACTGACACAGGCACGTGCATTCACACACAGACACATGCAGACACATGTCAGAACTGCATTCAAAAAAGGGTTCATCTTGTTCAAGCAGGATTAGAGAGTATAGAACCTAGCAGAGAAGAACAGCAATAAAACCTGCTGTGCAGCAAGCAGCATTTCTTGTATATAGCCCTTGTATGTATGGTACCATTCTTACTCACGGCCTGTATTCCATCTTTTCTGTGGGGGCCCAGCCTCAGGAACTGGCAGGAACAAAACAATGCCAAAATATTGACAGCTACCCTATTTTGTACTCTCCTCACTAACAAGGTGCAGCTCCATGTCTTATTTACTAGATGCTTCTCAAACTGCCCCCCAGAGCCTTAACTACAAGGTTTTCCTGTGCCCAGTTTACCACTGTGGTCCTTGGATGCCTCTCAGAGATCCTGTAATTCATCTTTGTGGAAATCCTGTGAGTTGAAGGAGATACACTACCCACGTTTTAAGGGCAGGATTTGGCACAAGCATCCCCTCCATTCCAGGTGCCTGCAGCTCTGTAAAGCACCACAGATATTGGCACTGTGCTGAAAGCACCTTTCCCTGGGTCTCACTGGCAAACCCTTGCCAGAGCTCACAACCAAGGAGAACACAAGAAGCCAAAATTAACTGACTTAAAATCTGAATGTGTTTAAAATACCTGACCCAATGGATTTCCAACAAACACACACCCCTCATTTCTTACAAGGCACAGTTTCAAAGCAAGTACTGCCAGGCATTAAGGGTTAGGGAATATTTCCCGTGAACCCAAGTTAACAAAACTTGTTTCCTCAGCATCAAGGTGCTGGAACACAACATAAAATAAAAGCAGTTTTTAAAACTACTTTCTATCCTTTAGCACCTTAAAGTAAGTATTAAGATGGTATGAGGTTTGACTCATAGGTTTTGTGCAATTGCCAATTCCAGTAACGCCTTGGGGGGTGTAATGGGCTGCTGAGCACTCCCAGTTTGCATCCCAGTGGATACAGAGTGCACGGGCTGTGACTCACAGTTGCTGTAACTCTGACAGCTCAGGGTCCATGTGGGCTGAGGGGTTCTGCACTGAGGGCACGTCCTGCCAAGCGCCCACCAACACTCCTGGCCAGGCCTTGGCACTGCCACCTTCCCTGTCCCTCCACAGCAAGGCTGAGGGGCTGCAGGAACACACATCCCCTTGGCAGTGCTGGGGCACAAGGGGCCATGGGCAGGGCAAGGGGCAAGGCCACAGGGCACTTACTGCCTGTCCAG
Source organism: Pithys albifrons albifrons (assembly GCF_047495875.1). Taxonomy (NCBI): domain Eukaryota; kingdom Metazoa; phylum Chordata; class Aves; order Passeriformes; family Thamnophilidae; genus Pithys; species Pithys albifrons. The sequence continues at coordinate 43,712,482 of NC_092460.1, read as the reverse complement.
CCTCAGTTTCTTCTTATCACCACCTCCCCTGCCCCTGGAACATGGCTTTGGGTTGGGGAGTTTGCTGCACACAGGCCTGTGTGACCAGCAGTGTTTGTGCATTCTGCTGTGTGTCATTGGGTTCTTCCCTGTAAACACCCAGGCTGGCACTCAAAGACACCTTGCACAGGTATTTGGTCTCAATAGATCAAATTTGGAATTATTTTAAAATAAAGACTGAAAAATGAGGTGTAGTAGTGAAATCAGTGTTAATTCAATAGCATATCTAAGGGGCTCCTGACATTTGCAAAAGAGGCCAGGCACATGCTGCCTGCTTGTTTTGATACAGATACATCTGTCAGGAATTCATGCACAAACTTGTAGGGGACTCCCAGTACTGTGTGTTGTAAAATAAATCTGAATTGGGCTGCTCCCAATCCAAACACACTTGTGACTAGAGCACTCACATGCAGATAGAAATCTAGCAAATAAAAAATGTTTCCAGGAGCTGTAACTTACTGAATTTATATACAAAACCTCACAGGTGATGAAATCATATACATCAAAGATTACCATAATACACTCCTTTTATTGAGAGTTCATGCCTTATTGGCTTTTCTAGATTTGCTTTTGTATTTCCACCTTGCTATTTTAAGGTGTATTATCTTTAATCCAAAAACTGCCATCCTACCTAAACCTACTTAGAATTTTCTATGATTAAATCTCACTGAATGAAGATTAGTGAGAATTACAGCTCTTTCCCAGCACAGTCTGAGGGAACACAGCACAGCAGAACCCAAACATGCCTTACCCACCCTGACGCTTTATAATCTCAAGACAGAGCTATAAAATAGGAGAAATTCTTTTTCTTCATTGAGCAAAGTGGAAGAGCCACTGATTTGTGCTCAGCTCATACTGCACAGCAGAAAGCCTCACACTTTCCTATGTTCATGTGTTATTGGCACCATGTGCAGCACACAGGATGTGTTCCTTCTTTACAGATGCTGCCAGGGACCCACATTTCAGGGCAGGACAGAGCTTTGCAGAAATTCTCCTGCAGCCCTTCCCTGCAGGAACAGCATCACAGTTCCCTCAACCCTTCCCTGCAGGAACAGCATCACAGTCCCCTCAGCCCTTCCCTGCAGAAACAGCATCACAGTCCCCTCAGCCCTTCCCTGCAGAAACAGCATCACAGTCCCCTCAGCCTCCCCTGCCCCTCACTCCCCATCAGTGGCAGTTCCACCTGTGAAATCATTTTCCAGACACTGAAACCCACAGAAAATTTCACTCAACACACCGGTGGTGTAACCAGATTTACAAATCCCTGGAGTCATGCAATGCTGATACAAACTACATTTTAAACCCAGTTACTTTGGTTACCCAAGGCCTTGCTGTGCAGAGATCAGAGTGCTATTAAGCATTAAATTCCCTAAAAATATTTTACATGTTTCTTCTGCAATGGAATGCTACAATTTTCCAAAGTCTGGTACCTCGGGACTTCATAGGCTTGAAGTCGTAACTGACGCTCAAGAAAGTGTTACTTGAGGAATAAAACTGTTGCTATTCTGCCAAAGTACTGGATCACAAAATTGTGTCACTGATCCAGCACTGAATACTGCAGCTACTGTAATTCTTTATTTAGATAAAACCCATAGTTGGGTAGGTAATTATTTTTCTGTTTAACTCCTGCCTTCCTGAGCAAACAGCCAATTTTGCAGGTTAGAGGAAGTCACCAAAGACCTGGATTAATGCTAAAAATGCATGAAAAGCAGTTTCTGTGGCTGGTCTTGCCATACTGTGAGACAGGACAGCAAGAATAAATCCATGGTGTGCACACAGGATCAGGATCCACACCTGGACACCTGTATTAAAAAGCAATCTCAGCAGAAAAGAGCCAATTACATGTGAGTTTGGGGGTTTGGTTCATTTTTGCCTTGTTTAGAAGAATCTTTTTTAGGTGAAACATTATAAAACGCCCTTGAGAGTCAGCTCCTCACCTGCACCCCTTGCACAGCGTCAACTTTTCTAGCATTGCATGCACACATAAAGAAAATGGCTGCAGAACTAGACTCACCATCACTCCAAGTAATTAAAATGCAGTATTAATATTTCATGTCAATTACTCATTCAATAACCCCTCCCAACTGTAAGAGCAGCCCAGACACAGCCTCCCGTGCAGCAGCAGCAGCTCTCCGAGGGAAGGGGAGCCCCCTGAGGGAAGGGGAGCACTGCCCACCTGCCAGGTCAGGGAAGGGGAGCCCCCCGAGGGAAGGGGAGCACTGCCCACCTGCCAGGTCAGGGAAGGGGAGCCCCCCGAGGGAAGGGGAGCACTGCCCACCTGCCAGGCCAGGCCAAAGGGAGCCCAACCAATCACAGCATCTTCCCTTTCACAGACACCCCAAATTCACACAGAGCAGTCAGAACAGGCCACGTTCCACCCCAACATTCCCCCCAAAGGGGAATCCTTTGGTTATGGCAAAAACAAACAAACAAAATCCTGGAGGAACTATAAACAATACCTAACTCAGTTGCATGTCTGGCAAATGACAAGTCTCTGAACACAAAGGCAAATCTCTCTTTTTCTAAGAAAAACATGGCATTTCTGTGGCTGGCAATCCCCTCACTGACTTTCCTGCCTGTTTCTATGCCACTTTCATTTCTCAGTCTGTGGTTGCACCCTGTCACAGGTCAGTTACAGGTGTCAAAGCTGCTGTTCATGTGGTGACGGCAGGAAGGACAAGGAAGGGTCACAGGGATGAAAACATATTTAAAAGAGACATTAAATCAGATTAATAAAATCCCCAGACAATACGGATAAGAAAACCAAGTAAGGAAATCCCATTTCCTCTTATTTTCCCACCTTAAAATAAATCAATATTCCAAAGTGGATTTATTATTTTGTCTTTTTCTCTCTGGAAAACTGCAAGCTCTCAGCAACCTTCTCCACAGATCTCTGCAAACGCCTTCACACTGCACACACCTAATTAAGGGATTTGTCCTCATCCAAATTTACTGCAGTATGTCAGTGGTCTGTTCCTTTTCTGTGACACTGAAATCTCAATGTGCAATTCCTGTATTTTCCATTCACTATTCAAAACCAATTCCATGAAAACGAAATGTAAAACGAAACTAACCCTCTCTCCAGCCCCCAAAACAAAGAATAAAACAAACAAACAAACACGAAAAATATCAAAACACCAAAAACTAACCAAATCCATCTACCAGTGACAGCTGCAACTCCCCAAAATCCACTCCCCCAGGACACCCAAGGGCATCCAAGCTGTGCCTGCACCTTTGGCTTTCCCTGCCAAGTGATCCAAGGAGTTGATCATTCGTTGTGATCAGCAGGAGCTACAGAACCCACACCCATGAAAACAAGAATTCTGTAAGAGCTGCATTTCCAACATTAGTACCTGTACAAATAAAGCACCTTTCACAGGAGCTCAGAAATCCATGTATTTTTATAAAAACAAATCTCTTTTACAGCAAATGAACCACTAGAGAATACAAACCTCTTCAGTTTGGGTTCTAAGGAGGTGAGAAGCGCACAGAGACAACAAACCAGCACATATCTATGTATGGACACACGAGTGAATTGAACATAGTGCCAATAAATTATTAATTTGGTAAATCAAATGCACTATGAAAGAATTACTCAGTTTTAAGAATAAAACGACTGTCAAAGAAAGCTACTCCAAGTGCATCCTGTACCATCACACTCAACAGGGTTCAAGAGAAAAATGTAAGAGAAAAATTTATTAATCTAAAATCAGAATATATTTGTGTGTTTACAATGAAGTTGAGATGCTTTGTTACTCTTTGTCTGTTCTCAGAGAAGAAGCTTCCCATGAGCTCCATTGCACCCGTGACTGTGAAAATGCTTAAAATCCCAGAAAGGATAGATGACTGTGCAGACTTGCTTTTGGACTTACCAACTCACCCTTTGCTTACACTGAGTGCTGCACAGATAGGTCACTACTTGCTTGCACTCAGAAGATAATGCTAAAGGAAATAATTAGTGAATAAAAGAGCTACTTTCTCACATGCAAAGTGCTTTATGCCTTGCAAATTGTTGGGAAAAAATAAGTTAAAAAAACCAAACACAAACTCTGTTGTAACTAAAATATGATTTAATACAGCTGCCAAACCCATATTATCTGTGTATGCAACAGAATCATAACTGAGATGCTTTTAAATATGAAGCTTATGAGCAAGTTAGAAAATAAGGTTTGATTCAGATCAAAGGCTGCAGATAAAAACTTGAGAGTTGCATTTCCTGCTTCATTGTCCATACCCAAACCTCAGCAGTGCCTGGAGTTGGAGGACTCAGCCTGTGCTGTCCCTGGGTGGATGGGACTCACCAGGCCCCGTATTAAATGTTTATTTGTCCACCCAAGCTAAGATCCACATTAGATTTCAGAGCATGACCACATTTGCAGACAGCTTATCACTGCTGCCTTACTGAGCACTAAAGCCAGGGAGCAATATGGCTGTAATTGCAGAAAACATTCTTAATAAATCAGAGTTGTGTTCTTGAAATTAATTTATAATTGTGGCAAAATATTTTGCTTAATAAAATAGTCAAAACTGAAATATTTACTAAAACAATCTTGTGGCAGAACTGATTTTAAGAAGGGAGAAAAAAACCCAAAATACAACCAACCAAATGATGAAATGCTCTTCCCAAAAGAATTCCCAGCTACTGACAATTTATGCTATTTGCACCACAGTAGTAGTCGTGTAGGCTGAGAAAGGAGGTACATAAACAACTATTTGATTTTTTTTTTTTGGTGCTTATTAGTATTCTAACTGCAGAGTCTCTTCCAATGATTCATCTGGTCTAGACTACCTTCCCATCGATACTTTAGGTGATTTTTTACATGTTTATTTTAGGAGCTGCTTTTCCACAGTGAGGTCTGATATTTGCAAACATCTCCACGCCAAACACACTTTTGCCCTTTGCATGTGTCTCACCCAGGATGGCATTTCCAACCACCTTCCCCAGCGCATTTCCAGGGTCAGATGCAGCTTGGCAGAGGAGGACAATGAGCTGATTATCCCACGGGCTGGTTTGGGGGGATTGTTTGCAGCCAGTGCAGCTGAAGAGTTAAAGCCATGTGCTGAATTTCAATCCATAAACATGGGTCGTGGTGCCAACTTGGCAGCGAGTGCCACACTCAGAGAGAGCAGGGCAGGGAGCAGGGGCAGCTGCAGCCCCCCCGCCCTTCCCTGCCTTCCCCCCAAACCAGCTCCCACTTAGCATCAAGTCTCCACAACAGGCCAAGAACAGTAACAGTTGGCATTTCAATGGGCATATTAAAAGGAGATCTGGCATATTTTATTCCTTCCTAAGAAAAATCTCCAATCTCAAGCTACAACTATGAAGACAAGTGGGTTTTTTCACTGAGTTTCAAGCAGTCCAATCCAGCAGGGTTTACTGGGTTGAGGGGAACGAGCCACAGTGAGCCAGGCTGGAAATGAGATGTCAGCTCCCAGCAAACCTGCAACAGTATCCCACACAATGCGTTCAGACACACCATTTAAAATTCAAAATGCAGCTTGGAAGGCATCAAATTACAGTGTATAAATCTATATTTCATTTCAAGAACTGCAAAAGACCAAACCTCTTCTACAACTGGAGGATGAAAAACAAAGCTAAGGAAATACTTCCTTTGGGGAAGACGTTCTTTTTAGTATGTGTTTTAAACTTCACATGCAAGTTGCCAGAAGATCAGGTTGCTGGTGATATCCCAAGGTTTCCAAGACATATTTAGGAGTGACCACTAAAGCTATAGGAATGGCTTTCTGTGTCCCAAGTTCTAAAAGATGCCTATTTTTTGTCAGTCTGTGCATAAATGAAGAACTCCACGCAGCCTTTGCATGAAGATAAGCAGGAAGCACTTTGGGATGTATCCCAAGCACACAGAAACAGAAACAGGAGAAAAGGGAAACCAACGCCAAACCAGGAGGGAGATGAAGGCAGTGCAGTGCTTTGTGTGAAAGGACGAGTGTCACGGATTCAGCTGGGCTGGTTCTCACACAGACAGAGCCAGGGCAGCAGCAGCACAGCTCGGTGGTGGCTCCGAGCAGGGACAGCGCTGGTGTGGGCGGGGAGAGCTGGCACCGAGGTACGGCCTCCATCAGCCACAGCTGGTACCACGCTCGGGAAACAAAGCCACTTCAGACTGTGCCATCATATATTCATGACCAAGGAGAGATATAAAAAACCGGCACGTTTGAATTCCTGACAACCATAGAAGAATAGAGCATTGGCATGTTGAATTTTTCCAGCCAGCCTTTGCTGACCTATAAACCTTTGTGACTGGAACAAATGCAAATAGAGCTGACTTGCCTCCCAAACTACTGAGGGGTATTCAAGCCTAGTTGTGTCTAACAGGCTAACAATAACCCACTGTCCCACCCATGCAAAACACACAGTCTGGGAAAAACAGCTTTAGAAAAGCACTTGACGGAGACATAAAGTGCAGAGTGCACCAGAAAAAAGACATCTTTCTTCATACTTCTTCACCTAAAACGCCACAATAAAAAAGTAACACCGGGTAAAATTATCTCACTATTCAGAGAGTGCACAATTTTAAAAACAGGCAGCTGAGAAAACCAGGGACTACACCATCTGAAGTCCTATTGGCTTCAACCACCAAATTCCACATCCTAAAAGCAAACTTACCTAAAAAACCTAAAAAATGGTTGTGTGCTAACCAATTAGACACTACACTGAACTACATTACACTGTAGGAAAAGTATATCCAGAGACCACATAAATCTCTGGATTACCTTTAAGTGATCACTATTCCTGTGGTTTCACTCAGGGAAAGGCAATATCCAAAGGTATTGACAGCTCCACTTCCATACGGTCCCCAAAACAGCTACAGGTAAGGAAGAGCCAACTCATACAGTAACTCATCACAATCTTTTTCAATCAGAGAAAGGCAACAGGGCCCCACTGGGGGGCATTCACTCAGAGAAACAATTCCCTTCCCTGAGGGAGTTCAACTATGGAAGGGGGTGACTGCTGCCCTTGCTGTCCCTGCCTGACTGGGCATGGGCTGGTGGCTGCATGGGCCAAAGAACCATGGCTGGGGCTGCCTCCAGGACAGGCCACTCAGAGCAGGGGACAGGCCAGGCCAGGCCAGGCCAGTCACAGCAGCTCCCTGTGCAGAGAGAAGGGGACAGGACAGGCCACTCAGAGCAGCTCCCTGTGCAGAGAAAGGCACAAACAGCAGCACAGTGACATGGAGGAATGCATGTCAAGCAGAGCCAGCAGGGATGGAGCCTGGCCCTGTGGACCTGCACTGCTGGAACACTCACTGGGTGAGCAGAGCACTTCCATCTCAATACTGTCAGATGAATTCAGGTGTCTAATTTACCCCACCTAAATATCCAGCCATCTAAATCCCTGAAGTTGTGGATGTCAGCAGTGAGGAAAAAAAGGCACCTCCTTATGAGCCTTAAACCACTGGCTGAGTATTCTGGAAGCCTGGGCAGAGCAAACTCCTCCTCTGGTACCGTGGTTTATTCCCCAAACCTCAGCTTCCCAGCACAGAAAGAATCCAGCCCTACCAGCAGCTGCCATTAGGCTTCCTACATCCAGCAAATTAAAATGGATTGTGTGCAGCCTCTTGGATTCTGAGCACGGCAGATACAGTTCTGAATCTTTTTCAACATTGGCTTTTAAGAACAGAGTGTTAATAATAGCTGAGAAGATTTGTCTCAAGTTTCCATTGAAGCACATATGATATACAACAATTTCATCAACATTCCCCCATACCAAAACAGAGGCAACTGGCCCCCAGGACAGCTTAGAGGAAAGCACAAAGAGAGAAGCTCATGTTTCTGTCACCTGGGAGAAGGTGGCAAGGCAGGACCCTTGCAAGAGGCTACTGAACTTGCACAGAAGGCAATCTCCACCTCCAGAGCCATTACAAGAGGATCCCTGACGACCCAAAAGACATGGCTGAAGTTTTCTATCCATAGCCTTCTGTTACAAAGCAACAACACATCCCAAAAATAAGTTAAATTCTACTATGCTGAAATTGTATAGTATAAAAAAGCCAGGTAGTTCATTAAAACTCACTGACATTCATCTCTTTATTGCACTTCTGCACAAATTTTGTATCCTCTAATTTTATTTTCTTTTTAAATACTTTTCCAGTGGCATTAGTACCAATTCCAATTTGTCTTGATTTGCAGCATTTGTAGGCATTAGGGGGGTTAGCCTGGAGAAAGGGTTCAAATTATAAATAATTCAAGATTTGAATTCTCCACTTAAGTCTATGAAGAAAGGCTTGCTGAGACAATGTGTAAAGAAGAAGTAAAATAAATAAACAATGGCTGTAGCGAGGATTTCATCCAAACTGAGCCCCAGAAATCGCTCAGAATTAGGAGAGAATGCTTTTGATTGGGTTGTTGTTACTCAGGTGGTTTGGTTTCATTCCCCAGTCTGCAAACAGTGGATTATTTGTACGAGTCCATCCTGGAGAGTGGCCACCTTCCATATAAAACTGCACACATTTGGTAAATCTCCTGCATAGAAGGGACAGCCCACATGGATGCTGCACTTCTCAGGGTATTATAACCAAGCACTGACAGAAATATAACTGACTACTTAATTTTAGGAGGACAGTGAGAGAAGGTGTTCCACGAGGAGTGCCATAGGAGGCTTTTGCCACAGGATTGGGGATGCACAGGCACTGTGGAGCAAGCAGCACTGGGAAAGTTCTGTCACATCAAGTCACACATGGTTATAAAAACACGGATCTAGACATAAAACACAGATGTTTATCAGGTGCAGCCAACTTAAAAGCAATTTCCCACTAATTTAAACAGCAAAACCTAGAGGGGAAAATTAATGTTAACAATCCTGATCAGATCACCACAATTTGAGACTTTGATAGTTCTAACACATTTTAGCAAAAAGTTTGGTTTGGATTTCTTTTCCTTTTGATGCAATCTCTATGGCTTGTGCTGTGTCATAGACAGTGTTTTATTTGAAAGAAAATTAAATTGGTCAATTTTTAGATTAATGTGCTAATTTCCAGGAACGGCTTTTCCCAGTTACAATTACTAATGTTTTTCTAAGAACATATTTATTCTTCATAGTACTGTACACGGCATTTCCCTTGGGCTGTTCGTCCTCATTTTTGTAAGGCTAAGAGGACAATATAAATTCTTTGGAAAAATGAACTGCTGCATCTCCCCAGGACAATTGTACAGCTCATTCTTATCCTCAACCCAAGTGCTCAGGCAGCAGCACCACACATCTAAGGCCTCCAGGCTGCACCTTCTCCTGATGCAAATACAACACAGGCATCCTCCACTAGCGACCCCAAAGGTCAGATTTGGGAATGGTGCTGTCTTGCAGAGTGGCATCCTGGCTCAAGTTCGGATTCCTGCAAGCCCCAGACCTGTTACAGGAAAGTACCAAAACATATTTAGCTGTTCAGATTACAGTGGTGCCATCTCTGCTGCAGGTCCGACTTTAATCACACGGTGCTGGGAGAGCAGAGACAAAGTTTATGATGAGAAAGCTCATGGACCGTGAGGAACAGTGTTGTCCCATTCCAGGGGCCTTGGTTCAAGGTTTGCTGTTGCCTTCAATGAAAGGAGAAGCCTTCCTCAACTTCTGGTCCTTGCTGTAAATCAGGTTATTGCCATGAATTATACAGCAGAGCTTTGGGAACTTGTGGGCAAATGTTGAGAGATTTGCACACTTAGCATGAGACTCCAGGTGTGTGACTGGGGGGACCAGCCTTCCTAATGATTCCCTGGGTTATTCAGGATGCTCCCTGCGTTCCCAAGCTCTCCCCAGCACTCCCCCAGGTAAGTGCATGGCCAAGGTAACACACGCTGTTTCGGCCCGTTTTCAGGAACCAGCCCGTGCAGCAGCAGCACCGAGGGGAAGCCACACCAGGGGAGATGCCGAGCGGCACAAAAGGGTTGCCTGGCCGAGCCATTCGGGATGGATCATTAGAAGTCTCAGAGCGATACAATGGCCTCGATTGTTCTCCCCGGGCTGGGAAGTGGGAAGCGATTCCCACGGTGCTGCGGGCGCGGTAAATCATCGCGCGGGGCCGCATCCTGCGCGCTGCCAGAGCTGGGATGGGCCGGGAGGGGCATTCCCCAATCCCGGAGCCCTGGCAGAGGGGGCATTCCCAGCCCCAGTGCCCTGGAGAGAGGACATTCCCAGCCCCAGTGCCCTGGCAGAGGGGGCATTCCCAGCCCCAGTGCCCTGGCACAGTGGTCACTAACCAAATACTGTACCATCAGTCTCACAGGGAAGAGGAACATTCTCACTTTTTGACAGTTCACTCACAGATGAGAATGCAGAATAAATTTAAGTTACTTTTCCTGAGACTGGCAGGCCACACTAGAAACAACTGAATCAGGAAAGTAAAAGAATTCACATACTGCCTCAAATTGAATCCCAGTGTAAATACACAGGTACACCCTTTACCTTTTCCATGAATCCATTTTTAGGTATTGTCTACTCTGAGAAAAGCACAAGCAACACTCACACACTCCAGACAACCTCTTTGATTGTCTCATATTCAGACTTGCAGGTGTTCATACCCTTATTTAGTTCCAAAATGAGTCTGCCTACATATTTCCTTTATTTGGGAACCTGAAACACTGGTATGTTCTGGCTGAAGACAATCTTCTGGACAGTTTTAACTGCTGACTTCTTCTACCTGCCTTTTAAATTAATATTTCTGTATACTGCACTAAGGCCTCAAAAAAAGAAAAACAAACATCTGCTAAAGTGAGAACTACAGGAATGGTCAGATACCTTCTACATTAAGTATTCCAGCACTCTCAAAAATTACAGAAGTCTCAAAAATCACTCTACGTTGACATCAACACATCCTCTTCCACAACCTTCTGTTGTAGAAAGTTTATTCATCCTTTCTTTGCTTCCTTTCTGTGCGACAGAACAGCAACAGAGCCTTGCCATCTTCCTACCCTGATTACATTAGTTGGATTATCCATTCTGCTTTTTGTGGGGTCATTTCATGCTACCACATTTATGTTTTCATTTCTAGCACAAATATATAAAGCATGTGGATATATATGAGACAGTTCCAAGCTGTGTGCAGGAACGTTGTAATGGGCTTTGGACCAGACTGAGTTTATGTAACTGAAGTGACTGCACATGGATAGATATAGATATATATACACACACATATAAATTGCTACTTGTGAGCTTCATTTTTTGGTCTAAACCAGATGAGAATAAACAACATAAACATGGTACACTTCTAACATCCTTCTACAGCATCATTTCTTCCAGCAAAGCAGGATTAATTTATGCTAGAAATAGTTCTATCTGCCCTTTTTTGGATCAGGAACACACTTTATTTTTGTTATGTAAATGCTCTTGTCAGGCCACGCTCCCTTGGATAGGAGGGGTGAGTTCCCAGCACAGGGACAGACAACTCCAGAATTTGGAGCTCTACACTCTTAAGTGGAACAGATCTTGCCAAGCCCTTCAGGGTCACATTTTTGGAAGATCATCTTCCTTAGTCAGGGCCTGCTTTGCAGAAACACACTCAGCTCTCACACACACATAGTGACTAAAGTACCAGGATCCACAGCATTCGAAACCTGGAGCTGCAGCAAGAGCTGCACAGGCCAAAACCCTCTGCTGTGCTGCACTAAGAAAAGCTGCTACAAGACAGACACAAGAAAAGCTTTCTCCTTCCTGCTGCCTTAGTATAAAATTCCACATACAACTGACTTCTTAGTTAAGGCATTTAGGAAAACAACCCTCTGCACTGGATTGTCATCCCCATTTCAATTACCCATTTTTATCCCTTTACTTTCAATTAAGTGGGTTAAAAAATCTTCCTTCATGAAAAATGTAGTGCATATTTCTAATCCAGTTTATTTATAAATTTTTTCCATTGGTCTTTGTGCTTAAGGATGGAGGAGCTGTAACTTATACACCAAGTTCTGCCCACCCACTGAACATGGTGCAGAAGTGACCCAGCACAGATGCTGTGGTGGGACAGCCACATCTCCACCCTGCTAGCCACGAGACCCCAAACTGTGAAGCCAAGAGCAATAACGATCATCAAGACTGAATGCCAAGACAACAGGAACACCACACATGGCACTATTGTACCTTCTTCACATACAGTGAAAATGGCACGAGCTTGGTTATTCTTCCTCTCTGCTCTCTCTGTGGTACCTGCACCCCAAAGCCCTCAGATATGAAAGGAAAATGGAACCAACACATTAAAAAACATATAATAAACTATAACCCAGTATAGCTTTTTTTAACTTGCAAAACTCAGGATTTTAAGACCTTTTCCCCAAAGAGTAACTAGTACCAAGTGCCACATGTCCCACACACTGTGACTTTCTCCTTTCCAGCAGCATAAAGACTTATTTCATGCAGAACTTCCAACATGCCACTGAGCAACTGTTGTGGACTCCTGGGCATCAAGCCAGAATAATTTGGGGGAGAAATTACACATATGCAAAGGGACAAGAAAATGCAATAGCTCCCTGGCAGAGATATGTGTGTGTATGTGTGTGTTTTGTTAAGAGTTAAGCTACCAGAAGAGATTATGAGAGCTCCTCCAGAGAGTCTGTATTAATGAACCAGCTACACAGGCAGAGATCCATGACCAGTAATGGCTTATTCATGGATCCTGCCCAGAGGTGGGTACAGACATCACTAGGATGCCACATGCCCTCACAGGAGAGTGAACTGGCATTCCAGGGCTCCTGAAAACAATGGATGGGCCCCAACTATGGCTCCAGAAACATGGATTCCTTTCCCCTGACACCCAGCCTTGGGGACACAGCAAGCACAGGGACACTCAGTGACACAGCTCTGAAACCCTGCACAAAGAAGGAACATTCTGCTTCTAAACATCAGGCTGCATTATTCTGGGAGTAGCAAAACTGGAATGCACCAAACATTATGAATGGTTTTGTTTCCTACTTTTCTTCTGAAATGTTTAAATTAGAAAAACGTGAGGGAAAGGGAGAAGGAATAACTTTGAATTTTAACTTTCTAAATGACCACTGAATACTATTATTTTCACACCTGGTTTTGAAAGGCAATCTAACAAGTGGTGCTACAGATGACAAATTAATTACCATCAATACTGAGGGTGGCAGTTTTCCATTCAATAAGCAGATGATCTGACCCAAACCACATCACTGGCTCCCAATACTCTGCCAGGCTGACTAAAATCTTGTATTGCTCTGATTTTGCAACAGCTACACACTGAGACTGGAAACACTTACACACTGAAATAGAGTAAGAAAAGCTGCCCTAATGTACTGATTCCTGTCTGTGCAATGGCCTGTCCCTGGTGCTTTCACTCTCAGGACAGCAGGAAACAGCTTGAAGAGGGGCCAGAAAGGTCTGGATGCCCAGCTGTGGCACTGCCCGTGTCACCTGTGCAGTGCTGTGACACTGCCATGGAAGGGAACAGCCACGTTCAGCTCAGGGGAGTGCGAGAGAGAGAAGGAGCTGATGAAATACTCAAACTGAGGAAAATGAGGAACATATTTCTCTGTTCTCTGTGCTCCACAGACCCTTTGGACCACATGTGAAATGGAATAACTTCTGAATGGAAAATAAGGCAACAGCCAGAAGGACCTATGAAATCACTTGCAGAAGGAATTACATACACAGAATGGGGAAATCAAATGTTAAAATACATAAAAAATGCAGTTACCTATTTCAACTCTACCTCCTCACAACCTGTGTCTCTCACAGCAGCCCACGTGTGCTGCAGGCCTGCTCACAGGTTGCCTCACTTCTGAGAGGGTTGCCTGACTTGCCTGGCACTGTGCTAAGCTGTTCTCCTGTCCTAAGTAAATTCAAAAATATTTCCTAATGCTGAAAAAATACGTTGAGTCTCCCTGACTATCTTCACAATGAAAGTCATGTTCTGGAAAGAGCCCGTGACAAAGAGGAAACATGTCTAGTAGCTACACAGAGAGCTGAAAAGGAGGAGCTCTTGTAATCTATTCTTTAAAAAGGTTACTAAAACATTTTGTCAAAGTACTATAGAATATAATGTAGAAATAGCAATAAAAATAATTTGCCTGAGTTGAAAAGCTCTTCTGTGCTTACTGTTAGTTCACTTCAGTTTAATAACCACTCACAAGAAGGGCCTGGCCAGGCTGGATCCACCTCAGTTTGGCACAGAATACTGAAGATTTCAAAGCATGGGAAGTGCAGAAACACCAGGAGAGAGATGAAATACAGAGTTTGCACCGGGGACTCTGGCTGAGTAAACACAGTTTCTCCAAGTGAGGAGCACCCTCTGAGAGCATGACTTTGTCCAACTTCTTTTGGGAGTTTGCTGCAGGAGGAGGTAAGAAAAGGGAAGGTAGTGATTGGAGGCAAGGGAATGGGAGAAGGGAAGTTTGAGCCTGTCTCTTCTGGCAGCTGCTACCCAAAGGCAGCAGGGATGTCTGGAGAGCTCTGGGTGACAGGGCAGTCCTGCACACACAGTCGACTCCTTGGGCTAATACCTGACATGCTTCAAAAGCAGCTCCATCTCACTCATATTAAATAGGGATTTTAGTCAAGTAATACACTAAAGCTCATTGTCAGGTCTCAACCTTTTGCTCAGAAGGAGCTATTCTGTCAAGCAAGTCTGAGAAGTCTGTTTTACATGTTTATTTCATTACCCTGACATCCAATAGAAGCTGTTCCTTTGTGCACTGCTCCAAACATGTCATATTCCCAGAATGGGCACACATCACTTGGGAGGCTTGTCCACTGAGGTCAGGTGGGTGCACAGTGGGAGAGCTGTTGCTTCACTTTGAGGTGGGAGCAGCACCTCAGCAAGCACACTCCTTACTGCCACTGGGCTGCACCTTGGCAGATTCCCAGAGGGAACAGGTATCCCTGGAAAACTGTAAAGTGCTGCCTAACGGCCCACCCTTTTGAATATAACTCCATTCAACAGAATCCTGTTTGTAGGTCCAAACAGGAATTACTGAAAAAATTGCAGATGTATTTTCAAATTTTCTTTCCTCTTAGCTACAACATAAGACATTGAAATTAAAAGGTCACGAGTCCTGCGAGCTCCTCTTCATTATCACTCTTCCAGAACAGAAGAGAGAAAAAGTGGCCTCAGGCTTTGGCCAGAACTTGTGGGGAGAGACCGAAAGGGGGAAAGAGACTTATTTGTTCAAATGCACCATTTATCATGCTTTAATTAAATACAGCTCAGGAATTTCCCCAGAGTTGTGGAAGGAGGACCCTGGAGCTTGTGATGGACATTTAGGACTCAGCCACAGTACTGTATATTCCTACCAGCACAACCTTCCCTAAACAGGCCCCTAAGTGAAGCCCCAGGTGCTGACAGCAACTGTTGTGTCACCATCCTGCTGTGTCCCACCTTGTGGCCTCAGTCTATAAAGTTACGTCTGCTCTTCCCTAGACATCTTAGTCATTGAAACTGTCCTCGAGCTTCTTATTGCCTACATTTTTATCTTTATGAAACATACAGAAAATCCTCTGTTAAAAGGCCTGTAACCCCTGCAGGTGACCCTGAGCCCTCCTGTGCAGAGATGCTGCTGGTGCTGGAGGGTGGCACAGCAGCACCACAGCTCTGCCCACAGGAGGGAGGGGAGGCACCAGGAGCTGGCAGATCCCAGCCTGGGAAACTATTCCCTTCTGTCTAGTTTGTAGCAAGGCAGGGAGGGACTGGCTTCTAATGCTCAAGGGGACCTTTTCCTAAAGAGGCAGATTAATCATATCCTCTCCAACAAAAGCCACCAGGAAAGTTGAGAGCTCTGGCTGCTGCAAACTCCACGTATTTTCTCAGACTCTGCTCCTCAAGCTGTCCATGCTTAATTCTCTTGGCTTATATGTGCCCAGACCTTTTTCATGTGCCAGCTGGTATTTACGCCCTGTGTGACACATTGTAGATAAACTGACACAGACTAAGCCCTCTCCCCACTTTCACACACATTACAGACACTTAGTGCACATAAACAAACAAAACCATTCTATGCAACTGATGTTCCTCTTTAAGCATTGCATTCACAGTGAAAAGGATTTAAATAAAACTTTTAAAAAAAAAAATTTAAATCCCACAAAACCAGAGAATTTTACAAAAATTCTTTCAGTAGGCCCTATATTGAACACTAAATTTTCATTACACTTTTTTACATGAACTGTGATGTAGATTCAGTCACAATAATATTGTGCTTCCATACCTCAGGTTAAGTTTCTTTTGAGGTTAACTGGAGTCTTTGCTCAGCAATGAAGTGGGGACTGGACACAGTCCCTGTGCTCCCGACAGAGGAGCTGCAGTGTGCGTGACCCTCCAGCTCTGCCCAGCACCTCATTCTTACTGCCCCCTGCAATCCTCTCCTCCCTTCAGCAGGAATGTTTTTAAACTTGAGCTCTTCATTTCCACTTCCAGTGCTGAGGGACTAAATTGGAAAGAGCTTTGGCTTTTATCAGCAAATCATCAGTACCAACAAACCCACGAGCAACAAAAAAAGCACATCAGCCTGCTTTTCAGCACCGGCGCTGACTGACGTCTCCTCCTTCCCCGGGCTTTTTGTGTTTCGGGGGATTTTTTTGTTGCTGGTTCTTTAATCAGTGTAACTAGACTATTGAGCTTTAGGAAGGAGAGGAGAGCCGGTCCTTTCATTTGTAATTAGTGGAAATACAGCAGAGCATTACCAGCTGTCTGTCCAAGGCGTGCTCAGCAGCATCTCCGCGGAGCGCAGGGCAGGGCCGGTGCAGCGCTCGGTCCCCGCCGGTGACACACCCAAGGGCTGCACCGAGCACAGCCCCTGCTCGCCCTCGGGCAGCACAAGGGCTTTGTCTGCTTCTTCCACAACACAACTTCTCATTTTCTACCTCTGATTAACAACGCGGCAGAGAGCGCGCACGAGAGCGGCAGACGGACAGACAGACAGTGTCCCACATGATGAGATCAATTAGGCAATCACTTTGGACGTGTTCAGACAAAGAGGGTGGTCTCCTTGGAAACTTCAGTCACATGCACACACACTCGGAATGACTTCTCCCACACTCCATTCTCTGCTCGGTACAACAAACCGGGCCGTGCTCCGAGGGACAATCGATCGCACACGCAGCAGGTCCGGCCCCACAGAGCGCCCCTCGGCTCCGCTCGGGGCTGCAGCACCACAGAGAGTCAGGAGGGGGACAAGGAAGGGGCAGGCAGAACTTCCAAGGGTTGAAGATGAAAATTACAGCTTTTTGGAAAGCAAAATCTCTCTTGAAACCTTCTAAGGCTTCAGGAAACTCCCAGACGCGAAATGACAGAGCTGGAGGAAGTTACCTGCCTGCAATGAAATACTAAGTTTACCCTGGGACAAGGAAAACAAACAGATACTTAGTACCAACTTTTTTTCAATTTCAAAAATAAAGGAAACAACGTTTTAGATCCACATTTGCAAAAAATTCTTGGGCCCACACTGTTCATATTTACCAAGGTACTTTACTACTGATGCAAACCCCATGCCCTTCTATAAGGCTGTGACATAATATTTAATGTTTTGAGCAATAAAGTCAGATATTATAAGGATGGGCCTTAACTGTATTAACTATTGTGCTGACAAAAGGAGGCTGTTTCAAATGTAGAAGAGCAAATTTTAGAAAGCAATTTTGCAAGCAGGTACCATTACATGAGGTTAGACTCTTTCAAAATACAACATTTCTGAGTCTTCTATAACATCAGGAGACATCCTGGAGTTTTCAGCATATTTAATAACCTTGCTTGTATTCACTTCTTTGTATTAGAACTGTATCTCCCCAGAGTGTAACAGCTCAATTAACAGGAGAGGGACGTTGTGCACAGCACTCAGACCAAACAAGCTGCAACAGAGTAATGTAAGAATAGGTGAAATATCTGCCTTACCAATCAATACAGGCTTCAATTAACCTCAGAATGAACTTCTCTTTTTCAGGCAAAAAGACAAAATTTTCTAATTGGAAGCTTTAAAACCAAGCAGTGCCAACATGAGCACCAAGAGAGCCAACTGACCCTGGAAGCGAAAAGATCAGTTACCAGAGCTCCTGTTTCCCACACTGGAACTCCTTTGAGAAAAACTCAGAAATTAATGTAAAATAAGATGGTATGACACAGCCCTGCACTGCCAGAGCAGCTCTGAACTCCTCAGCTGCTCAGTGACAAAGGCACTGTTAGTACAGGGACCAACCATGAGGGAAGATAAATCAGTCCCACATACTGCACCAGTAAGGACATTCCTTTCTCAAATGGACCTCCAGGTGCTGTCCTAAGTTTTCCCTTTGCCATCTGAAAACAGGTGCAAATTGCAGCACAGAATAAATCATCACAAATGCCTGAAAAATATCAAACATAGATAAATCTGATCCGAATTGAAATTTTGAGCTAAACCTGTGCTCTACAATCTGTAGGTCTTGTGGAAAGGTTGACATGGGATTCTTGTCCCATTTTGCTTCCAAAAGGAAGGAGCACAATTGTCCTCTCCTTCTGCCAAACATCTTGCAAAAGGAAGGTGTTGCAATTTCTTCCTGAATCTTAGTCCAAGACTCTGAGCAAGCACATTTTTCTTGCAAGAAACTAAACCAAACTGCAAAAGCTCCACTTTTCTACAGGTTCAGCTTCACAATGTTACCTGGTAAGTCTTGCAGCTACAACACATCCTGCCCCTAAACTGTAAGGGAACAGGATTAAAAGCATGAATTCTAAGTTCATACAACTACAAAGGAAGCTTTTCGTTCAAGTAATACAGGCCAGAGATCCAGAGCTCCTGCTGCCTTGAGCAGGAGCCTTCCAGCCCCCTGAGACACCCCAGTCCTGCCCCACCCTTGAGCCAGCCTTGGCCTGTGCTCAGAAGAGGCCACTGCTGAGCTCACTAAAGGTGTGGGCACAGGGGCCAGAGTAAAATGACATACAGGACCAAACAGTTCAGAAACACCAGGTAAACTAGTTTGAAAACCCTGCTAACTGCCAGTATGTATCTAGAAACACTTATGGTGCACATGGTGAGCGCAGGGCCAGTGACAGTCCTTTTTGCTCATGAGGAGACCACATAATAGTGCAACTTCATCCTAAATTGCCTGAGCACTTCTGGCCACAGGATTCCAGTGGGTATAAACCAGTGATTAAAAAACCCTCTCTCTTTTTGAGACAGCTCAAATAGTGGCTTCACTCAGCTTCTCTCACCTGGCAATGGCTGAAAAAAAGAATTCATTGGATGTTTTTGAAAACTGGAACTGCAAAATTTAAGGCTGTGGGATAAAGCACCAGACTAATCAAACTAAACAGTCTAACTAAGACACACATGGACAGCTGCAGCCTTTGAAGGGACAGGAACATCTGCAATCCCAGGCACTCAGTGTAACTGAACATTTCCATGCTGGTTTCCCACACACCACACATGCTGCACAAACACACCTAACATGAGTCTTCCCTCTCCAGCCATTCCATTCCAGCCCCAATGCCAACCACAGAGAAGTGTCCCAGAGAGCAGCAGAACCCCCTGGCCTCTGCAGGAACCCTTTCTGAGCAAGCTCTGGCAGTGTGCATTGAGCCCCTGAGTGTTTCCAAACCGTGGGGTGTCCCGTTTTGCCGGAATGCAGCTCTCTGGGAGGAAGAACAATGTATTCCAGAAAAAGGGGCTTTCAGGGGACAATGACCACAACCCTGTGCACTTTGCTCCTCTCAGTGTCACCTCCTCAATAACACAAGTGACTGTTCCAAAGAGCCAGGAAAGAAAACGAACTTTACCTTTGTGTTTACAGAGGTGTTTTTATTCCACTTGGATGTATTTGTTCCAACCTTGTCAGGCAGAGCACACAGAAGGAACTCCACTCAGTTACAGTGTACACTTTGAATGCTACCCCATATTGGACACAATTTTCTGTCTGAGAAATTAATTCTAATTGTCTCCAAGTATTACAGAACCAAATGCCTGTAAGAATGTGAAAATGGAACTGAACAAATTTTTCTTTCACCCATTGTTATCATACCTTGAGTATGATGTTTTCCTCACATCTCTGTGAATAACTTAATTCCACAAAGAACACAGGATGCAAAGTTCCTTTTTGGTATGTATTTTGAGGCTCAAGTCTAGGAGTAGAATTTCAGAAAGCTCTGCTTACATCTTAGTACCAACAGTCCCCAAAGGACCTTCTTTCCTGCTCATTTAGTTACCCCTGTCTGGATTTTCCCTTCTCCCCAGAATCCCCCCAGCCAAGGAGAAGATCTCAGTTCCCATGCCATGGACAAAGCAGAAATCCTGGAGGCAGCCAGGCCATGTGCAGTGCTCCCCACACTGCTGGGCTCAGCTTTGGCACAGCAGCCTCACCACCCATTCCCAGGGAACACGAGTGCACAATGCACAGGGTGGGCCCTAAAACTGCCAACCCAAACCACAGCATTACCTTTGCATTTCCTGCACTAAACCGAGTAAAAGAATCATGGAATAAAACAAAAATGTTTTGGTTTTAAAAAGCACGGTCCACTTGCTGAGGTATTACAAAATCACAACTCATTTTTCCCTTGTCATTAAATACAGTATTTCCCTGAGTAATCATTCAAATCACATACACTGGATGTGGACAAGGAGCTGGGTAGAGACTTTTGTGCAGGATAAACTATAAATATCCCCATACAAACAGTGCTTTACTAGAGCAACAGAAGTACAGACTCTACTTCTGAGGGGTGAAAAGAAAAAAGGCAAACTCTTGCTTCCTGTTATGTTTCATGTAATCTTTCCAAAGTTCAACAGCAAAGAACTACCACAAAACAATCCAGAGTATTGAACAAGACAGCAACTGGCAAGCAACACATTGCACAGGACAAGTTGTGCTTTTCCTTCAAGCTAGTGAATAAATTGTATTTATTGCAAGAAAAGTACTGCCTATAGGTCTTTAAAAATATTAAAGGACTAGTAAAAAAGGAATGTATTAAATTGGGAGAAACCTTTACTGTTTATCCCTCAGAAACTGCTTTAAAAACCAAACTAATTTGAGTCAATGAGGCAAAGAGAGTCTCTGCACTTCAGCTGAAAGGTAAGGGCAATTTGGGGAACTGGTATCTATATGGAAAAAAATACTTCACTGGTTTCTGTACCTGCGATTGCAGTTTGATTTCAGATAGAGTAAAGCCAACAAAAACCTGTCCCTACAATTTACTATCTGAGAGATTTTTCATTTAAGTGTCTAAAGAGGTTGTCCTGTGTTCTGCCTGTACTTCTGCATCAAAATCTCTCTTCTGATAACAGTGACCAACATGCACACAAAAGGAAACCTTTTATACAGAGTCTGAACTAACAAATGCTCATGTTCAGAAGTTAGTGCACGTGGGAGATGCTCACACAGCCAAACCAACTGCACAAAGAGATCCAGACTAAAGGAAAACCAAGGAACACATACAGGAAAACTTACAAGTCTTCTGCAATAAAACAAAAAAAAACCCAAACAAACAACAAACCAAAAAATGCTCTAAATTTTAAGAGACAAACACCACCAGTGCCACTGCTGCCCTGGAAATACAGATGTAATTAACACTCCTCCAAACCTCCCCAAAGGTCCAAGACAAAACCCATGCCCAGGGAGTCAGCCTGACCCAGAGGAGCCTGTAGGGATGTAGCACAAAAGCAAAGTATGGTTCAGTGACTACTCCTGGTTCTCAGTAGGACAATTTATTGTACCTACAGAGACAACCAAAAAACCCACCACACTCAGGAAAGCAACACTCGTTTTTGTGCCCTCTACACTTCCCAATACTTGGGTAACACACGAGGCAGGGACCAGCCAAGGCCGCGGTTTGGTCAGATGACACATCTGCTCCGGCTCCCCATGGGAGAGAGGCGGGACTGCTGCTGGCTGAGGAACCTCCTCCTGCTGGGACACTCGCCAGGCACGGATCAAACATGCAGAGCTCTCTCAACTAGGCCCTTTCTTCTCTCACTAAAGAGACAAGTAGGACTATGGGCAAATACTGAAACAGTACTGGGTATTTCTTATAGCAAATGAGACAGCAATTAGCCCCAAGTGAGTCAGCAGTTCTGGGAGGAACAGCCCCTTTGGCCTGGCTTTGGCATTCACTGAGAGGTCCATCCAGCACTGTGCTGTCTCTGAGCACATCAAGGCTGCCCCTTAGACCTGAGCCCAGCACAAGGCTGAGCACAACAGCCCCACTCAGCTCCCAGATGGCCTCAGAGCCCACAGCCTGAACCTTGCCAGAATAAACATGCTGAAGCATTGTTTGGGAGGAGATTAGGTGCACCCACATTGTGTCAGGGAGCCTCAGGTCTACTTTTAAACCATTTTAAAATCTGAGTAGTACTAGATCTGTGCGAGATTTAGCTTTAGATCTATTAAATCTGACCTGTGGGAAGCACCTCTCAACCCACCTGGAAGTGTGACACTCACTGCCTCACACCACAGTCATTTATGGGTTTGTACAGACTCTGTACCTGCTCAGCTGCTTTAAGGTTGACAACAAATGGACTAAGTCACACTGATTTTTTGTCAGGATTTTTGCAGTCCAGATGCTTGTGCAGAAGAAACAGGATGCATACAATCCATTCACTCACTTTTAAATAAATAGTTATTTTGACACATACCCCAGTTTATTAAAAACAAGACAGAAAAAGCAGTGACTTCTTAAAGGAAACCTTGCAGCCACATTACCTGCTCCCCCAACAGATATGTCTGTTCTTTGCCATTTCCCCTCCTATCTAAACAACTATTTCCTTTGCTTTACTGGTTCTGAATTATAAAAGCAGGAGCTATTACATGAGATAAAGTGAGAAGCATAAATAAAAGGAATATACATATACATTACATTCAGGCCAGTGTAATAAAAATTAAACACTGCCTTTCCCAGTTTGCCTGTTCACTGAGCTGAAGGCTTCCAAGGATGTTGACAGCCCTCCCTTCCCACTTCCCTTCTCTGGCTCTTGGTGGCTCACCACAGACCACTATCACTTGACCCACAATGAAACTATTGGATCGTTGTCACCACATTATCCAGTTACATTACATGACATAAGCACTGCTCTAATTTTCACAGTTTCTGTCCAACTGCAGCAGTTCCTGCTAAGGAAAGGAACTGAGGATGCCAGTGGTTCTCCTAAGGATGGACTCATTTCTTCAACACAAAACCTAGGGCAGTTCAAAGCTGTAAATGCAGTGCATTTTTACAGGAAGCACAGGAAAAGTGTAACAGACATCAGATCTAACTCTTAGAGATGCATGTGACAGTGTGTTCCCCACATACATAAACCTTCTGTGCCAGTGTATATTCTCCACTGCTATGTCACAATCCATAATCAGTGAATTAATGGAAAACGAGTAATAGCATACAGGAAAATCAGAGCTTAAAACAACTACCTATGGTGATATTTTTGATCCATGTACTTCAATGTTAGATTTAAATGACAGAAACATAACTGAAGTGAGATGTCCATGTACTCTCAGTAAATAATCACATAAAACCCCATACAGCCCCTGCTGAAGTCAGTGGATGATTGATTTGCCTTTCTGTTCCTGTCTGTGCTCTCAGTCCTATCCAACTCCTGCAAATGCCTGTCCAAATAGTCTTGCTTTAGTTCAAATTATGTTTACAATATTTAGATTATTTCAAGTAAGTGAACTAAGCTATACTAAAAAAAAGTCCCCATCAATGTAGGAGTGAACAGCCAGAGCATTACACTGTATTGTATTGTCAAAGGATTACACTGGAGTAGCAGCTCTGACAAACACCCTTTTGTGGACAGGGCTCAGAAGGCCCAGACCAAACCAGAGGCAGTTGGCCAGAAACTGAGACCACTGTTTCCCAGCACTACAATTATATTATGTTAACATGTCCCTGCAACAGTTAGTGCAAAAAAAGAGTGTAATCAGAATAATTCAACAAATTAGAAGTTGTTTGAAAGCAAAGGGCACAGCAATTATCAGCCAACACTAGTGCAGCACTTCAGTATTTCCAGTACAAAGGATTTGATTCTCACCCAAGTTCCTGCTGAAGACTAAGAAAGGAAAGGAAAGAATGTACCTTGAAACCTTCACCAGTTTCTGAGAAGAAGAAATCCTTCTCATGGAAGGGAGTAAAGTAAAACAGAGCAATTACATTGCAACAGAAACGCTGCTGCTCTGTAAGCAAGCTCCAGGATGTGGTGCCAGCCTGTGCCTTTAAGCATCTGGATCCTGCAGTCGTGGCTCTGGAAGAAAAGCCAAGGAGGGAAAGGAACAGAAGCAGAGAATTCAGTTACTAAGCTCACCTGACCTACCAAGTTTAATATTCAAAAAGGGGGAAAGAAATCATCTTTGTGCAGAAATTCTTTATTTTGTGGGTTTTGCTATCTGGTACATACACACACATTTAATCAAGGCACAGGACTGCACTCTGGAGAGCCAGGATTGATGCTCTGACAAGTTGTCACATACAGTAAGCTCAAGCCAAGATTTAAGAGCCTAAATGTTTCAAAATTTGTTCCTCAGACTTTTTGTATCCTTTCAAATCTTGCTCAGCTTCCTACTACCCCTTATTCCTTCTGTAATGGTACAAGTGGAAAGTCCACTGAAATGAAATTTTATACCCAAATAAAAACCCTGACATAATAAGGCACAGATGGTTCTATTGCTCCTTCTCCTCTAATGCAGGTATGCTTTTTAAGCACATTTTAAGCAGATGATTTTGGTATTTGTTATCAGTAAAACAAACCCCAAACTCGTTAGGCAGATGCTCAACCTTTTCTTCTCGAGTCAAATCTGTTCATCCTCTCCTGACTTCTGCTTCCTACAAAGTAACTCCCAAAGCTCCCGAGCCTCCTGAATCACAGTAATTGTTCAGGAGTTGGACAGTTTAGCCATTTAGTGGCCTGGTGATCTATTTTGCCATCAGAAGCCCTGAATGGCTTCGTTCTCCCCATCCTTGGCTTGCCACAAAAATAGCCCTTCTGTGTGCCCAGCAGCCACCACGTGATGCTGATGGGCAGTTCACTGCACTCAGAGCCCCTTCTTTGACAGTGACCTCCCAGCAATAACAGCTTTTCTCTTCACATGACGTTAGCTGACATAAAGTGACTGGCAAAGTGTTTGTTATATTTTTTAATATTAAAAAAAGTTACATGTGGAACATTTCAGGAATTTCAATTACATGGACTCAATTAGCTGTTTGGTTTTGTTGTTCTGATTTGGGAGGGAGCACATCACTACATTAGCTCCAGCAGAACCTTTGATCAGTGTTTAATTAGATAATACAAGTTCACACTTGCAATGCCTCTTAAAGCTGGGAAAGGTGTGCCAGGATTCTCAAGCTTTGAGCAATGAAAAACTGAGGTATCGAAGGGTCTTTGCAATCCAGAGGTCTAACGTAGTTACAAATATTAACTTTTTTTTCTAGCAGCTTGTCTTGTCTTTTCTGCTTCTGCAGAATTCTGTATGTCTAAAGCTGTTTGCCAGAATTTATTAATTATTACCACTCAGCTAACATATATATACACCTCCAACTTAAAACAATTTTTATTTATAAAAATGTCCCACATGGTTCCCAGCACTCAGTCAGCTTTCTCTGCTGGTGGATTCCCCCCATGTACAATTTCTCTTTTTTTCCCCATATTACTGTATTGGAATAAAAATATCTATTATTTGCATTCCATGAACGCACCGAGAGGTTGAACTGAAAACAAAAAATATTGCATATTTAGATCTCTTCCTATACTAAACAGAGAGGAGAAACTTAAAACTCGTATGGAGAAACTGTTTTTCTACAAATAAGGGAGAGAATTTTGCTAGATAAGACCCCGAGGTTAAAGGAAGCTAAAAGATAAATAACTATTTGCTTTAAGACTAAATCTCCAGAAGGGGATGAGACTCTTCTAGCAAAGGCAGTTTGTATATCGTGCCAGGGCTCCAGAGAGGCTTCAGGCACTCACAACTCTAGGCAAGGTTTCAGTATTTATGCCGACAAGAACCTGTATTTTAAAAGAATTGCACTGAAAGCAACACCAAAATTGCAGAGAAGAGGTTGACACGTAAACCTGCCACCTCAAAGAACAGGCAACCAAATTGTTGTCCGTTTAGTCAGGCATGTTTAGCAAGTAACAACTGAACTTAAATCCGATTCTTCTAAGACATAGTTCTCATATATGGCTTTAAGAAAAACGGCAGCACGTTTATCTTAATTATTCCTTGTTTATCTTGCAGCCTTTCAGTAACACCTCTGCTTTTACAGACAGCACACCTTGCCGTGCTCTCCCCGCCCCTGCCGCGGGTCACTCTGCTCCCTACGTGGGCAATGTCATAGAGCACACAGAACAGGGACGCGATTAGGCGAGGGCCCAGACCGGAGCTGCGCTGTGTCTGAGCGCGCACGGCTAACCCGGGCTGACTGACCGTGTCCTCTCAGCGGGGTGGGAGGGTCCGGCCCTTCCCCCGGGGCGCTCCGGCCGGCCCTGCCCGCTCTCGCACCGGGGCGCGCACACAACACGTACACAACACGCACCGGGGCGCGCATCCAACACGCGCACCCCCAACACGCCCAACGCGCACCGGGGCGCGCACCCAGCACACACGCACACACGCATCGGGACGCGCACCCAACACACCCAACGCGCACCGGGGCACACCAGAGGCTCCAGGGGCTGAACGCAGTGATGGGCACCTGAGAGAACAGGGCTGAGGACAGGCCCTGCAGTGACCTGCGCATCTCTGTCCGGGAGAAGAGACTAGAGGCATCCTTACAGCTGTGTCCCCCTTTGGAGATGGGCGTTCCAGCAGAACCATCCCATCCCGCCGTGCCACAGGACAGGGCACAGCAGGGCTCTGTCCCACGGATTCACGGGATTCATGGCCAGGAAGGGAATGCTGCACTGGCTGGGCCTTCAGAAAGCTTGCTGAGCATGAAAGAGGCCAAGCAAATCCCCTCAGTTATGGGCACTCCTGAGAAGCAGGATAAACAGTATCTCTCGGCAATAAGGTGTGTGGTGTGGGACCAACATCCAGGCAGAGCAGGAGGAGTGAAGATGGTAAGGTATGGCTGTTGAGGTTTCTAGGGACTAGAGAGCTTTTTCCTCTTTCCCCAGTGCATCTGAGTCTCTTTACAGTTCAGGAATTTAAAGATACCAACTGTGGCTACATTTTCCTCTTAGAACAGGAAAGGAACATGCATGTCCCCAGGCCAGTTATTTTTTCACCCTCAGAAGTAAACTAATTTGTCTACCAGCTAAAACAAATGTAAAATTCATCCCTGAAGAAACCTGACACTTTTATTCCTAAGACCCTTGGCAGAATACAGCAGGCTCATCAGAATCATCATGAAGTTAAAGCTCATTAAAATCTTATATACTAGCTACTGAAATGACTGTTGTTTTATGCACTCCAGGATATCAAGACACTACTACCTTCAATTAAATTATAGTTTTAAACTCTAAAGTTCCTTATATACAACAGAAATGGGATAGAGACTGATCATAAAACAAACACAAGCACTTGTCCCTCCCTGTGCCACCTCCTGACAAGTCAGCCTAAATGGACAACATTTTAGAGAACACACACACCAAGTTTCAGGAATTGATCACTTCAAGGCCATCACTGTAAGCAAAGCCAAACCGCAGCGTTGTTGCCACAGAGATCAACAGCAAACCTCCCGAAAGATGTAATTCCTATGAAAAAGTTAAGAAAACACAGAAGGTGAGAAGCTCCCTGAAAGAAACCCAAACAAGCTCAGAGAAAAAGAGAAGTTCTAACCAAGCTTTTCTATTTCCAGAGGAAGCGACTGCTTTCCTGAGGATGAGAGGAACTTTTGGCTTAATCAGATTTTCACAACTTGCCATATTTAGAGGGAAACAAACCATTCTTATCCCAGTCACCATCACAGGTCATCCAGCTGAGACACAGCACACAATTAAACGCTGCTTCTCTAGAAACAAAGCTTTGGGAAGACAAGTGTGGTGCCAAGCAAGTTTTCCTGGCAGAACAGGCTTTCCATATTACCCACAAGTGACAAAATCATGAGTAGTCACACAGGTTATTTCAAACCACAATTGATACAATCTTCACATCTCATCACATCTTTCTGCACCAGGACTATGCCACAAAGCAGAAGGTATGTTCTCTCATGGGAAAATCCTCATCTCCAAATGACTATTTCTGCCTCTGGTAGGGCTGTCACTCAGCATCTGGTGACTGTAATTTCTGTTCTTCCATAAGGAGAAGACAGTGCTTATCCTTGTCTTTGTGAAGGCAAACTTCAACTTCCCCCCAAACGACCCACAACCACCACTCCCCAACACACAAAGTCCACATGTATCTTTTTAGAGGCACTTTTAAAATAGTCAATTAATTACTGTAGGTGTTAAAAATTATTTTTCTCCAAAGAAGGTGTGGGAGGTATCAATATCAGCCTCTTGTCCTCAAAACTTCTGTCAAGTGGGTAACTTACTGGCACTGTTTGCATGGAAACATCTGTGTTAGTTGTTTGTTCTCCCCAGAGCTGTTACTGTTTTCATTAGAACACTGTGGACCTAACATACCAACATGAGTCTGTCAGGTGAACTGCCAACTATCTCCCTATAATGGCTGTAACAAGGCCTTGAGAGCAAGGTAAGAGATTGGGACAGAGGGGTTTGAGCTGCTGCTGCTGCCCTGAAACAGCAAACCCAGCACAGAGTTTGACTGAGCCAGCCCTGGGGAAGAGCAGAGCACAGACAGCTCTAGCACCACCCCCCACCTGGGTGAGCCCAGGAGAAACCAGGGCAGGTTTGGCAATGCTGCTGTTAAAGCATGAAAGCACTGACTGAACACTGCACTGAGACACTCCTGACTTTGGGGAAGGTCTCTGATTCCTGGAGTCTTGTCCACAGGCATGAGCCTCTTCAACAGGGTAAGTGTGAAGTTGGTATTTCTGCCTTTCCCTGTTAATTCTGCCAGCCCACAGCCTGTGTCCACCTTGCTGAGATCTACTAAGAGCTACACAGATACCAAATGCTGAGCCCTCCCACAGTGTTCCTTCCAGTGTCCTTTTCCTTTAACAAGGTTTTACAAAGAGTGGGTTTTGTGTGGTTTTAAGTATTTTGTTTTCAAGACTATAAATTCTTCAATAAAGAACTCTTTACATACAGGTAATTCCTTCTCAGACTTGGTACAAAGAGGCATTATCATCCCTCACACTACAAGGAAGGAGAGAAGGAAGCACAGAGCAGTGAGCTGATGTCTCCCCAAGCAGGTGACAGCAATGCCAGCACAGCACCAGGTTATCCACCTGCTGCCCAGGCCTCAGTGCCTGCCAGGTGTGAACAGCAGAGGAGAAGAGATGGAGCCACTGCAGCAACTGGAGCACAGCACAAACCCGCCAGAGCCACAGACAAGCCTTCTATGTCAAAATTTCTTTCTATGCAGGATATAAAACCCAAACCTAGAGATTAAACGACCCTGATTTCACCTCTCTACAGCAACACAGCCACTTTATGTGCCAAACTAAGCGACATGTCCCAGCCTGTCAGCCAGGTAAGGGCCTCTGGGTGGGACTGCAGGGCATTTGTGTGCCCCCGTTCCTCAGCACTGAGGCACCTCCTGCAGCACCTCTCAGGAGGCTGGTCCTACCTAAGAGCTGGGTACCACTCACTCCCAAATACTGCACGTAAATAAAGGTTCATCCACATGGTAACTGGCTGCCAGCTTTGGAAAATATGGCCAAAGTGTCTGAGCCAGTCTGAAATCAAGGAGAAGGAAGAGATAGGTAGGAAGGAGATCAGTAGTACCTGAGAGAGGAAGAGCACTGAGGAAGAAGAAAAACATTGTTCAGGGAGCAATGATGAGCAGAAATACCTTGAAAAACATTTTTTTAATCTGGTCTTTTTCTCCAAAACAAAGTTCAGAATAGCAACATGGTTTAAATTCAATTCAAGGATGCTTTGTTTTCTACAAAATTGTCCTGCCCATGTAGTTTCAGAAGCCCTTTTTCCCCCCAAAGCCAATGGCAATTAGCCTAAATCATTGAGATTTCAGCAGAAAGAAGTTCCCAAATAACTAACTTCCTCCATGTACTGTTTCCTCTACAACTCTTTAGAAGCAGAAAGCCAAAATACAGCAGGAACAATTGGTGCTACAAACCAGAACAATGGAAACAATCCCCAGACTTGAATTTGAGAGCTCAAAGCAGAAATGGTGTCACAACACCCACAACCTGGGACAGCAGACCAATTAAAACACAGAGTAACAGCATTTAACACCAAAGGGAACTGAGCAATGCTTTTCCACTAATACAAAGCTCCTGGTTGGTTCTATCTTGGAAATAGGAGGGGGGAGCAGAGGAGAAAGAAAGATGTTTTAAAACTGTCACAAATATTTATGCAAAATGTGTTAGTAAACTACATGGGAGTTTTGCCTGTCCCAGACCCTGGATACGCAGAGAACAATGCAGGAAATTCCATATTCCACTGAGGAAGGATAAAATATTTCGGTATTCTTCCACCCCCCCCCCCCCTTTCTCTCCCCTTCTGCAGGGGCAGCTTATATATTTCATGGCTTATATATTTTTATCACTGCCTTCAAGATAAACACGAAGAAATAACTTTATTTCTTCATTCTATTTGGATAAATAACGAAAATTTAAGCTCACTAAAAGAGGGAATAAGGTACTGAGAATGCTCAGTAGATGTATAAGTACCATGAGAAGTGTAGTTAAAATTTTTCACAAAGCTTTCATATTTCAACAAGCAGTTACATTCGTAAAATAGCAACTCTTAGAAAAATCTACTAAAAAAAATAAAATATTTTTTTAAAAAATCAATACTGGGATAGTTGAGTGAGCACTTAAAAATGACAGGGTGCAATTTGAAAAAAAATAAAATAAGATTAAAAAACCAAAGAGTTGTGGTAGGTTCTGGGAGAAAGGCCCTTAGAATGTTAACAGCAGTCATTACAGGACATCTAATTTTTAATTTTCATCTAAGTAATTGGGTGCAATTCAGCAATACTTCCCCATTGCATATTGCAAGAAATTGTCCATGTTAATCAACAGTCTGAAAATCAGAACCTTCACTGGACAAACTAATTTCAAATGTGCCAGAGACTGGGAAAAACTTACCAAATAAACAACAGAATGTAATATCATTTTCAGAGAAGTCTGAAATGAAACAAGGATTATTCCAAGTCCTGATCTCACAACTATGACATTTTGTTAATGGCAATGAGCATTACTTCAAGATCTAAAAAATATCCAAGAAAGACCAGCAAGTGCTTTATCCAGCACTTTAAAATTCCATGGTTTGTATTTCTAATCACATTGTCACCTGTTACATGTACTAAAAGTATGTTTGAACACTCATTTGTATTTTACTCCACACATTCCACTGCTTTGATATTTATGTCCATATAAACAAAAATTAACATCGATTTTAAAAAATCCGAACAACGCTCCCAGTTCAAATTTTTCAACTGTATAACTTTGCCTATTATCCCTGTCACTATTTACAGCATTATAAAAACAGGCACATCAAACTAGAGCACTGTTGGAGCTCACTCAGCAATGCTTTAAACAAAATCCAAACCTTCAAATACTTCTGAATTACCAATACACCCATACAATGTGTTGGGGTTTTTTTTCTACCTCTCTTTTCTATCACAAAAATTTCAAAATTAAGGAATAAACACAGATTGAGCCTCCTGCATGCAATGTAAAAGCTGGCTCCTGAGAACTCGAGAGAAAAGGAATTTATTCAGGCTGGAAGCATTAAAAGCAGCAAATCAGACTTCCTGGATGACATCACTGGAAGCAGTATGTCATTTGTTCCAATTGATGCCATTTGCTCACAGCAAGGCAGTATTTCACAGGGCATCTCAGCATATTTAGACCTTCCTTCTTCCTGACACTCCCCCCCACCTGCCACACGAACATGAGGGAGAGACAAAGCAGAAGAATTGGCTGACAAATGTACTTTCCCCAGAGCAAAGTGATCACACAGATGCTGTGCTGCATCACACGGGTTGCAGCATCCCCTGGTAACTGAAAATGTGAAAAGAATTCTCCACATTCTGTTCCTGCAACGACCTTGGATAACTTGGATCTGTTCCTGGGGGATTTGGAACGCTGTTCCCGAATGGATGTGAGATGAGGTAATGCCATTCAGACAGGGCTGAGCGCAGACCTTACAGGCACAACTCAGCCCTTCTGGCCCCAGTTCTAACCTTGTAATTACAGTTAACTGGGTCAGTGGAATTTCTCAGCCTCCACTTGTTTCTTTGCCTCTCGATTTCCAGAATGCCAGTTCCATATGGATGACAGACTGATGGACAGTATTTCCAGACTCAGATCTGTGCTGCTCCTCCCTGCTGCGCCTGTGCTGTGCCTGCTGTCAGGGCAGGGCCTGGCCCTGCCACCCCAGCAAGGACACAGCCACCCAGCTGCAGGGCAGGGCTGGAGTCACCAAGGGATGCTGCTCCTTAAAGTGCTCTAACAACAGAATCTGCCTGAGGCACAGGACCCTCACTCCGAGGTCAATTAAAATCAAGCAACTTCATTCCACACCTTTAGAACTGCTAAGTTGCGAAAAAATATGTTCTATGTTATTTGACCTGTGAAAAAGAACCCCTTGCATTTTAAAATCTCTAGAACGGTGGCACAATCAACACAAGTGTTACATGCCCAAGCTGAGCGTGCATTAAGCAAAACAAGGGGGGTTTGGTACCTGTCTCAATCTGTTTACACTACAAATACACCATGCTAAGCTTCTAAAACCTCCCAAAACTGAGATCTCAGTAGGCAAAAGCACAAGCTCGTGCCATATCAATCATCCATAAAACTTGCACAGCTCTACAGATATCCACAGATACATAGGCACACTGAGATGAGCTTCCTACTCTGTTTCCACTGCAGAGGGCAACACAGAAAAATCACCAGCCAACAGGAGAAGGCTGGACAGTGCAGAGTGAGGTTTAAACCAATTCCTGAGTCTGCAGTTCACCTCTGTAAGAGTTCTAATTTAGAATGCATCCACCTTGTGAAGCCCCCTGGGTCACCCAATCTCTCTCCGCTCCATGTCTCCATTGGACATGCCCATCTCTCCCCTCTGGATCATCCCATCTCTCCCCCCTGGATCCCCCATCTCTGTCCCCCGGATCACCCCATCTCTGCCCTCCGTGTCTCCCCACTGGATCACCTCATCTCTCCTCTCTGTGTCCCCCCTGGGTCACCCCATCTCTGCCCCCCGGATCTCTCCCCTCCGTGTCCCCCCCCGGATCACCCCATCTCTCCCCCTTGGATCCCCCACCTCTACCCCCCTGGATCCCCCCACATCTCCCCTCCGTGTCGCCCCCCGGATCCCCCCACATCTCCCCTCCGTGTCCCCCCCGGGCCCCCCCACATCTCCCCTCCGTGTCCCCCCCATCTCTCCCCTCTGTCCCTTCCCTTCCCTCTGGCGCCCTCTGCGGGCAGCGCCGCTCCGGGGACCCTCCCGGGGACCCCCCGGCCCGGACCGGCACCTGCCGGGCCTGGAAAAGCCGTGCCAAAACTGCATTTCAGAGCTGGATATTTTTTTTTCCATGAGAGCTTTTTCCTGAAACTGCAAAACCACCTCTGAGCACTAGCAAAACTTTCCGAATCTCTTATTCATCCTTATCAAACTACAATACAATCCCCCTGCAGTTTACAAGCAACCACTTCCACACGAGGTTTTTCGGCATTTCGTGCTAAAATCCACACGGGCAACAGAATGCTCTCTCTCACACGACCCAGAAGCATAATAAATAAAACGCAAGATAACACAGTTAGGAGGCAGGCTGGGCTGGCAGAGTCCTGGGCAGGCAGCCCCGAGGGGCAGAGCAGCACAGGAGGCTGACACTTCCCACGAGGCAAACCCTAACGCTGACGCCCTCTGTGCATGGGAGAAAGGCTGCGACGTGCCTACCCGGACGCCAGTAAAGCCCGTGGCACCCTTTTTTCACGGCTCTCCCAGCAGCCCATGGCCTGGAGGGGCTGTCCCTGGATGGAGACACTGGGCAGGTGGGGAGATCAGGGCAAATGGAGCTCCCTCCACAGCCAGGGCTGAAGGCACAGACGCAGCTCTGCAAGGACCACGGGGTCTTTGTTCCTCCCTCTCTCTGCTGTTCCACTGGCAGGGCTGTCCTGCAGCGACAAGACCCAAACTCTGCAGACAAACTCACTCTTTTCAAAGTGCAGGTGCACACTGGAGAACTGCCATGCCCTGTGCTGTGAGAACACTCTCAGTTCCAGGGTCCCAAACTCGCTCTCAGAGCCTCCCTGATCTGCCCAGGCACAGGCAAACTGAGCTCCCTCTCACTGCACAGACCAGTGAAACACCAGGGAGTCTCAACTCACTAAGAGAATTTGTCTTGTAGGAGCAACTGAGAAGGACTAGAAGAATTTCAGTCCTTCAGCAAATTGTCTACAGGCAGATGACTCTAAAGAAAGTCAGGTAAGGACTCCATCAAATTTTCAAGGCTCTAGAACAAAACACTTGGAAAAGGCTATGATAATAAAACCAAAAATGACTTGGGAAACATTCTTTTCAGTACGTTTACAATCTCAGACACTTGTTATTTAATACACTATTATTTAAATTTACATCTGAAGTCCTCCTATTTCGCTTTGCAGAAATACAATAACCTACTGGAGTCAAATAACAAAGCATCCTTTTTTTCCCTGTTTAAACAGCAATCAAGTAGTACATGCAGGAGAAGCTCATACCACCTGCAGCCAGTGAACACCAAAGCAAATCAGCATCTTGTATGATTATCAAAACATCATATCAACTTCATGGGTAATGAAATTCAAAAGTCCTTGACTCTGACACAGGCAGGATTTTGCCTTGAACACTTAAAAATGTAACAATTCAACAGGGGTTTTGGATCCTGTAACTTGCCCCAATGACACTTTGAAGCACCTCAAAATAACTACTTGTTTTCAAGGCAAACATTGCAAAATCCTGAAGTGTGGAAACACCAAACATTCACATACAAGAATGACCCAGGACAGGCATGAACACAGACACAGCCTTTTCCATACTGCAGGCAGGGGCATCACTGCTGTCCCAAGCCAAATTAGCCAGTGAAGGAGCCTTCCAGTACCAACCTACTGCTGACACACACAGCCCACTGCACCTTAAAGTCCCCCAGGCCCAGGGCACAGACAAGCAGCTTTTTAAACTGCAGCAGAGTTTATGCAGACCAGATGCACCCATAAAAACACAAACCACTTGAACCTTAATAAAATACACGCTAATGAAAATGTTGTAAAACAGACACTAAAACCATAAAATATTAATAAGCTTAATCAGAATGAACCAGGGTCAAAGCCACTAAGTCCAGCCATCATATGCAGAAAGCCAACAAACACCAGATGTATTTTGCTCTGGGGCAAGACAAGGAAAAACCCCCACATCAAATTTGAGCATTGCAGCAAATTACAAGTGATACACAGACAAAATACTCAGAGCATTCAATATTTCACTGGCTTGAAAAGTTACAGGTTCTTTACTAAAATCCATTTGGTCACAACTCAAAATCTATCCTGTGAGAGGGACATCTGGAATGTGTTAATGATATACAAACAGAGAGACAGTTGACATTTCTTTCCCCCCGATCCCTTCTTTAATGGTATTTTCTCAAGAACTTTGTAAAACTCCTCTGAAACCAGTAACTCCACTTTAATGCAGACACAAAATCCTCAACGGTTTTTCAAGAAATGGATCCTTCTAACTTATTATTTGTTACATGTATATGACATTACTTTATTTCTTTTAAAAAAGTAACATCTACCTGGAAAAAAGTAGTAAGAAAATGAAGGAACACTCATACTGAAGGATAAATATGTAGATTTGACAAAGTAGGAATATGCCTCCCAATATTCCTCCTCCATCTCAACATTTTATCTCAGTATGTTCCTTTTTTGTAGGAGTGCAGTTCCCTGTTTACCAAAGTTCCTGAACCACTTTAACCCTCAATTCCTTCAGGACAAACACTGCACCCTCTACCATGGTTTGCTGTCTGTGGAGCTGTGACTGTGAATACCAGGGTTTCATAAAACACAGTCAATCCTGGGCTCTACAGGACAGTGTAGGATTCAACTCCACACTGATTCTGAAAGCAACAGAAAGATATTTTTGCAGTTATAGACTACCAAGGTTTAACATTGACTTCTCTGAGCTGATTGCTGTGCTTGCTCAGAACCACACAAGTTACCTGACTCAGGATCAAACCCTCTAATACTGTGCAGCCCAAGTATTAAAGCCTAAAAATTTAGAAAGCAAACTTGAAAACTTTGTTTGCCAGTTCCTTTGTTTGCGTGGTTTTTATTTTGATTCTTGTTTGCTTGGTTTTTTGAAGTCTTTGCAAGCATTTTCCTGAGCAGGGACACTTAAGTTTGTTTCCCTTCTGTAATAAAAGTGGAGATCTGTGGCTTGGTAACTGCAGCTTCAGGACAGACACTGAGAATCATGAGACAGACATGAAAATCACAAAGAACTGGCAAGGATTTCCCAGTGCAGGATTGAAGTGTGGGACTGCCAAGGGAACTGAACCATTCTCTACAGCCAAGTTGCTCAGGCAGTTTTCTAAAAGCAAACAGAACTGCATTCCAGATCATCACAGAACATAAATGATGTGGGGAGATTGAGGCTACTTGGGCAGGAGGCAGAAAAAGTTAAGGATTAATAGCATGAAGCATTGCCATGGATTTTCCAGGAAGACTGTGGGATCTCACTCGTTACAAGTTTTTATGAACAGGTTAGACAGGCATGTGTTGGGAATGAAGTGAGTACAGTTTATCCTTTCTCCAGGCAGAGGAGTGGCCAACAGAACATCTGGGGGGCTCTTTGAATCCTACTTTGTGATGCTGTACTCTGCAAATGGAGGATGGAAAAACACTTTTCCAACAATCCTCAAGCCCTGACACAGAGTTCAGAATTGTGCTTGGAAAAGGAACACTGGGCACCGAAACCTCGAAAGGTTCTTTACCAGATATTGCTGTTCTCCAGCTCAGTGAACACTATTCCATGCATCGCTTCTGAACTCTCCAAACACAACCACTGCTGACAGATTTAACATTTTCCTTTTTTCCCATGCAAAGGAAATTCCTTTATTCTCTATAAGGATACACACACAGACTAGCCCATATTCCAAAACAGCATATCAATGCTGCCCTGATCTGTCACCCACCACACATCACACTGCAAATCTCCCAAACAATTCTGTTACAGGCAGGTAAGACTCTTTATAAACACTGATCTTTCATGACTACTGTAAGTAGCTACATCTTGAACTGGGTGGAAAAACACTGTCATTTGACATTTAAGATACCAATCCTAATTTCATTTATGGACACACACAAATATATCTGTAGGGAAAAGGCTCTTTGGGGAGAAACAGAGATGCCCAACACAACAAAGGAAAGGGATGGCCCCAGCAGAGGCCCTTCCTCACTGGAGCTGATCCAGCCCATGTAGTTTCCTTTGGTTTTTAAGTAACTGCATATTCAAGCCCTCAGAAACATCCTGAGCTGCAGAAAACCGAGGGATGCCACTGCATACCAGTGAACCACCAGCATTTTCATAACTTCATCCTGTGTTCCAACAATATTTATGTGCACCTGAATTCAAAAATGTCTTTGGTTTAACTGCAGAGTATGTTTTAAAGGAAAAATTATAACTTAGTTTGTAACATTTTATTGAATTATGGATATTGCCAAATTCTTGTACTGAAGACAGGGAAAAAAACCTTTCCCGTTCACCTTGTGGACCCCACTAATTCTTTTCTGTATTTGTTACTATCATTGCACCTGCTTCCCCCTCTACCAAAGCTCTCCACTCAGGAGCCTGCTTGGAGAAGTTCTAGATTGCCTTTTTTATGTGTAATTTTAACTTATTTCCCAGGCTCTGCCAACTCATGGTTTAACAACATGATCTGCCATCTCATATTTCAAAGGCAGAGCCTGTCATGTAGGAACCCATCCCACTTTTCATGTTCATCACGATGACAAATAGTTTTCTAATCTGCAAACCTCTGGGAAACAGTTCTTACCTGAGAATATTAGGAGACAATTGGCATCTTAGTGACCTTTTCACACAGAATTCTTTTCCTATTAAGAGTTTCATTTGGACTTTGCCAACTAAAAATGTTTGTATTTCTTCCAACTACAGAGCTGCTGCTGGCCAATTTTAAAAAAAATCATACTTTGAATTTTAAAATGAGCTTTTAAAAACTATGATTTTTTTTAATAATTGTAATAAACTACTCACGTGCAGAAGTCTGTCCTACGATGCAGCTGTGGGCACATAAACCTGTAAGGGAACATGCACCTACCTCTTTATTGCAACCTGCTCTAATGAAAAGAGTTAGTAGTTCTTCCATTCAGTTATCACAATCTATCCTGATTCCTTCTGGATATAAAACATGACCAGTGACAGAACTATCACCTTCAAATAGTTTGATTAAATGTCGAAAACTTAAGGTAGAATCATCGGGACACCTTCTTTCTTTGAGAGAAGATCCCATGACTAGTGAGGACAAAATTTATTTCCTATAATTAAAACAACTGTTTTGCAGCTGTGCTATTAAAAATACTTTGTTTCTATACACAGATTAATTACATCAGAATTAATCTGAGGCAAATACTATCTTCAAAATAGTACTTCTAGAGCCACAACAGTAAAAAGAATTTGGTTTAATTTCTCCTTAAAATAAATTTAATTTCATACAGTCAGTACAAAAATCTGCAGTCTAAGTGATTTTCCTTTAGGAAGTCAATGCTCCCATATGAGCCACAGACAGAAAAATGTTCACAAATCCTCCAGGACATCTTTTCACAATACTGTAACTTTTTGTTCATTGCTGCCTTTAGGTTATGCATTTAGTTCAGTTGGTTAAAACTTGGGTGTAACAATGCCAAGGTCATGGGTTCAATCCCCTGTGTGGGCCATCGACTTGAGAGTTGGACTCGATGAGCCTTGTGGGTCCCTTCCAACTCAGAATAGTCTGTGATTCTGTGACTAGTTTTGGTTTAAGCTGTTTCTCCCACAGAAACTGAGGAGTTTCTGGGGAAAGGCCGTGCCATTCCAGCAGCAGAGTGACCCACAAGGCAGACACTCCTCCCAGCCTCCCCTGCACACGCTGCTGAACACACGGCCTGGATCTGCACAGCGGGCAGGGCTGGGCACGTGGGGAGCTACAATGCTGGCCCAGGGCAGTGCCACCAAGTCAGGCAGGGCACAGAAAACCCCACGGACTGCCCCACAACACCAGCACAGCACAAGCCACTCCTCTCCACAGCTGCTGCAAGGGCAGTCCTGGCACTGGCAAGTTTTCCACCCCAACTCACAGCAGTAGCTTGTATGAAATACTGTCCCTTGAAAACTCGAGATGCAAACACAGCTCCTCCCACCGCCTTCCCCGAGTGCTGGCACCGGTGCCTGCTCCGTGCACGGTGCTCCGAACGGACTGGAGCGCTGCCTGCCAGTGCCCTGTTGGTGCAGAGTGAGCACGACAGGCTGCCTTGGCCAGCAGTAAAACAGACCGGGACAGGAAGGCTCCTCTCCTCTGCTGCCCCTTGTACAGTGGGATTGGGACAGCTCAGTGTCTGTGTTCCTGGGACAACTGCAAAGGGAGCAGTGATTATCACTGCCATTCTACAAAAGTAGTTCTGCTCTGGGGCTGTGTTTGTTCTAAAGGTACTTGGGTGCCTAAGGATGCAGACAGGCACCCACTGCTATTTTAGCTCTTCACCTAATTAGCAGATTTAGGCAGATTTAGGCACTAATTGCAGCTTTGGGCACCAGTGTTTGATGGTTGTGGTGTGGATTAAATCACAGGAGTATCATTACAGCTCTGCTCCTGAGCTTTGTGTTCAGTGCTCACATATAAGTTCAGTTCAGTGGGAGAAGAATATTCCAGAACAGCAGAGAACAGACTTGGAGTGAATGTGTATGAAGTATCTGCACCAAAATATATAAGAGGATCACAATTACACCAAGACATTAAACATCCTAATTCAGTTAGTTTAGTTGTCTGGCCTTAGATCTATTAACCACATTCTACTTCTGTAACATTATAGTTTCTCCTTTCATTCTGACCTTCTCATTCATAATGCTCCAGCATAGGACAAGCAAATATCTCCATTTAATTCCCTCTCAGCTTTAATGTTTGTTCATCTTTGTATATTGTGTCTTTATCTGAAGTTAAAAAATAGATTATTAACTGCATCATGTTGCATACAAACAACAGTATGTTTATACAGCTACAAAATTCTCTGTTAACAAATTGGGTGCTATTTAGCACTAAATGGGTTAGAAACATTTGCAAAGCAGCTCCCAGTACCAGTTCTGCATGGAGATTGTCAACATGGCTAGGAATTCTCAAATAATGTACCTTGAATAAACTCAGAAACATTAAAATTTCAAACTTCCCAAATCAATATGAGATATTAGAAGTCTAACATTTATTATTCTATTTTTAGAGGAAAGTGCACATTCACAAATTGTATCAGACCTATGTTTATGTCACTTCAAAAACAAAAACTAGAGAGCAAGTGCTTCCTACCTTGGTTTACCCATCTTCTACAGAATTCAGTTGTTCAGTGCAGTCACAGTAGGATCACTGGGACCAAAGCCAGCTGTGCCTGTTGTGTGGCAGCAGAACTGACTAACCCAGCTCTGCTGTCCCAGCTGGTGTGACAGGAGATGGACTGGCCTGTGTGCAGCTCTCTTGGTGTCCCTGCTGCAGGACAAGCTCCCAGCACAGTCTGTGCTTCAAATCTGATCCCTGTTTCACTTAATGTGCACCTTTGGATAAGCAAACATAGAGTCAGTGAGAGATACTAAGATATGGTTTTTCCTTTCTGCACCTTTTAAGCCTCATGACTGTTTGGCTGTTCAAGCCTGTTCCATTACCCATTGCAGTCTGGCTCAGGGTACATGAGCACAGACACACCACCTCCTTTCTCTTAAGGAAACAACTCCATGGACCTTTCCCCTCACCTGCAAATCAACAGAGCTCAGCTCAGTTGGCTCTAAGCTCCATTTTCTGAGCAGGCAACAGTCCTGATCCAAGTCAGTCTGTACAAAGACAGTGCTACTGCTTTTGGCTGGAGCCACTCCAATAAAAGCAGCGATGCTCTTTGCAAGATCAAGTGAAGTGATATACAGAGAAAAGTCTTCCTGGCTCTGAGACAGCAGAACACTCAAATACAGACTATCTTGACTTACTGCTAGGTTAGTCTGTGAACTGACAGTGCTGACACAGCCAAAAAAATTAAAAATCATCTTTAATGTGGCAGAGAATCATCTCTACAAAGTAAAGCACAGGCCAGACTAAGTCTATGCAACCTCTCCTGGAGCTGTCAGATTTTTTGATTCCTCCTTCAGTATTTACATCACAAACTGTGCAGCAGCAACAGTAACAGCAGAGTTTGCTGTTAAATGACTTTCCAACTCCCCTTATTCTCCCAGCACTGAGAAGGCCAAGTATGTGTCTCATGCAGCACTTTTCCCTCCCCAGAGCCTCAACACACCCTCTGGAGAGGGAGAACAGTGTCCAGGCAGTCAGTGCCCAACTCCTTCAACAATACTCCAGTGACAAAGTTCTGCTGCAGACTCCACAGGGCAGAGGAAGGGATGGACACTTTGGGCAACGGCTGGAGTTGGAAAACTTCCTCCTGTATTTGTTTTTTTGTGTGCAGCCACAAACTGATTGCACAATGGGCCAAGGCAGAGTCTTGGGCAGGTGAATGAATGACCTGAGAGATCTTGGACGGTACTTTCTAGCAGTGAACTGAGGAGAATCTTTCTGCTTATGGGTTTTTTGAGAATACCAAAGACATCTTATACTTTTAATACTAATAGCTTTTAATTTCTGATAGGAATTAAAATGCACTGCATTTGATGATAAAGAGCTACCTACTTAGTATACACAGTACCTCAGCTCCTAAAATCAGCGGATAAGGGTAGAAGAACCTGCTTCATTTGTTCCCAAGGCATCACTCATTGCTGAATATCCCATTTTGCTGGAGGGCTGCAGCTGGCAGAGATAAAAACACCTGCCTGCTCTGCCCCCAATGCTGCCATTGGGGTCGGATGGACACCTCTGGGCAAAGGGGAAGGGGCAGGAGTTTCTGCCTTTCTCAGAGCTGCACAGGCATGACAGGCTGTGAGTGCAGGTGGCACAGGAGGGAGGAGCAGGACACACTCAGCACACAGACAGCCCTCAGCATGGCGGGGACAGGTGGACAGCCAGGCCTGTCCCTGAGGGCCCAGCACAGCCAAAACCACCCAAAAAGCCACTGGAGGTGCTGAATGGAGAACAAGTCTGAGGCAGGAGACTTGTCCTTCACTGACACTAAACAAAGTAGAAATTTGTTCCCAAACCACTTATTTTTATCCAGTCACAACCAGGAGACCCAACAGTAGTTTTGTGGCTTTCTGTGGAAAAACTTACGGTTTTCTCCAAACTTACGGTTGTCTCCAAACACCACTGAATTTGGGATGCAGCTTGCAAGCTGCTCTGACTTTTCTGAGGGCACATTTTAGCAGAACGGTGGAGGAAGATCCCCTTCACAGCTCAGGCTGGCACGAGTGTTCATGGCAGCATCTCAGGGCAAAAGGGGCCAAGCCCCCGAGGGGCCCTCGATAGTCCCTGAGGACAGAGCAGCCAATTGAGTCCCTGATGGAAAAGGCAGCCCCATTCCCTGAGGGCAAAAGTGGCCAATTGATTTCCCTGAGGGGAAAAGCGGTCCCGTCCCCTGAGGGCAGAGTGGCCAAGTCCCTGAGGGGCCCACCATGGTTTCTGAGGGCAAAAGCAGCCAAATCCCTGAAGGCAGATCAGCCCCATCCCCTGAAGGGGCCCCCGCCCTGGTCCCAGTGCTCCCCCGGCACACCAAGGGCTCTGAGGCACTCCAGGAGCTCCAAGGCCTTGCTGGCAGGACTACAAAAGTCTACAGAGGTATGTGGTGCACCTTTGGGAAGTGTCGGGAAGGAGAGTGTGCCCCTGCCAGGG
This sequence comes from Pithys albifrons albifrons, assembly GCF_047495875.1. NCBI lineage: Eukaryota > Metazoa > Chordata > Aves > Passeriformes > Thamnophilidae > Pithys > Pithys albifrons. The sequence goes on along the minus strand of NC_092460.1, from coordinate 43,669,524 downwards.
CCCAGGTCAGCAGCACTGAGGGGCTGACACAGGAGTGTCTGCTGCCTTTAACCCCAGCAAGACTCAGAGCTCCTGCAGCCCGTTCCCTTGGACCAGCCCTCTGCACACACCTCACATCACTTATCTAGGAGAATCCTTTCATTCTATTCACTTGGGTCTCTTGGGTCAAGATACAGCCCATGGTAAATTTTTCACAGACAGATGTCAAAATACGAACTCCACAGCTCCTGAGTGAACAAAGAACATCAAGGAGGCCTCTCTCACATTCCTCCTCCTCCAACAAAGCAGCTGCAGCTTTGGCCCTTTGCTCACTCCCTCAACTAGCCCAAGACTTGCCCCCACTGGCCAGGGCTGAGCACAGCTGATGGTTCCAGCTGAGGGACAGAGCAAATGGCTTGGAGCTCACTCAAAACAGAAAAACCACAGACCTAATTTTGATAAGAGAATGAGTTTAAAGGTCTTGGGAGCAGGGAAAGAATGTAAGCAAAGAGACAGGAATGAGACAAGGAAATGATTATGAATGCATTGAAAAAGAAAATACAAAGTTCCTCAGGAAGGGGAAGGTTACACGAGAGGGAAGGCAGGGGAGGGGGAGAGAGCAAGGGAACACACTGGCAAAAGCCACTGGAAGAGACTCCTGAAAAAGCACAGCAAAGGGAAAATGGAGTAAGTTCACAGCCTTCCAATTTAGATCAACATTGTAGTCCCTCTACTATTATTTTTAAATATTGTCTCATTGGCTGCAAAATAACTCTTCAAGTTCTCTGAGCCTGCCAGTAGGACAGTCTGGATAGGGGAGGGAATCCCTCAACATGTGACAGGATCACCATCACAGCTACTGTCCTAGAACTCCATCAGATTTCATCCGCAGCCTCCAAAGCCCATCAGACACATTTACCAGGTCTTTCTTCAGACTTGTTAAAAGCCAACCAAACACACACCAGCACCTGTACTAGAAAGGGAGAACCCTCCAGGCAGCAGCAGCAGCAGCCCAGTGGTGAGTGTGTGGATGGGTAAATGATCAGAGACAGAGGAAGCAGATCATCTTCAAGTCACTGTTCGCTGGTCTCGAGGGGTCAGCACTCCTGGTAAGTTCATTTAGCCAATGACCAGTTCAAATTTCTACATCTCTTCAAATTTGTTGTGCTGAAACATGCCATTAATTGTGTGTTGGTGTTACATTATTTGTTCTGCAGCCACAAAAGCCAAACCCTTTCTGTGTTCTGGTTAACTAGCCTGGGAATCCTCATATATGTTGATCATCTAATGCTGAGTTATTGACATATAGAGGCATCCAAAAGACACCACCAGGATTCCCATCCCCACAGAAACCAGGCACCCCTGATGGGGAAGTGTCCCAGCATTTACTGCATCTTATAAAGGCATATGTGTGGATCTCAAGGACAAGGAAAATCTGCATCTTGCACTGCTGTTATCCTTCCAGCCAGGGAAAAAAATGAGAATACAGAGGAAAAAATAGGAGAGTATAAAACACTGACCACTTTTTGTAACAAAATGAGAGTAAAGTTTAATCAGCTTAGCTATGCTGCTTACTTTGGTTTAACATGAAAAGTATTTTTTATCTGCTCTAAAAATAAAGAACAAAAAGGTATATGACAGTCTGAAAAACAACCTCTGTACATATTCTCGAATGATAATCAAATTTGTTTGGTTTGTTGTTCAGGCACAATTTTAGAAAGGTATATTCATGAAAAAAAACAACTGGGAGACAAATATGACTGAAAAAGTTATGAGAAAAATGCAGCTTCTGAAAAACATGGTTTATGTCTTCTTTACAAGGCAAATGAACCACAAGATTTTTTTATATTAAATTTTATATTACACTGCATGAGAAATAGTTCTGCTAAATGAGGCATTAAAAGGAGAAAAAAAAAAGAGTTAATACTTCACTGCCATTCCATCAAAAGCTGATGGGGAAAAGGCACAAGACATGAATTCCATGGCAAGAAAGGGAAAAAAGGCAATAAAAAAATCTGTAGGCATGTCCATTAATGTTAGCCCATTCCTTCAGCCAGCTGAGATCTGTACCTGCTCAAGTTTGCAGTCCTTTTTCTCTACAAATAAGTGTTTGAGGCACCTTTTCATTTTCTGTATCTGTTGAATTATAATAGATTACTTTCTAAAACATTATCTAGGTTCTCATCTACTTTTCTGAGTCCTGAAGCACATGTTTGCAAGCCAGATGATGATGGTACAGCAGGGAAGTTGTGCACAGCACCAGGGGAACCCTGAGCTCAGGGAAGGGCCAGCTGGGGAGTCACTGGGGGGGCTGCAGGTGCCCCAGCCAGCAGGACAGTGGGGACACAGAGCACTGAGGAGACAGGAGGATCACAGGTGTGTGGCACACAGGACACACCTGCCCCCGTGGTGGCCCCTGGGCACAGCTGGTGGCACTGGGGCAGGCAGTGCCCAGCCCCAGTTCCAGGTGTGATGCACACAAGCAGAAGGCAGAGATTCCATCAGCAGTCACCTTTAATGTTTGAGCACAGAGGGGCCTGTCCCCAGTGCTGTCTGTGCCACCCTGACCAGGACAGAAGGGCACACAGAGCCACCCCAGCCCCAGAGAACCTGCCTGTGACTGACACCTCCTGCCCCCAGCACTGTGCCCAGCACACGCTGGCACGGGGCACTGCCAGGTGTTCTGGTACACAACCTGGGGAAAGGTTTCCAGCCAACACACCCATCTGCCATGAAAGGGAAAATAATCCCATAAAAACAAAACAAGAAAAATATGCTTGCAAAGCTGTAGTGAATTTGGGTGTCTAACTATAAACACTAGAAGTTTTATGAATGTTTAACCTAAAAATAGTTTCTGGTTATGCATTATCAAGTAAAACTAAATATTTCAAGAGCATGTCTAGAGTCTACCTGAAGATTAGAGCAAGTTATATGAAGTCTAAGGTAATTTAAATAAAGACAGGTGGAAAGCAGTTATTTCAAAGAAAAACAGCCCTAAAGCTGAAAATTCAGAACTTGAAACAGTCTGGTATGCATCATAATTTAATCCTGATCGAGGAGATCAAAACCTATTGGCACAAAATGTATCTGTGGTGATAAACCTTCAGGTAAGGAGTCAGACTTGTCCTCAGCCACTGGAGCAGAATGAAAGGGAACAGGAAAGGCCTGAGCAAAGTGCTCCCAACAGGCACAGAGCCTGTGGGCACCTCCTGCCCCATCCCTGCCCATCCTGGTCATGTAACCTAGACCTGTGCTCACAGAAACTTAAACAATACACCACCAATCCCTAACAACAATGACAGACTACTCAAACTAAGTTCCTGGGGTGAACACTTAGAATTTCTGTGTTTGCCCAAAGTTATGACATTTTACTGAACTCAAGCTCTAAACCCAAACACTCTGGTTATAGAATGTTATATGCTTGAGTTGGCAAAAAGCACTCAGATCTTACCTATGAAAAGTGCTGTGAGCCCAAAGAAAGATGTTACTCTTTCTTCCAAGGAACAATTGTACTCCATTTAGAGGTGAAAAATATATATTGAGGGAATTTTATATTTGATATATAAAGCTGTACATGCATACAAACTACGTATCTTGTAAAATTAAATATCTTAATCCAATTCTTAAATATTGATCTTATACAAGAAGAGCTTAACAGTTTACACTAAAATGATACTACATTTGAATGAAACCCACGGTAAACATTTGTACTATTATAAGTCATAAAAAATACATGCCCTGTATTAACTTTGTACAAACTACTGAAATATTTGCAGGATAATGAGTTCTTTTCAGTGTAAACCACTGAAATGCAGCAGATCAATTCCCCTCTTTTGGATGCCATGCCATACAGAACAGGAGTTGTGGAATACATTTCTACCCTCCTAAAACTCTCTAAGAATCTCTCATTGCCACTTGCAGTCATTCTCCAGCAGTTAATTAGGAAGTGATAGCTCACATTTCACTTCTTTTTAATTAAAGAAAATAAATGTTATTTCCTAGGTGTGTCAACATGAAAGAAATTAAGATCCTTAACTTCTCAGCTATTCAGTTTCACCTGTCAAGCAAAAAAATCACTCTGCAATGGCAAAAGCCCCTTCTGGTATCCATTTGATACTCCTGGACAAACTCAATCCTCCATCTCTGTCCTGAATAAACCCCGGGAGCACTGATGGAGCCAGGACACGGCTCTGGGGGACCAGCAGGACCCCACCCTGAGCTGCCACTGCCACACAGGCTGCATAAATCTGAGTGCAGCCCTGGGAGGGAGGAGGGAGCTGAGCCCCTGCAGCTCCCTCTGGGAAACTGGGAAACTCATTCCTGCCACTGGCTGGGCATAGACAGCCCTGGGAGGGAGGAGGGAGCTGAGCCCCTGCAGCTCCCTCTGGGAAACTGGGAAACTCATTCCTGCCACTGGCTGGGCATGGACAACCCTGGAAGGGGCCTGATCTGCCTGTGTGAGAACTGACTGCTCTGCCCTGCACTGCCTGCAGGTTACCATCTCCAAAAGAAAACCTCAATTGAAAATAAATAATTAAATAATGTGATTTTTGCATGCATTAGGCTCTCCTTTGTCCAAACTGCATGTAAAACAGGACACCTTTTCCTCACATTGTGCTTCCACTGTGAAAAAAACACAATGAACTGCTTAAAATGTGATATAGGAAAGAGTGAAAGGCCAACAGAGAAAGAGTCACTATTATCACAGCACTGCAAGACAGTGTATAACCAATGAAAGGTAATTTATATGGCCTGTTTAATTCCTGAGTTTGAGCACTGGTGCCAGTGTATGGTGTTACAACCATCTGTACACAAAAAGCACGTTCAACAAGACAGACTGGACACAGGCAGAGCACAGTGATGAGCAGCACACCCAGCACAACACACAACAGCCCTCCTGCCACACTGACATCCAGAGCAATCCCAGCCCCCTATGCCACCTCTGCAGAGCAGAACTGGGCACCTCCAGCAGGACTCGTGCTCACCAGGGATGAATTGTGTTCATCCTTGGGAGGAAAAAGTCAAACAAAGCACCATGTCCTGGTTTCCTGAGACTGGGAAGAGCTCAAGGTAAGTGAAAACTGGGCTTATTTGCAATGGCCACAGGAAGTTTGTTCCAAAAAGAAGGGCTCACAGTGGGGGGTGTAGGAGTCTTGCCTCCTTGCTGCTAGTAAAGTGGAGAAGCTGTTCAGACTTCAGTTCCCTGTAGAGAAATACAACCTCTGTAACAGCTATCAAGGTCAATGGGAACAGGGGAAGTGCTTAAGTTCTGGATATCAAATTTACATCAGCCTGGAGCAATTTTAACATGAATTTTCAACTTTTTCCAACCTGTTTAATGTTTATTCAAATGCTGTAGTTGTGGAAAAAATAGTTACCACTTCAGTCTATTTGACAATTTCTGCCTTCTAATACATGTACTGCCTTTTTTCCCAACCATTTACAGCAAGATTTAGAAGAACAGGATATGAAAAATTAAAATTCAACTCAAATGGCATCACCTTCCCTTTCAAAACATCAACAACCCCAAAGTGCTCCAGGCTGAAAAAGCCAAAAAAATAAAACCATAAATGGTAACACTATTTTGTTTTTAATTTGGGGATATGTCTTTTGTGCAATTATTTAACTGTTGTTAATGTTTATTGAATTAAGCAGAACCATCTCAATTCCAAAACACAACCTGCAAAGTTCAGTCTCTGGGCTACATCTGTTACCAAAATGCTGCTAAGATAAAGCAGATTTGTTTAGGTTAGCCAGGAATGTGCTCCCAGTGGATCCCAATGACAAGGTTGCATTGGTAGTGAAATGATAGAGATGTCTGTGATGATGAATTTCAAATGTCGACTTTCCCCACTCCTGTTTAACACCCCCTTCTTAAACCCACTTGGCAGAGTTTGGAGGTCAAAGCCACACCTGGGATGCCAACACAGCAAAACTCATGCACAGTTCATTAAACCACCCAGAAAACACTACCCTTTACAACAGAAAAAATGCAAGAAAGCCAAATTCACCTTCTTTCCTTTCCTTTCCTTCACACCTGTGACAAGCAAATTCACAAATTCACAAATTCAGGAAAAGAAAGAGGAAGATACTCCATGTCTACATCAAATCCTATTTCAAACTCTCCCCCATAAAGGACTGCACATGAACAACAGGGTTTTTTCCAGTCCTTTACATGTAGTTATTTTAAGTTAGGACATGTATATGACAATAAGATATACAATAAAAAATATCAAAGGAAAGTTTAGAGAAGAGCAATTCCATTGACTGAACTATTCAAAAATAAAACAACCATTCCAGCTTAAAACACAAGGCAGAGAAATATTTCTTTCCTCTGGAAAATTTATATTGATTTTAGATGAGCATTAAAGTAGCCAACTCCACAAGTTGCTTCCAGTGATGAAAAGGAACACCACCCTTGCACATGACAGGGTTGACCATTCCAGAGGGATCTTGCCTAATGTGGAACAAAGGCCATGAACAGAGTAATTTAAAGACTAAAAATTGAAACATATAAAAGATACCACTGTGGTGAACCTCACGTGAAGCCCACCAGAATAACCACCCTGCCAAGCTGGGACAATAAAATCTGTGCCCTTGAGCTCCAGTCAGTCCAGTCAGGTACATCAACACAAACATCACAGTAAGCCAAGCCTGTAAGGGGTTTATTTGCACACTGTCCTGCTCCCTTCCCGACTGCTGGAACACACATTGCACATTCTGTGATCGCCAATGTCACTTTGGGGAAGGCCTGGAAATGCCCTCAGACACCACCAGGGCAGTCTGACAGTGCCCCTGCAGGAGCTGCCAACATGCCTACCAACCTCTGAGAAACAGGGAACTCTGCTGTGCCAGGCTGGAAGGACAAACTGCAATCAGGAATCTGTGCTGGATATGCAAGGAGGCCAATTACATTCAGGCATCTGAAGTACCAGAAGTGTTCCTTCACACAGGGAAAAATACTGTCTGCTAAACACAAAAGAGAAGTGGGGATCCAAAATCTGGGTGCCAGACATGCTGTAAAACTGCACAAAAATATGGAGGGGGGAAATCCCAAACCCAACCCAGCCATACCCCAACACACACAGTGACCAGCTGCAATGAGACAAGAAATACCTCAAGAAACAACAGCTGGAAAGAGTCAGCTCCAGGACCCAGAGTAGACAGAAGGAGAGATCCCAAAAATGTAACAGGCCTAGTATGGAAGTGACAAGAAAATATGCTTGACAAAAATCAGCACATGGAATTGGACTGGTTTCAGTATGAAGAGAACCAAACTGATATGTGATTTTAAAGTTTTTTCCTAAGTATTAAAGATGTTCCCACCATCTCCTCCACTTCCTCCCCCAGATCCCAGCATTGTGATGCTGTAAGTTAAGGAAATGAAAATTTCTTCAATATTCTTTGCTACAAGTCTCTGTACTTAAATTTTGTGACAAGTGTTAAGTTCTGTGATCTTACCTAAACAAATCAGAATTATGTCATTAATCAATATAGTATCTACATAAAAATATTTCCTGACAGCAGATTAGACAAAGACTGTCATTTACCTTAGTAAGACTTCCTTCCACCCCAGAAGTCTGGCTCATGTTTTGTGATCCTGCTCTAACGATTCAGCAAAGCATGAAGGGACATTTCCCTGCCTGAACAGAGACAGACCTTCAGGCCCCCTCCCTTCTCCAGCAGGTTCTCACAGACACTGCTGTTCCCAGGGAGCCACCAGTTCCATGGGATCTAAAAGCCATCACAGCTTTGCCAGCCTTTCTGTCTGCGTCCATCCACTCCCTTCACTGCTCAGTCATGGCAAATTCAGGGTGTAACACAGTTTACCAACTCTTTCAATAAGCCTTACCCAGTCCACTTCTAAAACCAACAAAAGCTTCAAGTGCTTTGGGTTCCCCAGATCCAGATGTGAGTGGATACAACAGCCCTGTGCTTTACAGCTGCCCTTGCAACTTCTGTCCTGCAGCACTAAGGGATTACATCCATTTGCTTCCCCTGTAATTTCTGTAATTTTCAAACAAAACCTGCCTTTGCTTCCAATCACAGAGCTCCCTTTACAGACAAGTCTCTTAAATGAGCATTCTGTTACAAGAAATCAATCTCTCTGTACTTCTATAAGAAATGTGCCTTCAAGAAATGCAAAAGGAAAAGGTGGCAAACTGAGGAGATCCCTGGCAAAGAGGTACTACAGTTCCTTAGCACTCCAGTGAGGAAAAAATTCTCTCTTTTACGTAGTAGATTGAGAAGTACAGAGAATAATTACAGTGGACACAGAGAAAACAACAAACTCAACACAGCTGCTGCAAAAGTTCCAAGAAGGAAAGTCACAGCACAAAGAACAAGCAACTGCATAGAAAGGCAGAAAAGGAAACACAGGCACTTGGGGACTGATCCTGTACAGCAGAGACAGAGGCATCTCCTCACACAGGGAAAAGAAACAGCAAAGGATGCAGAAAAAGTGCTCAGGAAATGAGATCAGGTAAGCAGAGATCCTGTGCCAGACTTTCACTCAGGATGACAGACAAGCCTGGATGCTGCTTTTGCTCCCTCACAGGCAAGATTCAAAGAGTACTTGCAGGAAAGCTGAGGCAAATCCCACCTGAGTGTTTATTTCAGAGTAACAGTAAATGATCAACTGACTTCTGTCAGTGTACAGTGTGCCATATGATGGAAATAACTCCATTTGGAAGGACAGCTTTCCAGCATCATTAAATCAACATGCTGAGGGACGAGGGCACTTCCACCAACACTGCTGCAACTGAGCAAAACATGAAGCAAATAAACCATTTGGCTGCAACTACAGAAAGCAATTTAGCCCCTGGAATTCCATGCTGATTTTCTGCTTTCTTGGACAAGAGAAGCATGAAAACCTGCTACTGACACAGCAAACACAAAAGAGCATCTGTCAGAATTGCTCTCTCATCTTAAACTGGCAGAGTTGCAGAGAACAACCCTGCTTCTAAACACTAAAGAATGGGAAAAAAATCACCAGCTTTCTCAGTTCTTAGCAGCATATGTTACTACGTCAGCAATGTCTGTGCTTCAAATGAAACAAAAAATCAAACTGAGAAATTAACTGTGGTGCAGCTTTTCTGGGCCAGTATTGACAGTTTTGAGTGGGCATGTGAATGTCCATCCTCATCTTGTCTCAGCTGAAAAGGAGACACAAGGCACAAGCAACCACCTTACCAAGCACAGGGCAGGACTGGGGGGCAGGAGACAGAAAATGAGGGACTCATTTCATTTGAGTACAACACACAGAGGTTTGTCTTGGGAATATCAAACATTCATGGCCAGTATTAACATGGACAGTTACTGACACTACTTTAGCCAATTTTAACATTTGAAAATGGAAGAGTGTCCTACAAAATATGCAACAATTTCCAGCAGATTCCAGCATTGCTGCTGCATAAAATAACCCTGCAGCATCTTGCAGACTGGTTTTAAACTGGAGTACAGCCCAGAGTCTGGGACAAACACAGACAAGCTGCCAGAGCTCGCTCCCAAAATCCACACTGTGGGCACTGAGTTCTTCCCAGTCTGCAGCACTCCTGCACACCAGGAGTTTGCACCTATTATTGCTTAGGAAAATAAGATCAAATATACAAGCCCAGGAAGCCACTTCATAATAACTGCTGTGTAATATTTTCCCTGAGAGCCCTTACAGTGTCAGTAGTGACACACAAACTGCTCTTCACAACTCACCAAGGTCAATTACACACTTGCCAGTAGGAAAGGCATCCTGTAAATCGAGTGATGATTTGGTAACACTGCAGGTTTGTACAGAAATAGAAGGCAAAATACCTGGATACACTGGCAATTTGGTTTATCAATCCCAAATTATTAAAGATTTTGTTTACTAAAGATGAAAATTGACAGCTCTTTCCCCTTGTTTCATCTTGGGTTTCTGGGGTTTGAGTTTTGTTAACTACTGATCTTGATTACGCTTTTTTACTGTTTGTGATGATTGGCCATCCCAGGTACACCATATTCTCTATTCTTTTGATTTTATGCCAAATTTCAATTAAGTAGTAAAGCAATTTAACACATGAGTAAAGACTTCTTAGTGATCTCAAACTCTTCCATCTTTTGCACAAAATGCAGGTCAACCCAAATAGCAGTGAAAATACTGCTTCAGTTCATCAGTGTTTTCACCATCCAAACAGTGGGTTTATAGACATATTCAGGAAACTAAAATAAATGGTCACAAACATCAAAGCAAATTCTCAGTTTTTACTTAGGCAAATGTTGGCTGATTCTTCTTGTCACAGTCACCGAGTTGTAAAGAGAAGTACCTGTGGCAAAGGGCACACCAAATCCCCTGTGCCTGAGCTTTCTCTACAGGGAATACACACAATATATCACGTACAATCTGTGTGCACGGTGATACATGTCTGCTTATAACAAGCAATATAAAAAGGATTAAGTAGGATTTGTGATAAGGATTTGTGCACGATTTGTTCTAGTTTAGCACTTTTGAGATGCTATGACATCACAGTTAATTCCAAACCTCTTGGTGCAGTTAACTCGATTTATAGGAGTATCACATTGTCACTGGGGGACAGGAGAAACCTCACTCTGCCCCTCACAGCCAACACCCTCCCAAAGGCACCGTCCAGGACTGCTCTGGAGACCTGAAACTGTAATAATGCCAAATCCCAGCCATTAAAACCCTTCACACGTGAAACATATCGGCTTACTCTTCCAACAGAGAGCTGCAGCTCTGCCCAACAGCTCCATGCCTTGTTCCACTCTGCCCCCACCCAGGCCATCAGAGAGAACAACTGAACGCAAGCCACATCACCCATTATTAAAAGATTGCGTTAATTGCCCTAGTAATGGTGTCAATAATTCTTCACAACAAGGAGCACTTGACACTTGGGGATGGACTCAGGTGTTCCTTGTGCCAGTGCAGCCACTGTACACACTGCAGCCAGAGGGGGAACCTCAGCTGGAATTCCTGCAGAGACACTGGGGCCATCGCCTGCAGCTCACAGCTCACTCCATCCTGTATGTTCAGCCATTCCGCCCATGTAAACAAACAAAGCTTCCTCCCCTCAGTCTGTGCCTCAGCAGAGCAGCTGCCATAGCAAACCTGCCGTGTGAGCACAGTCAGAGTTCCAGAGAACCCTGCACTGCTGTTCCAGCAGGTGTGCAGCAGCACAACTGCATCAGCCAACCTTAAAGAAAATCTGAAACAAAACATCACAGAAAAACAAAAAAACCGCCACCAAACACTTCAGTTTGTTCAGTCAAAGCATCCAGCATAGAAAGAATTGAGATGCAACTCTACTCATAACTAAAACACAAAGCCACACTCACTAAACTCAGTGCCTGAGCTCTCCCTGTCCCAGCACAGCTTCCCTGGTGCATTCCCTCTGTCAGCACCTGCGCTGCACGCACTCCACTTTTACCTGGGTTTGGACCTTTCTGACCAACACACAGAAGCTGCAGCACGAACAAAGCCACTCGGACACCACAGAACCTCCAGGAGAGACAGGACCTCCGCAAGAGAGATTTGTGTGGTGTCTAAAAAGGGCTGAGCTCACCCAGGATGAGGACAACAATGCAAGTCTATCCCTTTATTCAGGCACTCCCCTTTTCCAAATGTCTTTTACAAGCTGAGGTGTGTGGACAGTCTTGTAACAATTTCAGTTTATCAGTGACAGACCCTGCTCCTCTTCCCCAAACCCTCAGTAATCCCTGTGTTCAGCACCACCTGGCTGCAGCTGCAACGGATGAATTGTATCAAATGGAGTGTCCACATGGGCACCTCCCTGTCAAACCTGGTTATTAACAGCGTCAGGAAACACATGCATGGCACAGTGAGCAGTTCTCAGCTCCTCAGCAAATCCAGTTAAAGCACCAGTTTGGGATACTGTTCATTTCAAAGTTTTTCTCTGCAACAGCAAGTCTGAAGTGTGGTACAACAGCACCACAACCTGCAGCCTGAAAGGCTGAGTTTTAAAGGCAGAGAGAACTACTGCAAAATTTCTGTGGTGCATGTGAGGTGGAACACATTAAGACTCCGGTTTTATGCATTTATGAAAGCAGTCAGGAATCCTTGGCCAAAACAGTGCTAAATATTTAAGACAAGTTTTGGACAGTGGAGCAGCTAAAAGGAACATTACAGGTGAAAATGTTGTTATACCAACCCTAATAGGTATTTTATGCAAATCATAAATATTAACCTGCATGAATGAAATTGAGAATTACTCATTTTCCAAAAAAAAAAAAAAAAAGAGTTTCTAGTGACATTTTCTCTGTTTCCAGTTGTACTCCTTGGTTCACTCACGATCCCAGATAGGGTCTGATCCAGTAAATGTTTCCAGATGTAAGGCTCCTATTTAATACTCCACCTAGAAGTAAATCTTATTCCCACTAGTTACCATTTCTATAACCCTTTGGAGTGCAGACTTAGGGAAAAAAAAAGACAGAGCAAGAGAAAGAAAAAGGAAGAAGTAGAAACAAGTCCAAGTCCATATTCAGTAGAAAGTTACCAACTGCCTTATTTCCTGTCACAGAGAAAGGAACACTGACCTGGGCCAACAATCAAGGCACACAGACAATCCATTTGAGTAAGATCAAATGCCTGCTGACTTCCATGGGACCTATCCTGGGTTCCTGACATGGCCTGGGCACCAGGGCACAGGGTGACAAGGTGACATCCTCCCGGCCCCTCCTGTGCTCCCTGAGATGGCACAGCCTCCCCAGCAGCACCCACCCTGCAGACACTGCAGAGGGACAAGCTCTGACCTCAACCCAGCTCACACAGGAGGAGAGCACAGCGATGCCAGCCTTGCAGACACTGCAGATGGACAGAGCCAGCTCTGACCCCAACCCAACCCACACAGGAGGAGTGCACAGCGATGCCAGCCCTGCAGAGGAACAAGCTCTGACCCCAACCCAACCAGCACAGGAGGAGAGCACAGCAATGCCATCCCAGCAGTGCCCAGCAGGCAGGGCAGCCCCAGCTGTGCACAACACAGATCTCTGCCCATGCTCCATGGCAGCCTTTTGGGCACAGACTCCATGACTGCTGCTTTGTCCAATCACTTCTAAACCTTCCTGGAAACTCAGGCCACTTACTCAGCATGAGAACTCAGGGCAGTGCTCAAAGCTGCTCTCACAAACCTGCTGTGACCATGTCCATGATGCTGCCAGGTCTCTGTCCCACAGCATGCACAGATAGGGAAGCAAGAGAACCCTTTAAACACTGGCAAGAAGAAAAATGGTATCTCTAAGACTCAGGTCTCTGCAAGACCAGTAATAACTTCTGCTATTACCCAGAAACCCAGGGCCTCTCAGATAATTTACCTTTCCTAAACAAGCTCAAGTAAATATAAACACAGAAAACCTACCAAAAGTTCGGGGATGTTCTTGGGAGAATCTTCTTTGTGTCCTTGCAACAACATAACTGACTTTTTTGAGCTACATCATTTTGCCCCTTCTGAAGAAATCAAGACTTTTCTCATAAAAAATATTTTTCATTTTAGAAGTTGCTTTATCAGCATAAACTTAAGAAATAAAAAAACCAAAAAAAGTAAAAGTAACAGAGCAGTTCAGGGAGTACATTAAGTAAAGTACAACGCACCTCTTGGGTGCTGGAAGCACTCCTGGTTCAGCCTGATGCCTTTACAGCGGCCCCATCATGTGTTAATGATTACATATATTCATTCACTACCAAAAATAGTTTCCTCTAGAATTATGCACAAAGAACATTTGTCCACAGTGAATTTCAAGCTTGGCTGCTCTGCTTGGGTTACAGTTACTCCTAATTTTACAGTGGCAGAAGTCCAGAAGTCTACTTTGTGCTAGCAGTTTCTTTCATGTCAGGGTATTTTCTTCAGTCATTCAAAAGCTGGGAAACAGCAGCACCTAAAAATGAAGGTCTCTCCTGATGCACCCAGTTATCACAATACACAGATTACCATACCAAAATTCTAATTAGCTGATCTAGAAAGAGCATCTATGTCCCTCTCCCCTCATGATTCTCCTCAGGAAACCACAGGCAGCATCTCCTTGATCACTTCACACACCCTAAGGAGTCAGTAAATCTATCGAGACTGAAACATTGGTGAGTCCAGCAAGCAATGGTTACAAAACCAGTGGAAAAAGATGGAAACAACAAATAATCCTGTGTATTTTAGTCTGTCCATGAGTGCTGGGCAGGCAGGAGGGAAGGTGCTGCACCGTCTCCCAAGTGCAGACACCCATTACTAAAGGTGCAAAACGTTTCACACACATTTTAAAAGTCAGCCACATAGAAGCCTCTCGAAGATTTCTCCTGTGCTGCTTTTAAACCCTCTCTTTCCCTCCTCCCCCTCCTTTTCTTGGATGCAGAGCAAAATCGCTCCATTCCTGCCTGGAATCCAGAGGAGAACAGGAAGTAACATCTGAGCTCCACAGAGATTCAGTTTTAGTTGCTTAAGAGGACGTGGCGGATTCAAAAACTGGCTTCATTTTGCAGTATCCTTAGAGGACCTGACTTTTTTTCCCCCTTTTTGGCAGGGAGCATGGCTGGAACTCCAAGTTCAGCCAAAATAGACAATAAAACAGTAAGAAGGCACAGGGCCAAAAATGCAAAGGCATCAGCATCCAGAGCATAATTCCACCCTTTTTTCTCTCCCCCTCAATGATTTACAGAGGAAGACATAAAACCCAGAGAACGTTCTTTGTCCTGGAATGAACTCCCCATATTTTAAAGCAGCCTACAAACCTCTCAGACCCGCTGGAGGCTAAAGGATGAGAGTCCTCATTTAAGCTGACAGATTTTTTTAAATCCATATGTTTTATTGTTATGTTCTTTTGAATATCAGACTTTGTTCTCCTTGTGAGAAAACACTTGTATGGAGTAACAACATGTGGAATCTCTCACACAACACAATATGAAATTTGGTTCAAAAGTAGCCTTTTTTTCCATTTAGCTCACGATATGCAGTTTTAAACATACCCTCAGTGGAAGGAAGCCTGTGTTAGCCTCTAAGCCAAGAATGTCCCAAATAATTTAAAAATCTCATTCTGCTGTAGCAAAACTGATTTTATTTTTTTCGCCAGGAGGGTCTAACCTGCAAACAATGCTATGAAAATGAAGTGCAACAACCAACGAATAAGTCAAGCTCCTTTGTGAGGATCTTTGCCAACATTTCCTCGCATTTGCCACAGGAAGCCAGGCAGGATGGGTCCGGGGGAAGGTCTGGAAGCTGTACAGCAAAACTGGAGAGAAAGACAAAAATAGATTGCAAAGAGGATATTGTCTTCCTTACTGCATTAATCCTTGTTTGGAATTAGAAGCTAACTATTCAGTGTTTCCTTTCCATCATAAAAAATTGAACCTATATAATTTGCAGAAAATATCCAGAAGCCCCACAATGCCTTGTATGTATTAACAAGAGTCACAGCACCACGTCTGCACCAGCCTGTGTCCAGCCCAAACTGAAAATGGCAAAGCAGAGGCCAATTCCTCTATGTAAGAAGCACAAAGAGCACCTCAAAAAAAATTCACTCTCCCCTTCTAAAGAGATGAAAGAAAAAATAACCAACACTTACATTAAAAACAATTAAAATCTTAATTAAGACAAAGGTAGAACTTTTGAGGGGGTACAAAATATTTTTGCAAAGCATTTGTGAGGCCAAACACTAGAAATCTGGGTGACAGTAGGGAAAAAGACAGAAAAGACCATCAGATGACCAAGAATTCAAACACATGGTTTGGAGAGGAACTGTGGTATGAGCTCACTGTGAGGTGAGGTCAAATAGATCACCAGAGACAGGGAAAATAGGGAAATCCTTCCAGCAGGAGCACAGTAGAATCAACAATGGGGGGCAAAAGGGGAAAAAAATAAACCACCACCAACTCCTGAGTTGAGTTGCATGACTGACATTTCACATTACCATGTTCAGGAAAGAAAATGCAGCAGGTACAGTAGGTTTAAACACAAACCAGATGGGATCTGCACACACTTGTGCTGATCCTGCAAATAAAACAAGGCTAAGCAAACAGAAACAGGAAAACCCTCCACACTCCATGCAAACAATCGGAGAAACAGACCCAGAAAGGATGAAACCATTGGCTGCTACAGATTATGGAACAGACCCCTGCAGTTTTAAAACCATGAACGATTGTCTGTGTGGATGCTCAGCACAAAACTGCTTGCATGAGAGACCAATCCTGCTTGGTGCCATGTCACAAACCACATGAAGTTACCAGGGCAGAGATCAGGCAGCATGTTGGACTAATGTGGACTCCTAAAACAAAAAACCCACAATGGAAACCAGCAATATAGCTGCAAAAAATACACCCACTAGGATGGCGAGGTTTGCAGAGGAGAAATTAGATTTTGGATTAGGGATGGCCTGGACACAAAGCACAGCTTCATGTGAACCAGCAAATTGGATTTGCAGGCCCTCCTGGATGCACTGCACAAAGGAAGTGCCGCTGGCTGGGCTGCAGCTTCCCCCGAGGAAGGGGCTGCAGCTTCCCCCCCCCGGGGACGGGGCTGCAGCTTTCCCCCCGAGGAAGGGGCCGCAGTGGCCCCAGCACACGCAGCCAGGAGCACAATCCGACTCTCCAGCAGCACAGCTGGCCCTGCAGGCAGCGTGCCAGGGCACCCTGGGACTCAGCACTGCCCTGCACACCTTCTGCTCACCTGGGGCACCGCCCAGCTGCTCCACAGGCATTTGTCCCCAGCCATAAGGCCAATCCCATCACAGACAACTGCATGGAGGAGGAGTTCAAATGTCCAAGTGCTTTCTGTGTGAAACTGTCAGCTCTTATCCCAAGGTTTGCCCAAACCTGAGCTCCACTTTGCCCCATGGCTAACCCACTGCTCTGCATTCTCACCTGCAACATCAACGGGCACAACAGGAGCAGAAACTGCTCAGAATGCTCCAAACCAGCCCATCACTGTGCTGGGGCAGCAACACTGCCCTGGAGTGGGCAATATTGCTGCTACACACCCCAGTAGGAGGTTATCTATAACCCTTGTGGTCTGTGCATGCAAAGGGCAATCCCATCCAGAGAACCTGGGGCAGGTGCTCCAGGTGAGGGCAGGATTTGCAGTCTGGGCTTGGTGCTGATGGCAACTGTGGGCAGCAGTGTTTGGGTTTGTTCTCAGGCTCTTTTCCTCATCTCCCTGACCTCAAATGCAGGTACAGACTCCAGCTAGAAAGAGACCACATCAAATCCATGCACTGCTGCTGCATCAGGGCAAAGGGCTCCGCTGCACTCCAGGGACAGCCAGGATGAGGAGCTGTGGCTCCAGAGCTGCCCAGCCAGGCAGCAGGGGCTGTGGCTCCAGAGCTGACCTGCTCTCAGTCCCACAGTGCTCCCCCAGCACTGGCAGAACCCCCTGATTGTGCATTCACTGGTGCCCTGCTCTGTGCCAGCGACCCAAGAGGAACAGCAGTCCATCTCCACGTGCTGTGCCCACACTGGAACACTGTCCAGGGGACAGGGAGAGTGAAATGGCCAGTGGGCCCCCAACCAGGAGAGCTGGGAGCAGAAACAGAAGCCTGGCCAAGCGTCCAGAGAGCAGGCACAACCCACCCCAGCTAAAGGATCAGCTGCCTCCTCTGCTTTGGGAAGGGAATGGGCAGATTATAGATGGAGTGACACACAATTTGTGATGGAGATTGCTTTTTTCATCATAATTTAAAGAGATAAACCTCATATCCCAGGTCCATCTCCATCTCTGTTATGCATGCACACCAAGCCAATCAACAGCAGTGGCTCTGCACTCTCCCAATCTTCAATATCCTTTTGCTGATCCCCTCATGTGCCCTTTTCCAGGCTCCTCTAAGTTTTTTGCTCCTCACAGAGGGTTTCTGAAGACTCAGACTGGCAGTTTCTTCCTTGAGCAGGGTGTCAAGCTGCCAAAGGACAAATAGCATGACTGATAACATCTCCTGACCACACTCTCTTGCCCAGCACAGCTGGCAGAAGAGTGACCAGCAAGTTTTTCTTAGAGATCTGCTACTGAAATCCAGCAACTACACCCAAATTCTGATCCAAAGCCCTCAGAGGAAACATGGGGATGCTCTAAAACATCAGAGTGAGGAGGGGCATGGGCAGGAATCTGCCTTGCTGGCACAGCTGTCTGAAAGCCTCACACCCAGTTTAACCTCCAAAAGCCAAGGTAGAATTTTGGATTACCGACCTCATGCAATGCATCACCATGGGAAGGAAAACAGCAAAAGGAACACCACTAACAGTAACAGCTAAAGCAGAAAATTATCAATCCCAAAATGAGGTTAGTGTAATTTTTTTTCAGTTGCACCTCCCACCACCATTTCATAGTCTTAAATTACTGAAATTTGAGAAAAACCAACATGAGGTGGTAAAATTATCTCCAACTGGTTTTTGTCTGTAACACAGCCAATGAAAATCCCAGTGCAGATTTTCACGAATGTCTGAATTTTGACTAATTTTATTTAAAATTTGAGCTCTTCACATACTTTAATGCTACTTATGGCAGTAAAAATAACTCTTAAGCAACTGTATACAGAATTGACAAAGTTGTGCCTAAATCTATTTTTAAAAGTATTGAAATTAAATACTGAATGCTGCCGCCATCAGCCTTGTCAAAGTAATAGTTCTTTTTGGTTTGGGGTTGTTTTGTGGTTTGTTTGGGTTTTGTTGGTTTTTTTAAGTAGAATTGTTTTTCACTATTTTCTCAGGTTGAAATAAAATGGTATATTTTGGTCTCTGTTTAGAAACAGAGAATGATTTCAACAATGAACATCCAATGCCAGGATTCCACATAAAAAGTTCAAAGCTTTACAGTTCTTATAATCTAAACCAAAATCACTGATATTTATAATCAATACATACTTTAGGGAGAGCACTGCCATGGATGTGCCAGGCAGTGCTCCCTGAGACACTCCAGGGAGCCACAGCAAGTTCAGTTATTCAAACAGCACCAGCTAAAATGCAGAATAGACACTGAAAAAATATTCCAAGTTGATAATCACAAGCATTGATGTTAAAAATCCCACCTCCTGCACTTGAACTTAGAGAACCAATCTATGCACCAATTCAAATTATCTCTATTTCAGAAAGGATCAGAAGTGACAGACCAAGTTATCCAGAAGCTTTTGATCAGATGTCTGTAAAAAACCAAATAAACTCAAGAAAATTGCATCTGATTCACAGATAATTGTGATCAAAGAGATGCTATTTACATGAACTGCTACGATCACAGCAGGTTCCCATAATCACTTCACAGTATAAAATACTGAAAAATAAACACTTTCCTGCTCACCAAAAGAAAGCATGGATATAATTTATAAAAACAACATATTACCCCCTAAAAACGCCTGCTAACACATAACCACAACATGCCAATAACAACAAATAACACATGTATCTGTTATTTATAGGTACACAGAAACCCTCACGATTCAGTTTTTTTAACAGGTGCAACTACTGAGAGAGAAAAAAAAGAATTCAATATGGAATCAATAGACCACTACTGAGTTAACCTATCAAATACAACACTGCCAGTGATTTTCAGTCCATTTGCAAGCTTTCTATGCCCTCCTACCTACATCAAGGCTGCATGGCCTTCCACGCACCTGCACAACACACCAGCACAGAGATCGGCACTACAGGCAAGGGGCTTAAAGAATACAACAAACAAACAAAATTTTTTTAAAAATCACATATTTGCACCAGGAAAGATTCTGCCCCTCAGGGTCCTGCAGAGCTCCTGTGCCTGCCCCACCCCTGAGTCTGGGCAGAGCAGAGTGGGCAAACCAAACCCCTGCAGGGCACAGGCAGGTAGGGCTCCATCTGACTCCATGTTCAAAGCACAGGGAATCTGAAGGAGAGCCCTGGCACAGAATGGGTTTCACCCTCTGTTTGCTGCCCTGGATGCTCAGAGGAACATGCCAGAAGGGCAGCACCAGGAGCCCTGGAACACGGAAACCAGACAGAGGCAAGACAAAGTCCTGAGCTCACAGGACAGCAAACAGCCCAGGAAACAACTCCCTGATGCCTGGAAATCCATGGAATAGAGAGGGGGAAACCACAAGGAAGGGACCATAAAGCAAGACAAGGGCCCTGGTACAACAGGCTGGCATGAATTTGATTCCAGGATAAAAATTAAATGAACAGGCATGGCCTGGCAAAAGGCCAGCTCCTGACAACACAAACCTCATCAGAGCCGAGTTCTGGTTTTGATTTCCAAACCCAGGAACTTCAAGTGGATTTGAAATCACACAGGACATGTTCCCCCATGGGTGTTTCTAAGAGAAGGACAGAAGGACACAGGTCGCCCTGCGGGTCCCCAGGCAAGCCCTGGCCCTGGTTTGGAGCTGGCACACAGGAGTGCCCACGGCTGGCAGTGCCCACCCCGGGGGCTGCCCAGTGCCCACGGCTGGCAGTGTCCACCCCAGGGGCTGCCCAGTGCCCATGGCTGGCAGTGCCCTCCAGGGGCTGCCCAGTGCCCACCCTGGGGGCTGCCCCGTGCCCACGGCTGGCAGTGCCCTCTCTGGGGGCTGCTCAGTGCCCTCTCTGGGGGCTGTCCGGGCCCAGCAGCTCCTTTGTCTGGGGTTTGCCTTGCTCACAAGGAGCCAAGCTCACAAGGAAAGGTTTTATTCCAGGAGACAAAGGGGGACAGGGACCCTCCTGCAGCAGGTCAGGGGCCCGGCTGGAGCTGCATCCCACACCGCCCAGCAGGAACATTCCATGATCACTGCAGGCTGGGAACACAGAGAGACACTGCCAGGCATCAGGAACAACTCAGAGGCAACCAGAGGTAACTGGGAAGGGGAACAGCAGCCCAGACACACAGTCCTTGTGTCCCACACCTGCACAGAGGCTGCTGCACCTCCCATCTCCCTGGCTGCTCCACTCTCATTAACAGCCTTACTGCAAGGGATCATTCCTCCCCACAAACCTTTTCTTAAACAAACTGGGGTTTTTTTGTTATATGTAAAATTTGCTTTACATTTGGAAGGCCAGAACATGCATCCAAACTGCTAGCACTCCACTAGCTCAGACACCAGTGCTCATACCTGAGATACCTCACCCTGCACCTGAAAGGGCACATCCTAATCTTGTCCTAAGCAAATGTGTTACCATCACACTCGGCTTGGAATCAACTGAGGAAAGCAGACACGAAGAAGATACTGCTGCAGCTGGAGCCTGATGTTCCATGTCATCAATACCAGGTCTCTGGCACTCTGGAGAGTTTTAGGTTGGATGCTGGGAAAAGGTCCTTCTCCCAGAGGGTGGTGGGCACTGACCAGGCTCCCCAGGGCAGTGGGCACAGCCCCAAGGCTGCCAGAGCTCCAGAAGGGTTTGGGCAATGGGACAGGTGGGATTGTTGGGGTGTCTGTGCAGGGCCAGGGGCTGGATTTGATCCTTGTGGGTCCCTTCCAGCTCCTGACTCCAGGCCCACCACATGCCTCTGTGGAGCAGCTGGTGCTCCACACCAGCAGTGCAGAGCAGTTTCTGCCCTCAGCACAGGGTACCAGAGCTGTCACTGACAAAGAGGAGCAAGAAAGTCAGTTGGCAGCTTTTCCTTCTTCCCAGCAAGTTCAACCAGAATAAAATCTTTGGCAAAAAATGTTAACAAAAAGATCCAAGAAATCCAACCTAAATCTGGTCCTCTGCCAAGAGGGGAAGAGCAGAGGGAGAGAACTGGCAGGTTTGTAATTCAGCACACTGTGTTATCCAGCACATCCAAGAGTAACACACAGCAAGTGGACTCTGCACAGAACTCTGTTACACTGACTGCCCCAAGTTATGGAGACTGTGACTGCAGAAGGATCAAAGTGCTGCCTCTGGTACCTCAGAAATAAAGGTGAATAAATCTATGTCTTCCTATGTTTGAGACAGACCTAGTCAAAATTGCACCATAAAAGCTGTTCCTCAACAATGAGGCAGGTTTTCAGTAAAGCTTTTTGTTTCCTTTTTGTGCAAAGTATCTGCTTTTGGATGCCTTCCTGAGGTGTAATCCACCCAGGAAAATGGGACCCCAGAGCAAGTAACCTTGTTGTAATCAAACCCTGAAATTTTCAGTTTTTCACATTAAAGCTGTAATTTCTCTTTGGGGAGAACACTTTTCCGGTGTTTTTTTGGCATTTCTGGGCATTTCCATGCAGGGAATCCCTTCAGGATTCCACAGGACTGGTACATTTTAGATTTTACAGGTGCAAACCATCCATTTCCTGGTTTCAGTTTCCTTTGGGTAGAGTTTGCAGGCAAACCCTGATCCCATGGGATGGCAGCATGTCCTGACCCTGCTCAGAGCTGAGATCTGCACACCAGCCCTGCCACTCCTGCTCGGAGGGACGTGGGGAGAGAGAGCTGCAAAGCCCAGACTTTTATACCCAGATGCTTCCAGACAAACACTGACAAACTCCAGTGCAGATCCTGCTCTGGGTAGCACAAGTGACAGTTCAGGCAATACCTTGACCATTATTCCCATAATTCTACACCTTCCTGCAATGGCAGTGGGACAGGGATTCCAAATGCTCATGTTTAAAAGTGCACCAGGTTTAACTCATTGCCAAATAAAAATAGGTTATAATTAAAATAAAGAATAAATGTGAATACTGATTGATCTCTCCACTTTTAAAATCAGGAAAATCTTAAATTAAGGCTTTTTAATTGGCAAAGCTCTTCTGTGTAATTTTTAAAAACCTGCTTAGTATTTCAGCAGGGAACAAGTGCTCCTAGAAACAAACCACAGCACTGATCCACAACCAGAACTACATGTTTATGGGAAAAAAGTGATAAATCCATGGAAAAAAATTGTCTAGTAACTGAAGTGCTGCCACAAACTGATTTGTAGCAAAATGAATAAAAATTTAGAACAAAGCAAATTGCTTTAGATTTGAGGAAAAAAAAAACATTGCCTGGAAAATCTGCATCTAATACATAAATTTTGTTTAAAACCCTTTACAGAAAATCATCAAGATTCAATGTTAAATACAAAGCAGGCCACATTAAATTTAACAACTGACCTTTTAAAGTAATGTTTTCCTACTTTGCTACATTTTTAATGAAATAAGCAGTCCTTACATGCTAGAGATCTGGATTTAATTACTTTCAGAGATATTTAGATTAATACTGTCCTGTGGAGAACACTTTCAAGACACTGATCAACAGATTCCTGAGATTAAGTTAAGAACCACATTCATCATAAGTGCTTTCTATCTGTTACACATAATTTCTTTTTCTATAAAAAAATAATACATAGTGTAAATCTGTTTCCTTTTCTTTCCCCAAAGTCACAAATCAAGGTCTGGCCACAGCAACAACTGCAGCAACAACTGGGAGCAGGAGCCAACCAGGAGGCAACCAACTAAAAAACCTGATGTTATACCTCATAGAAGCATCCCATGTTCTAGCAAAGCCTACAGAGAGCTGTTCGTCTTCCTTCATGTAAAACAACATCACTCCTTGTCCTGTCCTCTCCACCTCCAATGTTTTAAGAAAAGCACCGATCTTAGGTCAATAACAAGAGCCTTTCAAATTTGAACAATACAAAGATCAAATGACAAAGGGAAATATTCAGGTTTACAAGAGATGATGCCACTCCAATTAGGAAAACAACCACATTATTTTCCATACATTTAAGACAAGTCCAATACATTGCAAACAGCTCTTCTGAAGAAGCAAAAGATCAGGAGTAATACACAGAGATTTCCTGGGCTAAGAGCTGGCTGTGGGGGGATGGCCAACACATAGAGCTCAGAATGCAAAGCTATTAAATCCAGCTTACAGAAATCATGTGTCTGGAATTAAAGAAGGCACAGCATTGCAGGATGGTTTTCACTAAAGGAAAAAAAACACTCTCAACTCCCCTTCACTTGCCAAACATTGCAAAAATGCACAGTAGAAGACCTGTAGAACCGGAGCAGCCACTGCTGAAGCTGCAGCCTGTGCAGATGGCAATGAGAGCTGTTCACATTGTGAGGGGCCAGTCCCAGTGTCACCTTTGCTGCCCTGTCCCTCACACCGCAGTCACAGAGCCCTGCACACACCAGCTCACACAGACACCACTCTGTGCAGCTGCAGCACGAGCTCTGGTGTCCAGCACAGGCTCCTG
Source organism: Pithys albifrons albifrons (assembly GCF_047495875.1). Classification (NCBI taxonomy): domain Eukaryota; kingdom Metazoa; phylum Chordata; class Aves; order Passeriformes; family Thamnophilidae; genus Pithys; species Pithys albifrons. Next base: position 43,645,480 of record NC_092460.1, on the reverse strand, counting down.
AGAGAGGTTCTGCCACCCCAGGAACTTTGGCATACCTATTTCATTATTAATCTGGCTACTTGTAGGTAGAGACCAGTCAAAGGAAATACAGTTGTAACTTCTTTACACACTAGAAAAATACCTAACAGTGCCATCTGCTATTTCAGCATCTTACACTTGCTCTGACCCTTCTGAAAGGTTACAGAATGGGCAAAGCCAGAGGAGCTGCCTCTCTCAGTGTTCACAATGTACTCTCAAGCAGTCAACACCCCTCAGCTCCTCTACCCATTTCAACTCTTCAGTTGCTCCAAAGCAAAGAAGGTGCCTGTGAGTGGAGGTGCCTACTCTGTGCTACTCCCCGGCCCCACTGGCAGGGAACAGCTAACTCTGCTCCTGCCCAAGCTGTCCAAGCAGAGGGCAGCATTACTCTGGGTACATTATTCAGCTGCAATGCCCGTATAAACCTCCACGAGCTGGCTGGCTTCTCCGAAGTGAAAAATGGTGTATTAATCAGACAGCTGAGAGCTGGGTTACAGCAGAACTATGTCAGTATGTATTGTTAAGCAATCATTCATTGCCAGATGTGACATTCCTACTGAAATGATTTTTTTAGTTTATTTTAAGGGTACACAGAACAAATGAGAGGAGTCAAAATACTTAAATCATCAACACTGACCTCCACTGAGAAGGAAGGGGCAATGACTGGTGGAACCACAATATATAATGAAAGCAAATGTTTTAAACTCACCAGGGTGACAATTCCAGAAAGTTTAAAAGAATTCTTCATAACAATCTTGGAATGTAGGAACAGCTTTTTCCAGTGTACTGTGGGGAAGACCAGGCAGTATTTGGTTTTTGTTCCTACACATTAACAATGGGGTGGCAACATTTCCATTTTGGATTCCCACGTGCTGCCAAGGCTTGCTGACCTACCTCCTGAAAAGTGTCAGTAAATTCCTACTCATGTTAAAATTCAGCTCTGAGGATGATTTTGTTGTTGCACAAGCAAAACCGTGCTAAGTTAACATATGACAAGATTCTGGTTTAAATACGCATTAAAATACCATTCACTATCAAAGTATTGCAAAAGGAAGACACCGAGTCTTCGTAATGGTAAGGCTCAGCAAACTGATTTTGAAAAAAGTTTCCTGAAAACACTTCAGCTAGCCAAGGCAAAAGTGAGAACCTGTTCTGTGAGAAACAGATCAAAATCAGCCTTCAAAATGCAAAGTGAAATCCCACTTTAAAAAAACACAAAACCACAGAAGAATGAATGACACAAAAGAATCACTCCTGCATTGCTGGCAGCTACTTGGGAGTTACAAAAGTGTTCAGATTTATTAATTCAAAGGGCTGCCTGAAGAGGGAGAGGTAACAGAAAACGAGAAAGTTAAACGTCACTGACAACTCCTCTCCGTGCTCCCTCCGCGTTCCCCCGAGTTAAAGCTCAGAAAGAAGGTCCTACTTCTGATCAACTAATACATGCCAAGCGTCCGAGCAGGTAACCAGCCCATCCCGGAGCGCAGAACGGACACTGCCCATCAACCTCATCACTCGCTGATTTCCTATCCCGCCCTGAGGCTCAGGAAGCCCGCACGCCCCCCGCACATCCCAGCGCAGACAGCTCGGCACCGCCTCAGCCCCTCGGCCCTCCGCACACACCTGCCCAGGCAGCCGGGCCCCTCCCGGGACACCCGGGCACGGAGTCCCTCCCTATCCGGGAGCGAGCACACCCGGGCACAGGGTCCCTCCCTATCCGGGAGCGGGCACACCCGGGCACGGGGTCCCTCCCTGTCCGGGAGCGGGCACACCCGGGCACGGGGTCCCTGCCGCCCGCTGCGCCCCGAGCCGCGGGACGGGCAAACGCACCTGCCGCGCACACCTTCACTTTTTCAGGGGGTGTTCTTGTGTCTGGGGGCTCAGGAGAGCTCTCCACGCACCTTCCAGCCCCGCTCCCACCGGGGACGGTGGCCCCGGGAAGCTGCTGCCGCCACCCCTGCCCGCTGGGGTGTCCTCTCCTCGGCAGTGCCCACCATCCCCGCTGGCGTGTCCCCACCTTTCCCCGCGCATCCCCCGCCGGGGTGCCCCCTCCGCCGGGTTGTGCCCTCCCCGAGCATGCCCGCGGAGCTGCGGGCGATACGCGCTCACCTGCACCGTGCCCGGTGGCGGATCGGGGACCGGGTCTCGCCCGGGGGAGGTGCCCCCGGCACGGCCATCCCGCCCCGACTCCCTCCCCGCGGCCCCGCGACCCGGGCCGTGCCGGCGGAGCCACCGCAACCCAGCGCTCTTGCTGCCGGGGCTTTCTCTCGCCACTTACAGGGGAGTTTGGTGTTCCCTTCCTTTGCTGCACCCTGAGGAGGCTATGAAAGCCTCTGCCATGTATTTCCTACCGAAGTTAAAGCTCATCTAAAAGACAATGCAGCACCTTCACGCTCAGAGCGGTTTCCAAGCCACAGCCCCGAGGTGGGCACTGTTTCGGTGCCATCCCTGCAGGCTCCAGGACCTGGATCACACGTGTGTCTCCTCCGAGACAGCCACCTCGGGGTCTGCTCAGGGAGCAAACTTGGAAACAGAACCAAAGAGAACAGACAAGAAGCCGTTTGATACCTCAGTGCTGAATGCATCGTAGCAAAGCATTCCTCAAATTACAGCTCTATAAAGATGCTGAGCAACGGTATTTTGCTTTGCATTTCAGACACGTTTTGCATCCAGTCTCAAAGAGGTGAAGTGATTGGCCATTTATTTTCAATACAACACACCTGTCAATAGTTTCCTACTAAATACACAAAAAACTTCAGTGAGGATCCTTGGACTTGGAATGAAATCCATAGAGCAACCGCTTAAAAAAACAAACCAAAAAAAGCCCCCAAACAAATAAACCCGACAAAAAAGTATTTTCAAAAATACCTATTTTAGAATCTTAAAAGAAAAATATTTTAAGACAATATATATGTAGTGGGCTTTTTAATATCTACTACTAAGACAACTTACCTGAAACTCATTAGTTAACATAAACTGAAGGAGACACAAACTTGGAAATACTGTACTTCCAGGGTTTGAGTTACTCGGCTCCACAAACAGGAATGGCTGAGCTCAGGGATATGTATTTGATTATTTTGCATTCTTCTCATTTAACATGTCACAACAGTGTTACCCACACAATACAACAAGCTTTAAAATCATGTCATTTTTAACCTGGCAGTGTTATTGTAATGGCTAAACAGCAAGGTGAGGTTGTGTGTGTAAGGGAGGGACTGACTGGGCCATAGTGATGAGCATCAATCACCAATATTGCCCAAAGTGCACTATCCCAGCCTGCTGCACGGGGCTCAGGGAGGCTGCACACACACTCTGGGCACCTCTGGGACAGATCTGCAATGGGAATGATGGAACCCACCAGTTTCACGGGGGGTTTGGTGCCATCACATTCCACTGCCCAAGAAAGCTGAAGTGCTTTAAACAGGTGACTTTACCAGGTAAGCTCATTGTCCAAACTTTTTTCAGTAATATTTGTTTTTGATAATACACTAGTCTCTAATAACCTACAATAGGAACTCAAACTGCCATTATCTATAAAATCTAAGGTCCAATGTAATTCAATTAAATACCAATCTAACAATTTTTATGCAAATTGCTTTACTCCATCTTGCACATTCCTTTCTCTCTGGAGATCACTCTCAATTTCCTTTTCTGTAACTTTTCTAGTGTGTAATGGTTTTGATCCATGGCTTCCTCAGTAACTAGGTGTAACCAAGGAAGCAGACATCACAAGTATTCCACACGTGTTTTCCACGTAACAGGGGAGGAGTTTAGTTTTCCTTCTTCCGGGGAGCGGGGTGTGGGAGAAGCCTGGATGGTCTGTTCTGGTCTTGTGGTGTTCCTGGCCTGGAATGTGGGTGAGATCATTTCATGCTTGTTCTCCTTTAATTGCATTTGTCTGTTTCATTTATTTAGGTTTGGTTTTGTTTCTTCCTCTTTTCTGGTTAACAAGTTGTTTGGGTTTTTTCCCTTTTTTCCCCTTCCCCTGGGGGTGGGGTCCTACGTGGTGTGTACACATTGTATATGTGTTTGCAAATGTCAGGAAAATATAATTTCTTTTTAATTCAGTTCAGTTTCTTTTGAGTTCTTCTCTTTTTAGTTTTTTTCAGGTTTTTTTTCCTTTGCTACGAGGACTCAGGGGGGAGGGAGAGGGCAGTCCAGGGTTGGTAAGAAGCTAGGCCACACCTGAGACATTAATTGGAGGCACCGCTGGGATATAGACCTTGGGTTGTTGTGTAAATAATCTATTGTTTATAGAACAGTGTCCAGGAGAACTGCCAACTGAAGTCGTGATTACATAACAACAACCGGGAAGGCAGCTAAGAGTACCTTGTTGATATAAACAAGGTCTCTGTTTGGGAACAGAGTAGTCAGGACAAAGTAAATAATGAATAGAGTGGTGTCCATGTATTTGAGCAATTACCTAAGAGGTACCAGAAGAGGTTGCTCTAACCATGACCTCGAAGGTGGCATAGCACCACGGCCCCTTACGGTGAAAGGCTTCCTCTTAAAAGTCATTCTACCCTTTGACATACTAATGCTGGCAATACTGGTTCCCGTTTTGGGAATGCCAATAAGGAAGCATCCAGGTCCAGATGTCGAATGTCACGCATGTGAATCTCTACTAAATGGTGACATTAAAGGCCTGTTACAATGTGACCTTAAAGGCCTGTTAAAATGTGACATTAACAGCCTGTTAAAGGGGATTCCTATTGTTACAATCAGTTCCAGTTATTATTTTAATTGTGTTGTAACAGCATTAGTATTTATGGAAATAATGAAACTGTTTAGAATCGGAGGAATGTTGGTGTCTTGTTGCTTCTCCTGTTTGAGATCTAAGAAAGGCCATGCCTTGAGGGGACTTGCTGGAACTTTGGAAGGGGCTTCAGACAGGCCAGTCCCTGGGTGGGATGGGGCCTGGCTGGATTTTGGTATAGCGCTAAGGCATTTGGCACATCCCATTAATTGGAAGCTCATGCCAGAACAAGTGTGTGAGCCTGGTGAGCTGGCCCGCCATTTATTAGAAGGGTGTTTTGCCTATGAGGACCCATATACGTGAGTCACCGTTTTGTGTTGGGGCCTGGCTAGTGCTTATCGATTGGCCATGGGCCACTCCCAAAGGGTTGAGGCCAAAACTGGAAGTGAAAATTTACCATCCAGGACCCATGATGCCCCTGTCCCATCCACTGGAGATGAAGCCCAAACACAGCAGGAAGATAATGCTGCCTCTGAAACTGGGACTCAAACTAAAAACCCAGGAAGACAATGCTGTCCTTACTACAACTAGTGATGTTCCCGTCCTATCCACTGGAGATGGAGTCCAAACGCAGCATGAGGCCACTGTTGTTACTGAGATTCAGACACAACCTGAAACCAAGACAGCTCTTGTTCGCTCTGCGGAAACTCAAACTCAAGCCACGACACCGAAGATCACTGTTGCCCCAGTAAAGAAGAAAAAGGCATGGACGAAGGAGACCATTAAACTTACAGAGCGACCCCCGCAATTGGAACGTGAAGAAGAAGAGGAAGAAGAAGAAGAAGCAGAGGAAGGAGCCACTGCGAGAGAGGAAGGAGTGGTCACAGGAGATGGGGCACACCCAACGGGACTGGCGGAGCGCCTAAAAGAGAGCAGAGAGGCGGCACTCGATGAGTCGTACTCGGGATACAGACGCAAGTTCCCAGAAGAGGAAACGAGGAGGTCAACACGTATCCGTCGGACTGAGGAAGAACCATCTCTACCTCTCCAGATGCAACCCTCCCTTGGAGGTGTGAGTCCATCTCTCCACACCAGACCCACATTTGTGGGAATAGATGATTGGGGAAGGCCCTTGTCCCAGCATCTTAAAGACTATACACTCCCTCCACGGCATGAACGAGCTAGGAGTCTCTCCCCATGGCTTGAACGAGGTAGAAGTCCCTCTCCGCAGCGTGGACAACTTAGAAGCCCGCTCCCCCGGAGTGAACAGCATCGAAGCTTGTCCTCACGCCGCGAACAGTCCCCACCGTCACGTGAGAGGGCCAGAAAGGAGGTGAGAGATGTTCCACGGAAGAGCGAAAACACAGGTGGAGAGAATTATACATGGGAGAGATGGACGGGAAATAATGAGGGAAAGTGGAATTACACGATCACTGACCCCAAAGGAGATTCGGGATATACGAAGGGATTACAGTCGGATACCGGATGAATGAATCCTCACCGGGCTGGTGCGATGTTGGGACAGTGGGTCTAGAAGTCATATCCTGGAGGGACACAAAGCACAACAATTGGGATCTCTGGCCCGAGATCGTGAAATAGAACAGGAAATGGGAAAGGAGGAGACGGCATGCAGTTTCTGGATCCGAATCCTCCGTGCCGTGAGGGAAAGATACCCACTGAAGGAGCATCTGATGAGTGCTCCAAGAAAGTGGAACACCCAGAAGAAGGCATCCAGTATCTGCAGGAATTGGCCATGCTGGAGATCATATATTCTGATCCAGATTATTATGACATCTTTGTCCCAGAGCAGGTTATATGCACACGGTCAATGTGGGATAAGGTGATGAAAGGTGCCCCTACACCTGACATGTTTGGTATGATATCCGGATACACTCCGAGCACAAACGAGGTAGAAGTGGATAAAATGTTTCAATGGATACGGAGAATATTGGAAACCATGGAAGACCTCTCCAAACTCTGGCGTTGTCCCATCTACAGTGGGGAAGGGGTAGAGAGAAGTACTGAATGCTCTGAGTACGAAGAAGACCCTAGAAGCAATGATGATAAGGGTCGCAAAGAAGGGTCTCGTTCTAGTTCTCTTTCCCGTTCTCGTTCTCGGTCATCTCATGTGGCATGTGGGAAAACTGGAAGCCCCAGGAGTAAGATACAGAGTGAGCGTAGAGTCTTGTGGACTGTTCTACGTAAACTAGGGGAAAACATGAAGAAATGGCATGGTGAACCCACCTCTAAACTTGAAGCCCGATTGCAAGAACTAAAACAGAAATTAGCTGGTAAGAAAGCTGTCCACATAGTTGAGGCAAAGACCCCGGAAAAGAAACATTGATCTCCGAGACACAAAAGAAGAAACTCCCTCAACTCCAATGGAGGAGCCTCTGACAGAACATCGCTCAAGTCAGATGGAGAATACTCTGACCAGGAGCAACAATAGAGGGACCCTGCCTCCTGCCAGGAGGAGGAGAGGGACCAGGATGACAATCGGGTTTATTGGGCTGTGTGGGTTCGATGGCCTGGCACATCAGATCCTCGGAGATACCAAGCTTTGGTAGATACTGGTGCCCAATGTACATTAATGCCATCGGAACATGAGAGTACAGAGACTGTTTCTATTTCTGGAGTAACCGGAGGGTCTCAAGACTTATCAGTGGTAGAGGCCGACATGAGTTTGACAGCAGACCAATGGGAAAAGCATTCCATTGTGACAGGGCCAGAAGCCCCTTGCATTCTTGGCATGGACTATTTACAAAGGGGATACTTCAAGGACCCAAAGGCGTACCAATGGGCTTTTGGTGTAGCCACAGTCATTGGAGAGAAGTCCAAACAGTTGTCTGCTCTTTCTGACCTCTCAGAAGACCCTTCTGTTGTGGGATTACTTCGAGTCAAAGATCAAGAAGTACCGATGGCCACTGCAACTGTACATAGGTGACGGTATCGTACAAACCGAGATGCTGTGATCCCCATCCACAAGATGATCAGGAAGCTGGAAAGTCAAGGGGTGGTCAGTAGAACACACTCACCCTTCAATAGCCCTATCTGGCCTGTACGTAAATCAGATGGAGAATGGAGACTGACTGTGGACTATCATGGCTTGAATGAAGTTACACCACTGTTGAGTGCTGCTGTGCCAGATATGTTGGAGCTCCAGTATGAGCTGGAGTCCAAAGCAGCAAAATGGTACGCCACTATTGACATTGCTAATGGGTTCTTCTCCATTCCTCTGGCACCAGAGTGCAGGCCACAGTTTGCTTTCACCTGGAGGGGCGTGCAGTACACCTGGAACCGACTGCCCCAGGGGTGGAAACACAGTCCTACCATCTGTCATGGGCTGATCCAGGCCACATTGGAGAAGGGTGAGGCCCCAGAACACATCCAGTATATTGATGATGTCATTGTATGGGGAGATACAGCAGAAGAAGTCTTTGAAAAAGGACAAAAGATTATTCAGATTCTCCTCAAAGCTGGTTTTGCCATCACAAAGAGCAAGGTGAAAGGACCTGCCAGAGAGATTCAGTTCCTAGGGGTAAAATGGCAAGATGGACGTCACCAGATTCCAACCGACGTCATCAATAAGATTGTAGCAATGGCTCCACCGACTAACAAGAAAGAGACTCAAGCTTTTCTGGGAACCATAGGCTTCTGGCGAATGCACAATCCCGAGTACAGCCAGATTGTGAGCCCTCTCTATTTTGTGACCCGTAAAAAGAACAGTTTCCAGTGGGGTCCTGAACAACAACAGGCTTTCAAGCAGGAAATTGCACATGCCGTGGCTCTTGGACCTGTCAGAACAAAACCAGATGTAAAGAATGTACTTTACTCTACAGCTGGGGATAAAGGTCCCTCCTGGAGCCTCTGCCAAAAAGTGCCTGGCGAAACACGAGGGCGACCACTTGGTTTCTGGAGCCGAAGCTACAAAGGCTCTGAGGCCAATTACACCCCTATGGAGAAGGAAATTCTAGCGGCGTATGAATGCATACGAGCTGCCTCAGAGGTAGTTGGTACTGAAGCACAGCTTTTCCTGGCACCTCGACTACCGGTGTTAAGCTGGATGTTTAAAGTGAAAGTGCCCTCTACACATCATGCCACCGATGCCACGTGGAGCAAGTGGATTGCTTTGATTACACAACATGTTCGACTTGGGAGCTCGAATCACCCTGGGATATTAGAAATCATAACCTATTGGCCTGAAGGTGGGAACTTCAGCCTGGCAGATGAAGAGGATAAAGAGTCAGTGAACTGAGCTGAAGAAGCTCCACCATATAATCAGTTGCCAGATGAAGAGACGCACTATGCCCTTTTCACTGATGGTTCTTGCCATATCATAGGGAGGAGCCGGAAGTGGAAAGCAGCTGTGTGGAATCCCACCCAACGGGTGGCAGCAGCCACCGAGGGAAAAGGCGAATCGAGTCAATTTGCAGAACTCAAAGCTGTCCAATTGGCCCTAGACACTGCAGAAAGAGAAGGATGGCCAAAGCTCTACTTGTACACCGACTCATAGATGATAGCAAATGCCCTCTGGGGATGGCTAGACCGGTAAAAGAAAATGAATTGGAGGCGTAGAGGGAAACCCATCTGGGCTGCTGATCTGTGGCAAGACATTGCTGCCAGAGTAAAGAAACTGAATGTGAGAGTCCACCATGTAGAAGCCCATGTGCCCAAAGGTCGAGCTAATGAGGAACATGATAATAACAGACAGGCAGACCGAGCTGCACAGATCAAGGTGTCACAAGCAGACCTAGATTGGCAGCAAAAAGGAGAATCGTTTCTAGCCCGATGGGCCCATGATGCTTCAGGCCATCAAGGCCGAGATGCAACCTATAAATGGACACGAGACCGAGGGGTGGATTTAACCATGGCCATTATTTTCCAGGTTATCCGCGATTGTGAAACCTGTGCTGCCATTAAGCAGGCAAAAAGGTCAAAGCCCCTCTGGTATGGTGGACGTTGGGACAAGTATATATACGGAGAGGCCTGGCAGGTTGACTACATCACATTGCCACAGATTAGCCAAGGTAGCGCTATGTGCTTACCATGGTTGAAGCGACCACCGGATGGTTAGAAACATACTCGGTACCACATGCAACAGCCCAGAATACTATCTTGGGCCTTGAGAAGCATGGCACTCCAGATCGCATTGAGTCAGACAATGGCACTCATTTCAAGAACAATCTAGTGGCCACTTGGGCATGGGAGCATGGTATTGAATGGGTATATCACATTCCATATCATGCACCTGCTGCTGGAAAAGTTGAAAGGTGCAATGGACTGTTAAAAACAACTCTGAAGGCACTAGGTGAAGGAACCTTCAAGAACTGGGATAAGCATTTAGCCAAGGCCACCTGGTTGGTTAACACCAGAGGCTCCATCAATCGAGCTGGTCCTGCCCGAGCAGAATCCCTCCACACGGTAGATAGAGACAAAGTTCCAGCAGTTCACCTGAGAGGCATGCTAGGGAAATCTGTTTGGATTACTCCTCCCTCGAGCCAAGACAAACCCATTTGTGGGATTGTTTTTGCCCAAGGGTCTGGAAACACCTGGTGGGTAATGAGGAAAGATGGTGAAATCCAGTGTGTGCCCCAAGGCAATCTAGCCTTGGGGAAAAACTAATTTTGTGCTTTGAGTTGTGTCTTGCAGGAAACCAGACACCGGATGAGAAAGATTCGGACAAAGCTGATGCTGGTATCTCATGATGTCCAATGATAAGGCAGCCCTAATCTGTGAACCAGTCCTGAACTTGGAACTGTGACTTTAACCAAAAGTCGGAGGACCCAAGCTGAATTGATGCTGGTGTTGATCCTTGACAAGACATCTGCCTCGAAGGACTGCATATGAACTATATATATATGCACGAGATATAAGCGAATGCGAGAATACGAGGATTGCGTGGAAAGACCAGTGTGGAATAAGGGGTGGAGAGTGTAATGGCTTGACCCATGGCTTCCTCAGTAACTAGGTGTAACCAAGGAAGCAGACATCACAAGTATTCCACACGTGTTTTCCACGTAACAGGGGAGGAGTTTAGTTTTCCTTCTTCCGGGGAGCGGGGTGTGGGAGAAGCCTGGATGGTCTGTTCTGGTCTTGTGGTGTTCCTGGCCTGGGACATGGGCGAGATCATTTCATGCTTGTTCTCCTTTAATTGCATTTGTCTGTTTCATTTATTTAGGTTTGGTTTTGTTTCTTCCTCTTTTCTGGTTAATAAGTTGTTTGTTTTTTTCCCCTTTTTTCCCTTGTCCCTTTCCCCTGGGGGTGGGGTCCTACGTGGTGTGTACACATTGTATATGTGTTTGCAAATGTCAGGAAAATATAATTTCTTTTTAATTCAGTTCAGTTTCTTTTGAGTTCTTCTCTTTTTAGTTTTTTTCAGGTTTTTTTTCCTTTGCTACGAGGACTCAGGGGGGAGGGAGAGGGCAGTCCAGGGTTGGTAAGAAGCTAGGCCACACCTGAGACATAGTGCTACACTGCATTTTGGTAACATCACCACTGAAGCTGAAGATATTTCAACTCTTAAGCCTACCAGAAAAACACAGTTAGATTTATATCTGCTTCACTCACACAACTTTGCTTCCCAGTGTTTTTTCGTAAGTACTTTTCCATCAAGTCTAGAAAGTTTAGACAGGACACCAGCATTGTTTTCAGTCTATTCTGAATTTCAGACCAGTTTTTAAGTCTATTAATAGCCTCTGGACAAGAATGTTCATTAGAAGGAACACTGTTAGCACCTCCTAGAGCCCGAGTTCCTTATAACTTTGCCAAACATTATATGCTTGGGCTGAAATTTTCCATGCAACGCCTGCACCTCAAGCTGTGTCGGAAAATTTCAGCTAAAAAAATTAGAACTGTTTCCAAGAATGAGGGTAGGGGAAAAGCATTCTGTTTCCCTTGGGATTGGGGGTGGGAAGACAGACCAAAGTCAGACTCTCACTGCAGAGCCCACTTGCTCTGATGCGCTGTCCTGAAAATGGCAGCAAGGAATAAGTTGGTTGGTTTTGGTTTTTTTTAGTTTTCCCTGTGAAAAATCCACCCACTATGGGCTACTTAGGAGCCTTTAAAAATCAGGACCTGTGTGAATTTAAAGTCTGAGCAAAAGGGGTGGGGAGGAACTGCTAATGTAGCCCTTAAATGGAATGTCAGGAGGCCTGAGGACCAGGCTGCCTGATGAGCCAGTCACAACACCTCAGCTTACTTGGAGCAAACTTCACTTCTGTCATTTCTCAGGTAAAAGCTTCATCTCTCAGTCATTACACAATTCCTTGCTTTGATTTTGCTTGTTTAGAATATTGTGCTGGTTTAAAGGTGAACCAGCAGGGGAAATGAACTCACCACTAGAGAGATTATAAGTCAGAGCTAAAATTTAATAATAATATTACAATAACAACACTGACACACAAGGGAAATTGCTTTCAACTCACAAAACCCCAGCAGTATAACCCAGTGTCCTGGGGCACAAACCCCAGGGGGTTTGTTTGCCCTTGTGCTGAGACCCCTGTGGTTACCCCAAGTCTAGAGCAAAAGGAAATGAAAAACCTGTTGGTGCAGGCGAGGGCTGTGGTCTGGTCGAGAGCAATGATCTCCTCCTGTCGAGGTCCTGCTGCTGCTCTGGATCTGACAAGAAGTTCCCGAGGTCCTCCTACCCACCACTTATGTACCCTCAGGGAGCACCCAGTCCCTCCCCCTGGGCAGGGACTCACACAATGGGTGATTAATTCTGGGAGCCAGGGGGTGTTGAACTGTTGATGGCCCATTAGCAGCTCCGCCCCCCCCCCCCCCCCCCCCCCCCCCGGGCTGGGTGTGAAGGTGATAATGGCTCCCTGGGCAGCTGCTGCTAATGGCCCATTGACCTTGGGGAATGAATAGAGGGGGTAGAATACACAGCTTTGATCACCCCCACACAGGGTTAGCTGGTCCCTCCTGCTGAACTAGGACATTATCCACCCCTTACTCTCCTCCATCTAGTCATTCCCAAATTAATCCCCTTTTTACCTATACATATATATATACACATATATACAATGAAACATTACAAAGTCTTCTCGCTCAAAATTAGGTCCCCTTGTGGTACACAACGTGTTTCTCCATCTTTTTGCATTACCCACCAAGTGCAACCAGGTCCTTGAGCAAACACAATCCCTCGGATGGGTTTGCCTTTGTTTGAGATGGGACTAACCCAAACAGTCTTTCCTAACATACCTCTCATATGGACCACAGGGACTTTATCTCCATCTACAGTATTCAAGAGTTCTGATTGGGCAGGGCCAGCTCGATTGATGGAGCCCCGGGTGTTGACCAACCAGGTGGCCTTTGCCAAATGCAGCTCCCAGTGTTTGAAAGTTCCCCCACCCAACGCCTTCAAGGTGGTTTTCAGCAGTCCATTACATTGCTCAACTTTCCCGGCAGCTGGAGCATGGTAGGGGATATGATACACCCACTCAATGCCGTGCTCTCTGGCCCAGGTGTCTATGAGGCTGTTCTTGAAGTGGGTGCCGTTGTCAGACTCTATTCTCTCTGGGGTGCCGTGTCTCCACAGGACTTGTTTCTCAAGGCCCAGGATGGTATTCCGGGCAGTGGCGTGAAATACGGGGTATGTCTCCAGCCATCCAGTGGTTGCCTCTACCATGATCAGCACATAGCGCTTGCCTTGGCGTGTTTGGGGAAGTGTGATGTAGTCAACTTGCCAGGCCTCCCCATACCTGTATTTCAACCACCGTCCACCATACCATAGAGGCTTCACCCGCTTGGCCTGCTTGATGGCAGCACAAGTGTCATAGTCATGGATAACCGGTGAGACACAGTCCATGGTTAGATCCACCCCTCGGTCACGAGCCCATCTGTATGTCGCATCTCTGCCCTGATGACCAGAGGCATCGTGGGCCCATCGAGCTAGAAACAATTCGCTTTTATGCTGCCAATCCAGATCTACCTGAGAGACTTCAATCCTGGCAGCTCGATCCACCTGCTCGTTGTTACGATGCTCCTCATTAGCCCGGCTCTTGGGTACATGAGCATCTACGTGATGGACCTTCACACTCAGCTTCTCTACCCAGGCAGCGATGTCCTGCCACATCTCAGCCGCCCAGATGGGTTTCCCTTTGCGCTGCCAGCCGGCTTTTCTCCAACACTCCAGCCATCCCCACAGAGCATTGGGCACCATCCACGAGTCAGTGTAAAGGTAGAGTCTTGGCCACTTCTCTCGTTCAGCGATATCCAAAGCCAGCTGAACAGCTTTCAGCTCTGCAACCTGACTTGATCCACCTTGTCCTTCAGTCGCTTCTGCAACTCGACATGTAGGACTCCATACAGCTGCTTTCCATTTCCGGCTTGTCCCTACAATGTGGCAGGAGCCATTGGTGAAGAGAGCATATCGCTTCTCCTCTTCTGGTAGCTGGTTATATGGTGGGGCCTCCTCAGCTCGTGTCACCTGCTCCTCTTCTTCAGAGGACAATCCGAAACTCTCACCTTCTGGCCAGTTGGTTATGATTTCCAAAATCCCAGGGCGATTAGGATTCCCTATCCGGGTTCGCTGCGTGATCAGAGCGATCCACTTACTCCATGTGGCATCAGTGGCATGATGGGTAGAAGGAGCTTTTCCTTTGAACATCCAGCCCAACACTGGTAGTCGGGGTGCCAGGATGAGCTGTGCCTCAGTGCCAATCACTTCTGAGGCGGCTCGAACTCCTTCATAAGCTGCCAGGATCTCTTTCTCAGTTGGGGTGTAGCTGGCCTCAGATCCTTTGTATCCCCGACTCCAGAATCCCAGCGGTCGTCCTTGAGTCTCCCCAGGTACTTTCTGCCAGAGGCTCCAGGATGGGCCATTCTCCCCGGCTGCAGTGTAGAGCACATTCTTCACATCCTGTCCTGTCCTGACTGGCCCAAGGGCTACTGCATGGGTAATCTCCTGTTTAATCTGCTCAAAGGCTTGTTGTTGTTCAGGGCCCCACTGGAAATCATTTTTCTTCCGTGTCACAAGGTAGAGAGGGCTTACAATCTGACTGTACTCAGGGATATGCATCCTCCAAAAGCCCACGGCGCCAAGGAAAGCCTGAGTTTCCTTCTTGCTGGTCGGTGGGGACATAGCTGCTATTTTGTTGATCACCTCTGTTGGAATCTGGCAACGCCCATCTTGCCACTTCACTCCTAGGAACTGAATTTGCTGAGCAGGTCCCTTGACCTTACTTCGTTTAATGGCAAAACCAGCTCTTAGGAGAATCTCGATTATCTTCTTTCCTTTCTCAAAACCTCCCCTGCTGTGTTCCCCCATACAATGATATCATCGATGTACTGTAGATGTTCTGGAGCCTCACCCTTTTCCAATGCAGTCTGGATCAGTCCATGGCAAATGGTGGGACTGTGTTTCCACCCCTGGGGCAGTCGATTCCAGGTGTACTGCACCCCCTTCCAGGTGAAAGCAAACTGTGGCCTGCACTCTGCTGCCAACGGAATGGAGAAAAAGGCATTGGCAATGTCGATGGTGGCATACCACTTGGCTGCCTTGGACTCCAGCTCATACTGAAGCTCCAGCATGTCCAGCACAGCGGCACTCAGGGGGGGTGTGACCTCATTGAGACCACGGTAATCCACTGTCAGCCTCCACTCTCCACTGGACTTTCATACTGGCCATATGGGGCTATTAAAGGGTGAGTGAGTCTTGCTGACCACCCCTTGGCTCTCCAGCTCAGGAATCATCTTGTGTATGGGGGTCACAGATTCTCGGTCAGTGCGGTATTGCCGACGGTGCACTGTGGCTGTGGCCAGCGGTACCAATTGTTCTTCAACTTTCAGCAGTCCCACAGCAGAAGGGTCCTCTGAGAGGCCAGGCAAGGTGCTCAGCTGTCTGATTTCCTCTGTCTCCACAGCAGCTATGCCAAAGGCCCAACGCAGTCCCTTTGGGTCTTTGAAATATCCATTCCTCAGGTAGTCTATGCCAAGGATACATGGGGCTTCTGGACCAGTCACAATGGGGTGTCTATGCCATTCCTTCCCTGTCAAGCTGACTTCAGCTTCCAGTACAGTCAGCTGTTGGGATCCCCCTGTTACCCCAGAAATAGAGATGGATTCTGACCTGACGTATCCTGATGGCATCAACGTGCATTGTGCGCCAGTGTCCACTAAAGCTTTGTATTTCTGTGGGTCTGATGAGCCAGGCCACCGAATCCACACAGTCCAATAAACCCGATTGTCCCTCTCCTCTACCTGGCTAGAGGCAGGGCCCCCCTAGTCCTGGTCATGGTATTCACTGCGCTCTCCCTGTGAATATGACCGGGAGGTTCCTTCAAGAGGATCGGGCATAACATCATCATTCCTATACTGTCTGGAGCCTTGCCCACGAGAGACCGGAGCAGCCTTCAACCTTGAAGAATTCCCTGTGTTAGTTGTGCCTCTTTGCAATTCACGTACCCGAGCTGCTAAGGAAGAGGTGGGTTTCCCATCCCACTTCCTCATATCTTCTCCATGCTCATGGAGGTAAAACCACAGATTGCCACGTGGAGTGTACCCTTTCTCCTTAGCCAGAAGACGCCTGCTTCTGATGGCAGAGACTCTCGTTTATTCTGGAGAGATATGGAAGAGTCCTTCCTTAATCTTCTCTTCCAGTTCAGCCAGTTTTGTTTCCACAGCTGAGACGTGGGATCGTAATGGAGCAGTGACAGTGTCTTCATAAATCCTGAGTTTGCTGACCAGTGCGCCCACCTTGTCTTCTCCCTCTCTCCACTGCAGTGTTGCAAGGTAGCGAGAATACATTTCTGGCCCAAGTCGTGCAAATTTTAGCCACATCTGGGTTGTGCACTGGACACCATCTGGACTTTTAGGGAATCTCTCATCCTCTGAAAAGATTATCTCCAGTACGGCTAATTCCCTTAAGCACCGGATACCTTGTTCCATCGTGTTCCACTGTCCTTGCTGTACGTGGAGGTCCTCCTTACAAAGATATCTCTCCCTCACACTTGACAACAGTTGCCGCCAGAGGCTGAGAGTTTCCTGTCTCTTTCCAATGCCTTGATCAATGACAACATCTCGAGACAGGGATCCCAGCTGCCTTGCCTCACTCCCATCTAGAATTGTATCATTGGCTGCAGCATCCCAGATTTGAAGCAGCCAGGTCAAGATGGACTCATTTGCCTGTCGTGTGAACTCTCTCCGAAGCTCACGCAGCTCTCCCAGGGATAGGGACCGGGTGATTATTTCTGGCTCCATTTCTTCTGCTTGAGATGAAGGTCCTGACTCTTCCTCGTCATGCACTATACGAACTGATTTGGTCTTTGATTTTCTTTTCTGGACAGGGGCAACTGCTATCGGTTTCTGTTGTCCTTCTGGCTCAGCCGTGGTTTGGGTGGACATGGTGCTGGTTGATGTATCTCTTCTCCTCTCTGGCTCAGCCGTGGTTTGGGTGGACATGGTGCTGGTTGATGTATCTCTTCTCCTCTCTGGCTCAGCCGTGGTTTGGGTGGACATGGTGCCTGTGGATTTGCTCCTTTTCTCCTCCTCCTGACGATGCTGTACCACACCAAGCAGTGTGCGGTAGGCAATGGCCAGGGCCCAGCAGGTTGCTGTGAGCTGCACATCTCTGGGACTACCAGAGCATCTTCCTTTCACGTAGCTTAGCATTTTGGCAGGGTCCTGCAGTTGTTCTGGGGTGAATTTCCAGATCATTTGAGGAGAGAAGGTCTCCAAATACTGGCCCATATCTTCCCATTTCCCGTGCCACTCAACATCATCCGCTCCCAGGGCAGGCCTCCAGCAAGTCTCCTTAGAAGGCCCAGTTCGGACCCTAAACATGGTGTATACAGTACAGAGGAGACAAAGCAACACTAACAGCACTAACAGTAGGATTATGCTGTCCCTAACATCAAAAGGAAGCTCAATATTTTCAATGATTGTTGTAGCAGAGGTGAAAAGGTGGAAGTAACCATCTCCGCCTGTTTTCCCCACAGTCTGGGTGCTACTTTTAATGAGACCCCAGAGGTAACAACCCAAACCAGGACAGGCACACCAGATTGAATATACATTCACAATGAAATCCATTGCTTCTGATGTTATGACAACATAAACATAGTATATTAATAAAGCAATTTTGATCCTTCTCCCTGGTATTAAAGAGAGCATCAAAATAGGCACATGGTTCCCCATCTGTCGAAATATGAACAGGCCCAGATACACCATCCACATGAATACATCAAGCAACGTGGTAGTCAGGGAGTTTCTGTATCCAAATACACAAAATGAAATTGTAATTCTGACTTCTCTCTCGTGGCCCCATGTTGGGCACCAAAAGATGTGCTGGTTTAAAGGGGAACCAGCAGGGGAAATGAACTCACCACGAGAGAGATTATAAGTCAGACCTAAAATTTAACAATAATATTACAATAACAACACTGCCACACAAGGGAAATTGCTTTCAACTCACAAAACCCCAGCAGTATAACCCAGTGTCCTGGGGCACAAACCCCAGGGGGTTTGTTTGCCCTTGTGCTGAGACCCCTGTGGTTACCCCAAGTCCAGAGCAAAAGGAAATGAAAAATCTGTTGGTGCAGGCGAGGGCTGTGGTCTGGGCAAGAACGGTGATCTCCTCCTGTCAAGGTCCTGCTGCTGCTCTGGATCTGACAAGAAGTTCCCGAGGTCCTCCTACCCACCACTTATGTACCCTCAGGGAGCACCCAGTCCCTCCCCCTGGGCGGGGACTCACACAATGGGTGATTAACTCTGGGAGCCAGGGGGTATTGAACTGTTGATGGCCCATTAGCGGCTCCGCCCCCTCAGACTGGGTGTGAAGGTGATAATGGCTCCCTGGGCAGCTGCTGCTAATGGCCCATTGTCCTTGGGGAATGAATAGAGGGGGTAGAATACACAGCTTTGATCACCCCCACACAGGGTTAGCTGGTCCCTCCTGCTGAACTAGGACAAACATGTAAATCAGGAACAACTACAGCACATGTAAGCTTTGGTAAGTGTTTAAGGAAACTTAGCACAGTGAAGCCTTTCTAATGAGGGAAGAAATCCTAACTATGCTAAGACACTATAGGTGCTTAAGTCTCCTTAGGAATTTGGAGTAGCCTAGCCATACCAGGACACCAAGGGCTTACAGAAAGTTTAATTGGTTAATAAGACGTAAATTCTTAACCACTCTTAAAAGAGTTAAGTGCTGTAATCCCAAGTGCTTGATTCTTTTATCCAGTCAAAACAACGAGATCAAACCTGAAAGCCTGGGAAGTTCAGTCCAACTTTGTTTTGTTGTGCCAGGCTGAAGTCTGAATCCCTGCATGGTCAGGGAGCTCAGCCTGCCTGGAATCTCTGCCATGGGCATGAGGTTGAGCCCAGTTCAGTTCTGAGCACTGTCTGTCTCAGGTGTTATCCAACCTTGTCTCTTTTCCTCCTGATATTTGATTCCAGCAGAAGTACTGACCCTTACTGGTTCCATACATCAGGCCCAAACTCAGATGAACACCATTTCACAGGGCAGGGACTATAAAACAAACCTCAGGCTGTGGGGTCAGTAAGCCAAAAGGAATGTGAAGATTAAGGCAACGTTCCAGGAAATTCTATAGAATTAAATAGCCAAACTAACTGAACATACTGTGTCACAAGCTGAGAAATAACATATTTATTAGAAAGTAGTGACTTATTTGCAGTATTAGTAATTACTTCAGGAGGAAGGGAGTTTTTAAAACCACCCAATAAATGTGGGCAGCTGATCCTACACACTGCTGCTTCACAGGCAGCACAAGGTTCCCCCTCACACACATCAGCACTTCACTTCTGCTATGTGTGTGTTTTCTACCTCCTTAGTTTAGGACCACTGAGAGACCCCCATGAATAAGCAGTGAGTTCTGGCCACTGCTCAAGGGCTGGAATCCTTGTGTAGAAGGGCTGGCTCTACACACCACGGCCCTGCATTTGCTGTACATTCTCAGGAGAATTTCACTGCCAGTACAAGGCTCAACTGCTTTTCGCAGCTTTGGAGTGAATCAGAGGGCAGCACTGAAGAGCAGTTATGCTTCTTATGAACCACTAAACCAGTCTGGAAGGGTTTCCTCTTTATTTTTGTTTGCTGTGGAATCCCCTTCAGCAGCAGCATTGTGTGGCCAGATGTGGCAAAACCCAGCTCAGGTGTTTGGTGTGATATAATTAATATGCAGGGAATTAAACAAAGAAACCAAACCAGCAGGTACTACATTTCCTGTGTCACTGAAAGAAGGCAGAATAGACAGTTTTGAGGCTTAAAAAAGAAAACTAACATCAGCACTGTTTAATGCAATTCTCAGCTAGAGAGGTGTGAGGTTCATGGGCAAGGGAACAGCAGTGTCCACAGAGAGCAATCTGCTCCTGGAACCACAGAGAAGGTTCCCAGGGAGGGAGGAGGACAAGGAAGGCAGTCACCACACATTCAGTGTCCTGGGTGAGACATCACTGCAGTGAGCACATTCCAGACTTGCTGAAGGGGCCCCACGTGGTCTCAGAGCTTTCTACTGTTACCAACTGTGAGTACTCAGAAGTGCCAGTCAGGCTTCAAATTATGATGACAAAACCAATTATATTTATAAAAAGAAATATCTTACATGGGGGGTGGTGGTTAATTACTATTTGTGCATTCAGAAACAAGTAAAAAGTTTGGTTCAGATTTTTTTCCTCAGGAACCATAAAACCTCAAAATCTTAACTAAACCCCCCACTGTTTAAAGAGGTGACATTTCTGCCTTCAATCACTGCTGGGTAAGGGCTGGGCCAGACCATGTCTGTGGGCTGATCTGCTGAGCTCCAGCCTGTCCCAGGCAGTTCCACTGGAACAAACTGCAATGATGCCCTTCATTTGGTGCTTGCTGCTGCCCGAGTGTAACTCAGCCCAACAGTGCAATGGCCACGTGTCCAATGAACCTCTGCTGCTCCTCGGGCTACCTGAGGCAAGGGAAAGGTCATTACTGCTCCTTATTGTACTCAGCACTCATAACTGCAATATTGCTTCTTTTCATCTGGCAACTCATAATTCCTAAAAGCTTTGAAGCCTTAAGAAGGCATTGCAAGTGTACAACACCTACCCCATTACAAGTTTCCTGGATTTAGAACAAAAACATTTAGGTATTTTAAAACTGCAAAGCAAATCTCTGTTAAGCAGGATAAATACATTTGAAAAAAGGTTATTTTCTCAAAAGTTAACACTCTCTAAATAGCTTCTAAGGTGCTTATTTATCTATCTGCAGATACTTTTGAAGGAGCATTTATGCCTCTTAGGTACAAGAACAGACCAAGTTTTCTATTCTTTATTCTCGCTATAATCAGATTAAATTGTTTCTGAAATTTAAGTTACTGAAGTATATGTATTGTACACATAAGTGTCACATACACACAGACAGCTCTCTACATTTCAAGACCCTCTTGGCTGGCACAAGGAAGGAGATGGAGGATGGACTGGCAAAAATATGGTCTGTGATGAGAGATACCTGAGCCATGAACTGCTCAGCCAAGCTTGCAGCAAACCTGGGGAGGCTCCTGCTTTCCTGCAGCCTGTGGGTTTGAGCAGGGCTCAGGATTTCTTTTGGTTTACCCTTTCCAGCCAACATTGCCCTGTTGTGGCTCAGCTGCAGCTTTGCTTTTCCCAGCCCAAACTCATTCTGGCTGCTGAGGGAAACTTTCTGGGGGGCTCCTCATGGCATCAGTTTTAAGTCACATTCCTGGTGATCTTGCTCTCTATATAATTATTTTCATGACAGAGCCTTCTGGACAGTTAGAAATTGTGGCTATTCTGGTGCTTGTCCTACAGCTTCAGGGAGAAGACTGGAGATGAACAGATCGTACTGAACTGGCCTCTTACCCTTTCCCTCCACCCCACCGTGCTAAAGGAACAGCATCTCCAGATATACCTGATATCACCTTTGTGTGTCAAACATACCAGCTGGATTTTGGATGCCAAAGAAGGGCTGTGGCCTGATACTAATTCAGCATTGAGACCAAATTACTTGTTTGATGGTAAGAGCCACTCAATAGGTGTTGAGGTTGAAACTAGTGAGAGTCTGTGAATGCTGTTTGTTAAAATAAACTGGTAACTCTCTGCATTTAGCAATTTCCAATTAACCATCACAGAGTGGCTGTTGCTAGAAACCCAGTATGCATTTATTTTCTGTTTGCACCCAGCAGGTCTCATTTAGGTCATTACTGTTGCCCATGTTCAGCAACAAGAGACAAATGAAGAGCTTCTTTCTTTTCAGAAATGTCCCTGGGTGTGTTTCTGCTTCTGATACAAAAATTTGCAGTGTGAATTCTTGATCCATTTCCTTATTTTGACAGCTTCCACACCTCCTGACAGCTATTAATGAAGGTGGGGACTTTTTCATGGCAGTGATTTTACCAGCTATTTGCTATTTATCTGATGCCACAAAGAAACTAATTAATGAATAGTCGAGAGATATAAGGAATCTGAATGCACACTTCATTAGAATGTAAGTCCATAGGTCCTACCACACAGTTGAGTACTTGGCTGTGTGTGAAAGGAAATATGCAATAAAACAAACAATGCAAGTTTAAAGCATATATTCACAACACACATTGTCAGAAATAATCTCTGGAAATGTATATATATTTTACCAGGGATATTGTCCTTACTTAAGAGTTGTATTTAATTCTTAACTTAACCTGCTTATGGCATATTTGAGAATGAGTGATGCCTTGCTCTCTCCCCCATTCTCTATGTGTGTGGAGAGGGAGCAATCTGTTGACAAACAAGCAGAGCCTTTCCCAGCAGCAGGCAGGCTTGTTATCATCTTCTGGAGCATCAAACAGTGCTGGCCTGGTGCACTTTTCCCTGGCACACTTAGGTGAAAGAACCAAGCTTTCAGTTGTGCCATTTGCACAAGCACAAGGCAAATGGAGCAACTTTAAAACCTTGTGCTGGTGCTGAACTAAATGCACAGGCCTGCCCCTGTTCCAGGGATGCCACTACAAACACAGGACAGCAGCACAGGGCTCTGCTGTGTCCCCAGCCCACTGAGGCAGCTGTGTTTGTGTGCTCAGCAGGAACACCAGCATATGGAAGAAGCTGCAGACGAATGGTATGTGTTGGTCTGCAGTGCTGCCTGGGCTCTGCCCCACATCCCTGCCCCTCCTTGCCTTGCTCCTGCATGGCCCCCAGTTTGCTGCTGCCCCAGGCCCAGTTCTGGAGCTGTGTCAGCCCCAGCTCAGAGCACAGACAGCAGGGCCCGTGTTCCTGCTCAGCAGTGACTGCCTTGCAGCTCCCACTGTGCTCCTGCCATGCTCCCAGGCCCCACAGCCAGAGCCCTGCTCCCCTGTCCTCCCTCCGCTCCAGGGCACGGGGCCTGGTGCTGCCAGCATGGTCTGTGTGCCCCTGGTTGGGGCAGAGAGCCCCAGGCCAGGGCTGGCCCAGAGAGACCAAGCAGAGCTGCCCTTCTCTGGGCCATGATCAGGATGAGGCTCTGCCCAAGGCTCTTACACAGCACCGGGGGGACCAGAACCATGGGCACGAACCCAAGCACCCATGCTGCTGGAAGAGGAAGAGGAAGGTAGAAGCTCTGCAAACCATCAAACAGACATAAATAAGCTGTGCTAATTAAAGACCAGCTCTGCTGTGAATCCCCAATAAGTGTCTGCTATACATTGTGCATTCATCCTGCTCCATGGTGCTGTGGAGAGCATGGCCAAGGCAATTCATGAACTCTGCTTAGAGACTCTGCTTGCTAAACGCAGCAGCAGCATTCCTGGAGCTGGAGCTTTGCAGCAAGGATGTTGGTCAGCCCTGTTCTATTACCCAGCCCAAGTACTTACTGGAAGCACAGCAGTGGGCAGTGACACATCCCCCCCACACAGCAGCGGGCAGTGACACATCCCCACACCAGCCTGAGAGATGGACAGGTGCCTGTTACGTCCCCAGCCTTTAAACTGGGGAAATGGGCTTAGATTACCTTAAACTGCATCCCTGTTTTTCAATATCCTTACCATTTGGCAACCCTTAAACTAATCCATTGTGGAAAGGAGTAGCTCATCTTACCCCCAACTCCCACCCCCGCCAAATAAGACTCATTTATTTAGCACCAATATTGAAGGAGTTGGGATGAGGGAAAACTGTCTGGAAAGGAACAGAGGAAAATTGCATGTATGGGACTTCAGGTCCATCACATCACATAGATTTTTAACCCAAGGAAGAACTTCATATCAGGAAAGTCCAAAGCCCATTAATAAAACCCTAATGGCACCTCTTTTTAGCTAAATCCACATTTTCACTTCAACAGTCCAGGGTCATTCAACTGCCTTTGTGTAGATGTGTGTGTATGTATGGCCTTACGTTCTTCCTCAGGCTCCAAAATGAATGAATGCGGAGCCAGGGACAAATGGGAGCATCACCTCCAGTCAGGGCCGCAAACAACTAAATAAAGTAAACCCCAGCACACCAAAACACCTTTTCAAAAGTGAAGTTGTCATGAATGTGGCAAGTCAGCCCTCTAAAGGCTTTTCAGCGGCGCTGGAGGTGTGGCAAACAATCCGTTTAAGACAATATCGCAGACAAAGGCTCTGTGGTGACGCGGGGGTTAATTACAAACAACAGAGGTTCATTATCCATGCCAGAACGTTGTGCTCTCACACAAAAGGCGCTCTCACTTGTTAAATGTCTAGCCTAGACTACCAGAAATTGCATTACACTTGCTGCCCCTCCCCTCCTTCCCGGACTTTCTTACCCCGGCCTTTTCTCCCCTTCCTCCCATCGCTATTGAAAGACAGTAATTAAAGACTAAAGCCTCTCAGTTTCTGCGGCACTGCGGGGGAACCCCGCCCTGTAACAAGCACCAATTACTGGCTGCGCCTGCAGCTGATGAAGGATTATCCTCTCCCTGGGCCGCGGCAAACTCCGCAGTATAATCTTCAATTAGTTCAATTCACGCCGCACTCTGGCGGGCCGGCCACGCCGTTTCCCACGACTCACACAAACAGCCTTTCTTTGCCCCCCGAGCGGCACAGATGGCTCGGCGCTGTCTGCGCGGGGCTGCAGCATCTGCCCAGCCCACCGAAAGCAGCAGCCGCACAAAGCTGCGACCCGAGCGCCCGCAGGACCTGGTTGTGTCAGCAACAGCACGCTGGCTCTGCTTTTCATGAAAGAAAGGAATTATTCAAGGAGTCGGAAAACAGGTGGATAAACAAAAAACAACCAACAAACTTCTAGACTGACACTATAAATCACTTCAGTCATTTTAACTATGCGTGAATTTTTATAAGTCCAGTCATATACTAATATAAATCGTAGGGCTGCAACAGCCAAGAGATAAGGGAAGAAAAGGCTGCAAGCCAATGTTTAGCTCTTTCCCTTTGGTATTTTAGATATAATAAAATAGTTCAGTTTTGTTTGGCGTTTGTTTTGTTTTGTTTTTATTTTACCACTTTTCTGTTCACTCCTTGGAACAAAGGCTTTTGTGAACCCAAATTTACTCTGGGCTCTGACTTTCTGCTTCTGCATACTGATATTTTATATGGTCTATATATCAACTTCAATTGCTGAACCTAAAGTGGTACTTATTAAAACAAAACTCTCCAAAGCAGGTAAACCTCAATTAGATGTTTTTCTGCCTTTATCTGTGTTTTTGATATTTTGCTGTACAGCTGGTAAACACAGTAATTAAACAGACTAAAACAGATGACTTCCACTGGCATTGTTATCTTGTACATTGATTAATTCTCTTGCCATGGCCTTTGCTTCCGAGGAGCTGCCCCTAAAAGCAGGATGGTGCCCCAGGATGGCCCGTCTGAGAGATGCAGTTTCCACTGCTGCCTCCACGCGGCAGCCTGAGCAGAAGAGGCGATTTTTCCCATCATGGCACATCTTCACTTGTAAAGAGGTTGTATGACTTTGCAGGGTGACTTACAGCAGACAGTTCACCATTTTTTTATTCCAACGTGATAGATTCTATACTTTTATGTACCTAAGGCATGTGGGTTTAGAGGTCCTCAGATCTGAACAAGCACTTGTCTGTCAGTGTATCTGGTTGGGTTTTTCCCAACTGTATTAACTGGGATTCAATAAAAGCTTATTTGAATTCAAAGCTTACCTCAGTCACATTCTTACACTATCATTTACACCATCCTGGTGAGTATACCACTATACACTTCAATCCTTAAAACCCCCATCAGGGAGACAAAGCCCCCATGTTTGTTGTGCTGGACTCTTTATTCCAGACAGTCTGGCAAAAAAGCCAAAAGCAAAGTGTAGGTCCAGTCTGGGAAATGCCAAATACCTCATGGACCTTTCAAGTAAATGCCCTCTAGTTGTTCATCCCTGTGCCACTACTCTAATTCAAAGTCAAATTATGCGGTACTGTAGGTGTTTTCAGAGAACTAAAAAACCCAAACCAACAACAAAGCACAAAACCAAAATCAGCCATTATCTTTAGGAACACAGAACTTGTATTTGGAGCAATTCAAACTTTTAGACTTCAAGTACCTGAGGCTGGTAATGTATAAACACAACTTCAGAGATCTAATCCTAATAAAGAGAATCTCAGAGAGAATGCCCTCTTTCCTAAAGGCCCAGGAGCAGAAGGAATCCAAGTTGTACACTTACAATATTTGGGGAGTAATTGAGGCATCCTGCCATTATGAAATCAAGCAAATGTGAAAAAGATATTCCATAGAGTTACCTTTCCTTTCTGCTGGGAACTCAGAGAAATAAACCAACCCCACAGTGACCAATGGGCTGCTCTCACTTGTCATGTGAAAGGTCTCTCAGTGCAAGGCTTCACATTCATGTTTTTGGATGCTGCAATGGGCACTCAGTTTCCCTGCAATCACAAGACTGTCTTCAGCACTGCTGCAAGCACCCAGCTGCAGGTTTGATCATATTCAAGTGCAATTTGTAAAACTGCCTGTGCATGGGCCCCAGGGTAAAGTCATGAAGATGCTTTAAATGTATACCTGGGTTGAACCAGCCTGGGGACACAGTAACCTTACACACCTGGGCTCTAACCAGCCCAACCCCTTCACTGACTGCTCCAGCAGCTGAAAGGTAAAGCTGTCTGACAACAAACATGCATTTAGGAGAAGAGCACTTGGTTCTGAACTTTCCTGGCCTGCACTGCCTTTGGTTTCTCCTTCCATATTTCTCTCGCACTGAGCAGCATATTTGGCCCACTCCACAGCCAAGTAACAGCACAAAATGGGCTCTCCTTTGTCCACTAGGCATTTTAATCACAGAGAATCACACGGACAATTACAAATACAAGAAACGTTTCCCTCCAGAATGACCTTTGAGGAAACAGAACAAAATAAGAAAATGAGCGGGAAGAGCCAAGAGAGCACCTACTGGCTGCTCCCTGTCAGAGTGAGCAGGGGTGGGCAGCAAGTCCTGACATCTCAGTGCAGGATCTGCCTGTGCTGCACAGTGAAAGGTCACAGGTATCACACCTCCATCCTCCACTCAGGGGGAAGAAGAAAAGGATAGTGAGAATTAGCAGGCCCATAACACTCTTTCAAAAAGAACTGTAAAGCACTGAAGAGAAACACAGACTGTATTCAGTACACACAGGGATGTATCAGAAACTCAGACTGGAAGAAATCCGTAAGGATCATCAAGTCCAGCATCCTAACAACTTAACCTCAGGCCTGAAAAAAGTTACAGAATTGAATATACAGTACAAATATGACAGAAATTAGGGACTGTTTCCTATGAAAGAACATGATACCAGCACTTGCCAAGGACCCTTTGGTTAACTGACAATTTTTGCCCAACTAGAATGAAAGCAGCAGTACAAAGGTAAGCAGCAATTGTGACAGTGCCTTCACTGAGAGATTGCATCTTGTATTCCTTTTACTCACTGATCTAGTTTACATTCCTAGCTTGGGCTCTAGACCATATCAAGTGCCATATTCACATAGCAGGAAAATAACTTCACCTCATAAATCAACCCATAGATCTTTTTCTGTGTAAAAATACATATCTTTACCTGTATTTGTGTATCTGTGGGTAACCTGTGTCTGCTGCCTGTTCCCTCACACACACAGCAGTGGGACAGAGCTGCAGGAACTGGTCTGTGTGCCAGTGCAGGGCTCCAGTCCCCTGGCACAGCTTAGGCAGGAGCCTGGCAGTGGCTGGGCACAGGCTGTGGGGGGCTCAGCCCATGGGAGAGCAGCAGGAAGGTGAGGAGCTGTGCCTGGGGCAGACAGACATAGGGATGGGGCGCTGAGTGTTTGCTGGACTCTGCCTGCTCAAGAAAAAGCTGTTTGCAGCCCGTTGGGAGAAGGAGCCTCAGACTCACCCCTGCTCCCTGTGAGAGGCCGGCCCTGCCCCGGGGTGCCGAAGGGCAGCACAGCAAGACAGGAGCAGCGCTGCTGGAATGATCCCTGCACACAAGGAGGATCGTGTCGGGAAAGGCAAGGGTCGGGGCAGCGAACAGGGAAGCATTTGTTTGTTTGTTTCAAGCACAGGCCAGCAAAGAACAGCAAATTTCAGGGGTCCCAGCACCTACTTAAGGTTGGTGCCCGCTTAAAAGCTTTCCTGGATCAGGGCCATTATTGGCCATTAATACACACACTGGGAAAAATCCTGCCAAATAGATTCTAATGCCCCCAGAGAGCAAAGCAAGTCCTGAACACCGCACATGCATTACTGTGCTCTGACCTGGTGGAGCACACGTAATTACAGGGTTTGATTAAACAATGTGCCATGTCTCATGGAAATATTGTAACCAGAAGGCAAGCTGCTCAGAGAACTGCGTCATACCTTTTAATGAGAGCAGGAAGACTGAAGTTTTAAAATCTCTTTGGATGACACCAGTCATGCCCCTTTATAAACATCCAACTCCTTAAAGACAGCTTGCTCTTAGAGCACGTAAATGAAGCCTGATTTGCTATTACTGAAAATATTTGTAAGACATTAACAAAGTTTGCAACCAGCATTATAAAGGCACAGTAACAGGGGCTTTATTCATCAGGATGCACATGTAATTTATTCCATGTAAAATTCATTGTCACTAATATCAAACACACTGGGGATAATAAATGGCAGGGCAGAAATGAAACAAAGAGAGCTTTGTTTAGGGACAAAAGGGTCAATTTGCTTTTGTGATTTATTTGTTTTTCTAAAGAAAGGAAATGCTCATTTAGCAGATTAAAAATGAAATGGGGAAGTTGAACAACAAAAATCTTGATGAAGACAGTACTTGTTAGAACTGTATGGAAAGATAAGTGATTACAACACAAAATGTGAACAGTTCAATAAAACACAAGTATGATCAAAGCTGTGAAAAAAGCAATTAAGCTGTTTTGACACTTGACTGATATGTTGAATGTGTGTGTTGATTTGAGGCATTCAAACCACATTCATGAGCAATTCTGTTTACAGGGCACCTACCAGCATAGATCTCTTTCATCTTGCCATACAAAGCAAAAAGGGAAATATCTTAACAGTGTCACAGAATTATTCAGATTTATTTGCTACACTTTCTTAGACTATGTGCACTTTATATTCCTATGGGAATGACACTTTTTAAGTTATGAATAATTGGAAGATTTATTGTAAACACAGGGTGGAAAAGGAGCTCCAGAGTGCACACAACTTCCTTCTGGAGAAACATCTTATGTAAATAACTGAGTTACTCAATGTGCAAGCCTATCAAGATAACTGGTTTATTCTTTCCAGGCTACAGGGAAAAATATAGAGGTTTTTCAGAATCTAAATCCAGGACAGACTGAATCCCAAAGGCTTTGCAAAGTCCAGTACAACTCAATAACAACTTCACTGTGGCAAACATCAGACTCAGTTGCATCAGACATCAGTTTGAGATGTGCTGGTAAGAACAAGTGTAAGGTGGTAAGGAGGCCCCAGTTGTTCCTAATTGTTGGCACAGTGTTCATGCCAGAGCCTGACTGCAGATCCCAGGATTTGCACTGATTCCAGGGAGATCAGCCTTTCCTGCCCATCCTTCATACTCCCACAGGCTCCAGTCTCTCTTTTTTAAAGTTACTCTGGGAAGTGCTTGACAGGAAATATAAACAGATGGTAGCAAATAAGAGCAAGACCTGGTCTCAGTGGTTTTGCAAGTGTAAGGCTGGGCTTCAGCTGCAGACATTTCCAGGGAAACTGTCAACAAAGTGTCCTGCTCTGACATGGCAGAGGAAGCTCTGCACGGCTGAGCCCTGCCCTGACCACAGCTCAGGAATTCCTCTGGCACCCGAAATACCAGGCAAGGAGAGGGGGCACTGCACAGGTGAGCTCTGAGCACAGGATTCCTAAACACTGTCCTGGAGAGCTGGTGCTTTGAAACACAGGAAGATGTAAAAGCTCCAGAGAAAAACCCCACCAAAGCATCAGCCAATAAAATCCAGTGGCCCTTGAAGTACAGAGGTTTCCCAGAAAACAAACAAAAAGCCATTGTAGAGCCATTTTGGGTTTTGTTTTCATTCCCCTACTGGGATACTGTCCTAGTTCAGCAGGAGGGACCAGCTAACCCTGTGTGGGGGTGATCAAAGCTGTGTATTCTACCCCCTCTATTCATTCCCCAAGGACAATGGGCCATTAGCAGCAGCTGCCCAGGGAGCCATTATCACCTTCACACCCAGCCCGGGGGGGGGGGGGGGGGGGGGGGGCGGAGCTGCTAAGGGGCCATCAACAGTTCAATACCCCCTGGCTCCCAGAGTTAATCACCCATTGTGTGAGTCCCCGCCCACGGGGAGGGACTGGGTGCTCCCTGAGGGTACATAAGTGGTGGGTAAGAAGACCTCGGGAACTTCTTGTCAGATCCAGAGCAGCAGCAGGACCTTGACAGGAGGAGATCCCCGCACTCGACCAGACCACAGCCCTCGCCTGCACCAACAGGTTTTTCATTTCCTTTTGCTCTAGACTTGGGGGAGCCACAGCAGGTCTCAGCACAAGGGCAAACAAACCCCCTTGGGTTTGTGCCCCAGGACACTGGGTTATACTGCTGGGGTTTTGTGAGTTGAAAGCAATTTCCCTTTTGTGTCAGTGTTTTTAGTGTAATATTATTATTAAATTTTAGCTCTGACTTATAATCTCTCTCGTGGTGAGTTCATTTCCCCTGCTGGTTTGCCTTTAAACCAGCACATCTTTAGACAAAGGATTCTTCCCAAGTGTGCTTACACTGGTACCACAGCCAGCACAAAGCAAACACAAGACCTTGAGCTGAAATGCTTCAAACAAGCTGCTAAGATCTTAGCTGAGCCTCTATACCTTCATTTCTTTTTTTTTTTTTCTAGGGAGATTTGGTACTTTGAGACTTGTAGAAGTCACATTGACAGGTACCACAAGGATCAAACCTCTTACATGTCACTACCAGATAATGGCAACATGCTGAGAAATCTGTAATTGCATTTGCTGTGTGATAATCCCTTTAGATGCTCTGTCTGGGGGGATACCTTTTCAATAAAGCCTGGGAGTCCTGGTTCTCTTGGAAGCCAACAGTCAAACTTCCCTGTGTGCCACAGAGCAGGGCCAGGCCTAAGTGCACAGAAAGGAAAGCAAAGAGAGCTCAGACAGGACTGCTTGTGTGCTGTGCTGGGAAGGGGTTTGGGAGCAAAGCAGCTGAGGCTGAGGAGCTCAGAAGTGTCCCTGAGGCCAAGGACAGACCTGCTGCTGCCAGAGGCAAGCACAGACAGACACTGGACACAGACAGACACACAGCACTGTTACTGCACAGGCAGGGTACATGGAGCATGGGGTCACTCCAGCCCTTCCTGCAGAACATCAGAGGGAAACACCAGCACTGTGGGTATTTCAGTTACCCCAGTGCAAACTAACAGATGTATCTGCCATTAGTGCCCTCAAACCTCACCTCAGTAAACAGGGCACATTTAGCAGAAAGGTCATTGCAGGAAGATCTGATTTAATGTTGACAATGGTGTGACAGCAGCACTTGGGTGAGGAGCAACCAAAGCACACACAGCATGTTTGGTGGCATCAGAAGAAAGGCATGAAGTGCACAGTGCTATCACCCACAGAGTGCAGGGACAAGAATTGGCATTCAAATCAGCAGTTCTTAAGGTAGAAATGAGAACAGTCATCTGGTTATTTTAAACCACCACAAGTTGACTATGAACTGCTGATATGCAGCTATGGAAAGATATATTGGAATTATTAATGTTTCCCTGAAAAGGAATTATGAAAATTATTAAAAGGTCACTCATGAGACTTTGTGCAGAGTATCTGTGTGCTGTTCTGGTCATACAAAGATGAAGAACATGTTACCAGAAGAACAGAAAGACTGGAAAACAGCTTGACTTGCTTAGCCTAGGACAAAATAAAACTCAACAGGGAGTCTAAAAGACTACAATTGCTCAAAATCAGTAATAGGGAAGGAGAAGGAACCTTTAAATAAAACCCAAGTCAGTGCAGTATTGAGTGATGTAACACTGGAATAAACCAGGCTCAAAATTGGAAAGAAAGATTCCAGATGAGCCAACTCCTTGAGACACAAAGATCAAAGTATCTTTCTGCTTGTAAGGTGATGAGTTTACCCCCCACCGGCCTTAGGATTGGAGAACTTGGCTAGTCACATGTTCCTAAAGGGGGTAAATTTAAAAATATACCAATTAGTAATAAAAAACTGCCTGAAAAACAGAACTTTGAGAAAGCTGCATGATTGAACTAAGACAATGTAATACACTTGTCCTGAGCTTTGGCATGGCTTCATTTTAAACTCCCCAACCTTAAAACTCTGAAGTTTGGTTACAAATTTGGACATAAAGTTGAGTTTATACAGTTTTTATGAAAGACAGCAATAAACCAACAAAGAATATGAAAAACATATTGGTGATGATTTATCTGATAGACTGAATGCATAAGGTAATTTGAGACAGTAAAACACATTTTTACTGGGGTTTAATAATGTTGTTTTGGAGTAGGACTGAAATTCTTTGTAGTTTTACTTTCCTAACACTGCCCAGCTGGAATTTCCATTTCAACTTATTGTAATACAAAGCTTTACAGTGGTATTTTAACTGTTCATTTTAGATGGTTTTCACACAGAGAAGTTTACTTGAATACCAGATATACTGTAAACACAGTGAACATCTGGTAATTAAGTATAGTACACAGTAATCTCCATAAAGCCCATATCTGTGGTGAAATCTTTTTAATAAATAGTTGATAATGGAATGAAGCTATTAAAAGAATTACAGCACACATGGTGAAGCACTGCCATTATTAATCCCAGAGCAGGAATAAAAGCTTTTAACTGTCC
Source organism: Pithys albifrons albifrons (assembly GCF_047495875.1). Lineage (NCBI taxonomy): Eukaryota > Metazoa > Chordata > Aves > Passeriformes > Thamnophilidae > Pithys > Pithys albifrons. The sequence goes on along the minus strand of NC_092460.1, from coordinate 43,612,583 downwards.
ATTTTACCTAGAATCTTTAAGATGGGCCTGTTCTGAAATGAGTGTCCAAACAGAAATATCCCATTTGCAACAGGGGGAACAAAAATAATTCTACCAAACATTTTCCTAACTATTCCAACCCCAGTGAGTTCTGTGCCACTCTCCAGCTGTTCATGCCCCACTCAGGGCAGCACAGCCCCAGCAGGGTGTCCAAGGCAGGCAGGACAGCAGGGGGAATACTAAGTATTCTAGGAAACGCTTCACTTGAAGCAGTTTTTGTCCATCCCTTGGGCAGCCCCTTCCCCCTTGGCAGCAGAGAAGATTTCTTCTCTGAGCAGAGTGAGAACACACCTGGAAAATGGGAGCAGCCACTTCCCCTGGTTCAGGATCTCATCAGAGGACTCTGGCATTGTGCTGACATGGATTCATTTAGCCATTATTAACAACCTGGGGATCCCAATCTTCAAGCTCAGTTCCCTGACACTTCACAGTGTCCCAAACAAGCTGTGGTGTCACCAGCCCTTGAATTGCATTCCCTGGTTGCCTCCTACAAATTATTTCAACCAACACCCATCAGAACAGAACAATTAACAGCATCATTTTGTGCATCCCCTTCTACCAAAGTCTGCTTAAAAAAGTAAACCCTCAGTTTTTTAAATACTATTTTTTCCCTTGCATTTGGATCAGTGATTCTTATTCCTAAATTAAGGCTAAATTCATCATCCACCTTGAGCTCCCAGGTTGGAAAGGAGTCATGTCTTCAGATGCACAGGAGCAGTCTGGTTATACCACTGGGTACTTTTCAACTTCAGCTTTTCCAGTGACTACTGAAGGCTTTCTGTACTTTTCCCAGAAATGCTGGTACATTGTTTAAATCACTGCTATGACTCGTTAGCTTATTCTGTATTTTAGCCAGTTAAGTTCCCCTACCTTACACTGCTCTGTTTCCATGTATTATTCTTTTCCTTCAATAAATCCATGCCAAACCTCCTAGTGAGGTGGCTGACAGCTGTCAGGCAGGCTGTGAGTTCATGCCAGCCAAGGTCCCCAGCACAGCCCAGGCTGCCCAGCACTGCTCTGTGGCTCCACTCACTCCCTGGGCACACCAGCGTGAGCTGCACATCCTGCTGGTTCCGTTCTGCTTCACTCAGCTCTGCACAGGGACTGGGGAGAGGCAGTCACGGTCCTGCTGGGGACACTTATCACAGACTCCCTCAGAGATGTTCACCTCACACATGAGGTCAGACAGGTGATTTCACTCCTCCTGTCAAGTTCTCCACCTGCCCTGGCCTCACAACTGATCCAGTTTGCCACAGCATCCCACACTTCACATCCCCTCCTTCTCTGGTAAGCCTTGGAGTTTGCTTACAGGTGTCTCTTTTTGGGCCTGTGCCTCCAAGAATGTAAGTCAAGGTTTTTATTGCAAAACATCAAAATCAAAGCATAGGAGTATTTTTCAGATATACTGAATAATGACAACTTTTGATAAATTTAGCAGATATTCACCAAATCTCATCTAACATATGGGAACCAAATTTTACATACCAAAGTTCAAAAGTACTGGTCTTAATTATCTTTGAACCCTCTTTGGTCCATCCCCCCTCCAAAAGAACCTTCCTGTGTTTGATGTGGTGGTCTGTCCAGCTGCACAAAGACGGCAAAACTGCCACAAATCCAGAGCTGTGTGACAAGCAATTCATACAGGGAGGACACAGAAGGAGGTGTTCCATGAGGACTCCAAACTCCCGTTGGCTCAGGGTATCCTGCCTGTGCTCAGCATGTGTGTCTGGCAAATCAGCCTGGAGGCTCACAGAAGGTGGAGCAGGTGTTAAGCTCTTGAAATGAACAAGAACTTCAGTAGCTGCATGAGAACAGTTTAACATGAAGTGTTATTTTACTACCAGCTCCAGATCTCTAATGGGCTTTTTGAAAAAATTCTAAATACTTTTATAAGAATATAAATGCATTCAGGGAATAATCCCAAAATATTATGAACTGTTGGTGCCAACTTATATCTTTGATTTCTAAAGCTCAGTCATTACTCTTCTGAATAAGATGTTCTTTTTTCCTTTTTATTGTAGAATATTTTGATAAGAACTACCACAAAAATCAGTATACTATGAAGTTGAAATTCAGTTGACACTCAGAAGGCTTCTATTAGAAAAATGGAACCTGGTTTTCTAATAATCTGGGAAAACCTAAATCTCTGTAGCCACTAACACCAAATTAAGTTTCAATTGCCATTAAAAAGAAAAAAAACAAAGCACACCAGGATTTGGAGTGTTGAAAGAATTGCTGACCATACCTGGAACAGACCGACAGGGTTCCAAGTCCATGAAAACTGGACTCTTGTCCATAAAACCCCATTCTATTCCCTGAGGGCTCCTGATGTGTGGAGCACATGGGCTGGCCTGAGGCCCCCAGCCTGAAAGGGGTGAGGGCAATAAACACCACCCACCACCCGAGCATTGCAACAGACCCTCCAGGGGCTGGGGCTGCTGCCCTCCTGCAGCACCCACATGTCCCCAGAGCCAGCACACAGAGCAGAGCTGGCAGCTGCTCTGGGGACCATGGACAGGGGGCTCTGCAGGGCAGACACTGCCGGGATGAGGCACTGCCCAACCTCACACATCATACCTTAGTGTGACACCTCTCACATATTGAGTTAGAGCTGTGACAAAGCTGCAGGGTGGATGTGCACACAGGACTGACAGTACCAGCTCTGGACTGAGGGGAGTAGCAAGGACAGGAAAACCAGGCACTGAGCATACAACCCAACATGAAAGGCTACTTCAAATAACTCTCAGAGGAGGGTGTGGGGTTTATTATACCAGAAATTCAGTGGCACTACCTGTGACTCAATTTTTTCTGAAGAGATTAAGATAACAAGCAAGATTTCCATTTATTGTGACCCACAGTTGCTTGGATGACTTCTCATCCCCTTTTTAACCAATTCAGGCTCGAACCTTGGAGGGATTTTCCTTCTAGAGGTGGCAAGACTGCATGGCCAAGAACTGCACAGTTAAGCCCACTGTCTTACCTAAGCAACACAGTACAGAGTGTAAAAATGCTTTATGAAGAAATATTTAGACACTACGATAAAGGTGCAGGGCAGAGGGAGAGTATATGCTCCCAGAGATTTTCCTCAGTTTAAACTGAAATGCTGCCTTCTCACAGGAAGATCTACAGTTACACATTTTCTCTTCTATGCCTTTGTATAGAAATTGGGTTTCAGTCTATGGGATTTCATAAACAGGTCATAATAAGTAGATACTCGCCTAACTAGCATAAGCAGTGTCTCAAAGAACTAGAAGTACATTGCCTTTACCCCTTCCTCTCCTGAGGGGCTTAGGCATTTATACTTGGTCAGGTAAGGGAGGTCTCAGCCCTACAAATGAGGCCCCAAAGCCTCTCTGTTTAATGCAGAGTAAAGAAACAGTAGTTGCCTTGGCAAGTTTGGCTTCCCCAGGACGCACAACCCATGAGGACAGAGCTGTACAGCACAGGCCTACCCTTAACATAAAAATGCACCAGTGAGGTCTCCTCTAGGCCTGAACAACAATCTCTTCTCTAACCATGATATTAGCAAATTGACAGGCAATTAAGGGAACCACCTACAACACACTCTTACCAGATTTCAGGTTGGTGAACTTATCATGGATCACACCGAGCAAGTTGAGGGAATGAAAGTCTGAAAGAAAAATTCTTTCCCTTCTGGAAACAATGCAGATTATTATATAAAAAATAATACATGCTGTTTGTTCCACTTCTAAATGCACCAGCTCACCTTCAAAATAAACACTTTACCATACAAACCATCCAAGTGCTTGACTTGAAAGCATCTTAAACGCCCTGTCACATCATTCCAGTAAAGTCTTCAGGACTCTTGAACACATGATTCTTTACATTAGCGAATAATCTTTCTTGTAACTTGCAATTCAAAACATCCAAAACATGAAATAACTCCATGGTGGCTTTTTAGTGATCTGTGTATGTCACATACCACGTAGCTCCCAATGCCATTGCACATTATGTTCTCAAATAAGGATTCCTTCAGTAAAAGCCTGATGCCTCCAACTGAAACAATTTGTAGGTGGATCCACTTTTTCAAAGTATTAAGCACATATTTCTGTTCCCCACAGCCCCAAGACACAACATACAAATTTGTTAAGAGTCCACCAGAACAGGTTAAAAAAGGTCTGTAATCACCACAATGAAGAACAGCAAAATATATCTGCTAATTTTACTCTTCATTGATAGTAAAATAGTAACAAAGTAAAAAGCAACTGTTCTCTTGCATTGAAACCTCTGGTTTATATGACAAAAATCACATTTCATACCCGATTTTATCTTTCTCCTCTGCCACCAAACTCATGAGCACAGTCAAACTGCAGTTATCACCACCTTTGTAACCTGCCCACACAGGTGCAGAACTCCCTGATTGCAGGAACTCAAAGAGGCTGAGCACAATCACTGTCCCTGGCCAAGGGTTAATTACAAGGCCCTGGCAGCCTCCCTGGCCCAGAACACCATGGAACTTCCCTCAATGTGAAGAGCTTCAGGGAACTGCAGTAATAGCCAACTGCTCTTACAAAAGTCAGATTGGGTTTTTTTGGTACCTTTGATAATTGGCTTCCGAATTCCACTAGCTTGTCATTCTTTCACCTGTGGAACAGTCTGTCCTTCACCCCCTGAGCTCTGCTGTTCAGGCCAGAAACAACATTCAGCTTGGTCCTTACAGGCTTTAACCTGCTACACCTGCACAGAGTGCACAGAACTGCCCAGCCCATGGGGAGCACGTTAAACCCTCACTCTGCAGAGCTGTTTGCAGAGCTGGGTGTCCTGGTGGCCCTCCTGCCAGTAACTCAGAGTGCCCCTGGACAAGCCAGCACTGCAGCAGGACACAGAGCTCAGCAGCAGGAGCTGACAGGGGGCATTGTAGGGTGATCACCACATGCCTTGGGTGGCAATAAGAGGCCAAGGAGCAAGTGACTGCAACCACCCAGCAAGCACAGGAATCCCCCTCCACACACCACTGGGGGCTGCATCCTGATGGGAACAGCAGAGGAATAAAGCAGCCATCTGCACTTACAGGGAACAAATACTATTGCTAAAGAGTTCATTCAGAAACAGTACATAAATCAGAGAAGATGCTGAATTATGCCATTTTTGTTGTGCCTGCCCACAAACTGGTTGTCTATTAACACAATTAACAAGAACCACTCCTCTCTCTTCCCCACAAGAAACAAAAGGGTCTCATGTGTTCCATCCTGCCCCCCAAAAAAAACAACTACAGAACACCTCCAGACCAGGGCAGGCTGCCCTCAGGCCCATGACCCAGGCAAACACGGGTTAATGGAAGCCTCCAGCCACAGCACAGCTTGGGGGGCACAGACCAACTGCTGGGGGTGACCCAGCACGACACAGACTGCCCCTCACCCTGGGTGTGAGCAAGGCTGGGACAGGGCCACATCCACCCACAGCCCCAGGCCAGGCAAGGGGCTGAGCTGGCCTTGACTCCCACCAGAAAGCACTCTCAGGAAAGGCACAACACAAGTCTACAAACAGAAGCACCTACAACAACTTTTCCAGCCAGAAAAAAAAAGAGGAGAGACAGAGGAGGTACCTGTGGCAGAGCTTCAGAGTCCATCCCAGAAGAGCACTCAGGCAAACGGAGCAGCAGCAGCCAGGGCAGGAAAACAGCACAGCCACAAAGTACCTCAGAAAAGAGCTAAAGCCCCAAAGCCTAAGCTTAATAGGGCTCCTGGAGGGATGGGTGGAGCTGCACAGGTGGAGGCCTAGCTGTGGCTGCTCAGGGCTGAGCAGAGCCCTTTGGTTCTGGCCACAGCCAAGGCAGGTGCTCTCACTTAGCAGGATGAGCCCAGGTGAAAGCAATTACCTCGTGTGTGCCTCCTTTGGGCAGGAGATCAGGGTCCCAGCCCTCAACCCTGCCCACCTAAAGGAGAAAATAACTGTTGATGACAGTCCTAAAAGGGATTCTAAATGAATTAATAATTCATACAGTTGGGTTTGGTTCAAAAGAGACACGAGCAGAGGATGCCTTCACACAGTGCCACAGCAGATCTCACCTGTGCAGGGGCAGCCATCCCTCCCTGTGGCCCCCACTGCACAGTAGGGCCTGGCCTGGGGCTGCTTCTGGGCTGTGAGGGAGTGATCACAACGTTAAATAACAGTAAAACCAGCATAGCGTCAGAGGGGATATTAAAGGAGTTGGTGCCTCTGTTTCTAGTTGTAGAAGACTGTGTATGGGAGGCACCACAGCACTGACAGATGTGAGACTGTGTTAGCTGGGGAGGGTCAGCAGAGCCCTCCCACACGGGGCTCTGTGCACAGGGTGATGTACAACAGCACTAACACACCCCCTGCACACCACCAGTCCCCCCAGAGATTCCCCTGCTGCACACACTTCTACACACAGCTGCAACAATGTCCTTGTTGAGAATGAATGTAGGACATCAAATCTTTTGGATTCCATTCTGTGCTGACACTGCTTCTGTTTAGCTCTGACTGGTGGTGCCAGGCTGGGTTTCCTCCCTTGTAAAGGCCAGCTCAAAGCTGACTCCCTCCTGTCTGCCTCACACACAGGGACGGGAACTGAGCCCTGCACAGCCTCGTTCATGTGTGACCATCCCAAGCACAGCCAATCTCCCCACCCTGCACAGCCCACAGGAATCAGAGTTCCACCGTGGCTGAGTCAGGCAGAGCAGCTCACTGGGAACAGCTGACAGATGCTGCTGGAAGCTCAGTTAGGTACCCACCAGGACAGCTGTCCTGCTGCAGGGATGGCGTGGCCTCAGTGAGCCCCTGCTGCAGAATGCTGTGTGTCCAGGACACATGGGCATGTGTCTGGGCACCCAGGAGACCTCCACACATGTGTGTTCAGGGCAGACACTTGGAGCAACACCAGTAATGGGAGTTGTCCAAATGTCCCTTCACCCCAAGTTCCTAAATCAAGCTTTGTGTGTGAGTGTGTTTAGGGAATCTGCATTGATGAAATCAGAGCCACAAAGAGGGACTATGAGGATCACTTGTAAAACCTGACCTCTCTGTCTCTCTCACACCTACCAACACAACTTTGGCAATGAGAAACAGCAGAAAAGCTTCTCCAGGAGGTAGGACTTTATTTTCAGTTGCTGATCTCGGTTGTATTTGCAACGAGGCAAGTGCTGGTCAGTGCACAGGATATCCAGTGTTCAAGAGAGAGGAAGAGTTTGCCCTCCCCGTATAATCCAGGGAAGCAGAGTTCAGGGGACTGCAAAGGGTGCTTTTGAGGTCCTGAGCCCTCAGATGCCACTATGTTAAGCTCTGAAAAGCATTTTTATCTTTTGGGAAGGAATGGTGTGAGAGAAATAGGTGTTTCTGAGCAAGGAAATCACTGAAGCCCTCTAGGACTTTCCCTTGTGGTGCTGCTAATTGTCTCTATTAGATTTATGAACATTCACATCACATTTTAAGTTCATCTCCTGAAAGGTTAAAGAAATAGATTTGATGCAACCGATGGGATGTGTGGAGAAGGCAGTAAAGCCTGTTAGCAGACGGGATAGATGGAGCTGTGCTGCTTCTCTTCCCTGTGAGGCTTCTTGGTGGGATCATGCAGTGCCTGGACATCTGCGAAGCACAAGGCGGTTCTTCCAGTGTGCTCCTGCAAATAGATTCCTAGAGGTTCTTCCTCTCCTGTGTCCAGGACCACGTGCAACCCTGGATCTACACTTTGGCTAAGCAAACACATACACTTAGAGAAAATTAGCTTCCACCTGCATTGGGCCCCGTGGAATTTTTCAGGAATCCTGGCCAGAGTTTTGTGTTTCTAATAAAACCAAAACAGTTTTTAAATCCAGCTTCAAGCTTCATTGCAAATATTTCTCACAGCCCTCTGTAGCAGGAATAATTACTGTCCTTATTTATCGGGTAGATTATACAAATCCCCTAGTAAGTAAATTGAGGGATTAAGGTTAATGTGCTAGATTAAACTGACAGATTTATTTACTTCCTCCGAGAAGGAACGACGAAAGGATGGTGACCTATCCTGTGTATTAATTCAACATTTAGCTCTCCCTCAGCTCCAGTGACTGTCTCTGCAAGTGCCAAGGCTCAGTGTAGATTCCAGTGCGACACTGCACACACAAAGTTCTGTTGTCTTCAGGATTTGGTCTGATCAGCTCCTAATTTTTCAGAAGGTGATGTGCTGTGCTTTTGCAGTGCCTTCCCTCTGGAGTTTCACCCCACACAGAGTGGGACTTCTCCTCATGTTACAAGTGTTCACCCTGACACAGAGATTAATGCTGATTTTATTCTCTGCCTTGTCTGGATGAAGTGCACAATTTGTGCATGATTCAGAGTCACTGGGTTCTTTGGGAGTCCCTTAGAGTGATTTTCCCTGTTGTAAAAGCCGCAGTTCAGGCTATGAACATGACCCAGACTGCACATACTACAAAGCAAGGCAACCTCCTGGGTTTCCTGCTCTTTTCTGACACTGACAGTGGTACAGTGATGGAGCTGCCTGAGGGCTGATGCTCAGCTGAGGACAGGAATGAAGGACAGGCAGGGATCTTCCCTTGTGTGAGGTCTGTACCACCCGTGTGTGAGCCCAGACAGGGCTGGGCAGCCTCACTGTCCATGGGAGCCCTCTCATCTCCCTCCTGCAGCTCAGTCCCCATCAGGGAGCAGGTGGCTCCACAGGTGTCCTTGTGAGCAGCACACACTGCCCTGAGCTGCCCAAGCAAAGGAATGCAGGATATCTTGTGGGACTGATGAGGTGGAGACTTCTGTTGACACGCTGTGTGTCCATTCATGCACCATTTAACTATGCAGTGAACAGGGGAGAGAGAAACAGAGATCAGGTGGAAAAAAAACTTGACTACAATCACAAAGGATGTGGCAGAAGAAGGACTCGGGTGCCCAGGAAACTGCCCTCCGGTGCCTAAACTCCTGGTGTTAGTGCTGTGAGCTCCCCAGTGGAGGGATGGGGTAATGCACCAAAACAGGCACCATCTAGCACAGACTTGCCTTTCCTCACCCCAGCACTACTGTCGTCCTGCCCCACTCTGGTAACCCTCCCAGAGGACTTGGGAAAACTCCCTACGTGCAAATGCCACCTGTGTTTGCACATCAAGTTGGGAGCAGGGCTGGGATTTACCTCAAACCCAGTGACACACCACCTGTCTGTTCTACCCTGTTCAAATAAAAGCTCTGTCCCCACATGCTGGCCTCCACAGGTTTCTATATTTATCTCTCCTTATTTTAGGAGGTCTGCAGGAGAAATGTATAGGTTACAGATGTGGTGCTCCTCATCTCAGCTCAGGTTTCCAGCAGGGAGAGTTGTTCTGGGACGGGCTCCCAGCCCAGAGTCATTTGCTGCTCTCCTGCCAAGGGGACTGCAAGCCCTGCCAGAGCTCTGTTTGGCTGAGCCTGAGCCGTTCACAGCAGCTGAGGGAGGGCAGGAAAATTCCAGGGTGAAAGAGCTGATCTCAAGTGCTGTATCCCACAGCGACAGCAGAGTGTTTGCTAATACTGACACAGTCTCAGAGAGAGACTTTAAGTTCCATTTTCAGAATGTGTTTCTGCTTGGGACAGGGCCAGGATTAAACCCCTCCATCAGTTCCAAACTTCAGAGAGTTTTCAACAGGAAACCAATTCTAGTTTCACAGCTGAGGTTGGTTTTGCAAGACATGACTAGCTAAGAAGAGGAGGAGGCAGAGATTCTAGTGACACACAGAGTGCACAGGCCTGTCCCTCAGCTGGCAGAGGGATTTTGCTTCTGTCAGAAACAAAGGGACAAAAGGAATAGAGGAAGTGACCTTGCAAAATGTAAAATTTCTTCAGAAACTTATTTGTAAGCACAATATGCGTTTTGTAATATGTAGCAGATGTTCCAAACTCCCCTCCATTCACATTTGATTTTTGCTGATCATAATAGAGGTACTCAAAAAAAACCTCCAAACAAAAACCCCAAAAGCAAAGAACCATAATGACAGTAACAATCAGAAAACCTGATAAAGACCATTTTCAAGGGCCAGTATAAACTTCTTTTCATCAAGATACTAAAAAAGGAAATAATTCTACCCAGAGATTTGGATCCTGCAGAACTATCTTTGTTTGCAGGGGTCAAACAGTCACAGCATTTTGGTGTGTTTACATCTGATAACTCCCAGTAGAGATAAACATATCTAGTGCTTGAAAAGTAAGTTAACACTGGACATACTAAACATATGAAAAGAGATTTATTAGAAAGAACATTAAAGACTATTATTAGCCCCAGCTGCAAATATGAATCAGGAAGGAATGGCTCTGAGTGAGCCAACTGTTTTCAGCATGGTGGGCCTTTCTACAAACCCTCTCCAGTGGATCTTCCCACTGATTTCAGCAGCCTTTGGGTCAAGCCTTCTTTTAGTAGAAAGGTATTTAATTCAACTCTGAGAGGAAGGACTGAAAAGCCAGACACCACTGAAGTGGCAGGGTACATCAAATCAGTGATCTCGTGTGAGACAGTGTAAGGCAACGCCACTGAATGAATACAGAATACAAGTATTTTCAGTTGTTTTTCCAGGAAATCTGCCTGGCTCTTGGCTTTCTAAAAAACACTCTGTGTTGAGACACTGTAATGGGGAAAAAGAGAGTAAGAACAACAATTATGCAGTAAAGTTCAGAATCTTCAGTGACTTGCAAAAACATATACTTCAGGATTTGCAGTCCCCCCAGGAAATTGTGAATGTTGAATCCCCACACCCCTCAAAGATTGCATTTGAACTACTGGGTGAATGCATAGGTGTAAACCAAGCTGCTGAAAGAGCAGCTGCAGTACTGTTACCACAGTGATATCCAAGCCACAAATCCTGTTGTTGAAATAGGTTATTCATAAATTGCTTCTATGATAATCTGTCTGTGAAGTTAGCTGGGCTTTGGGGAAAAAGAAGAACATCCGATGTCCTGTTTTACCTCCTCAACATGAACTCACTGACATTAAATGAGATATTTATTATACTTCTTGTTTCAACATTTTCAATCTGCACATATTTCCTATCCATTTCCAGGCACTCTGCAGGGCTGATGCTGTAGAACAGCTGCCACCTCACTGACAGTGCCATGGCCTCAGCACACAGCCATCCTGCCCCAGACACGCAGCCATCCTTGGGAGAGCCCCAGACACACAGCCATCCTAGGGGGAACCCCAGACATGCAGCCATCCTAGGGGGAACCCCAGACACGCAGCCATCCTTGGGAGAGCCCCAGACACGCAGCCATATTAGGGGGAACCCCAGACATGCAGCCATCCTTGGGGGAGCCCAAGACATGCAGCCATCCTCGGGGGAACCCCAGACACGCAGCCATCCTTGGGGGAGCCCCAGACACGCAGCCGTGGCTGCCCCAGACACGCAGCCATCCTGCCCCAGACACGCAGACATCTTTGGGGGAGCCCCAGACACACAGCCATCCTTGGGAAAGCCCCAGACACGCAGCCATCCTTGGGGGAGCCCCAGACACGCAGCCGTGGCTGCCCCAGACACAGAGCCATCCTTGGGGGAGCCCCAGACACTCAGCCATGGCTACCCCAGACACGCAGCCATCCTTGGGGGAGCCCCAGACACACAGCCATCCTTGGGGGAGCCCCAGACACGCAGCCATCCTTGGGGGAGCCCCAGACACTCAGCCATGGCTACCCCAGACACGCAGCCATCCTTGGGGGAGCCCCAGACAGACAGCCATCCTTGGGGGAGCCCCAGACACGCAGCCATGCTTGGGGGAGCCCCAGACACACAGCCATCCTTGGGGGAGCCCCAGACACGCAGCCGTGGCTGCCCCAGACACGCAGCCGTCCTTGGGGGAGCCCCAAACACTCAGCCATGGCTACCCCAGACACGCAGCCATCCTTGGGGGAGCCCCAGACACGCAGCCGTGGCTGCCCCAGACACACAGCCATCCTTGGGGGAGCCCCAGACACGCAGCCATCCTTGGGGGAGCCCCAGACACTCAGCCATGGCTACCCCAGACACGCAGCCATCCTTGGGGGAGCCCCAGACACGCAGCCATCCTTGGGGGAGCCCCAGACACACAGCCACCCTTGGGGGAGCCCCAGACACGCAGCCATCCTTGGGGGAGCCCCAGACACTCAGCCATGGCTACCCCAGACACGCAGCCATCCTTGGGAGAGCCCCAGACACGCAGCCATCCTTGGGGGAGCCCCAGACACGCAGCCGTGGCTGCCTCAGACACGCAGCCATCCTTGGGGGAGCCCCAGACACTCAGCCATGGCTACCCCAGACACGCAGCAGTCCTTGGGAGTGCCCCAGACACGCAGCCATGGCTGCCCCAGACATGCAGCCGTCCTTGGGGGAGCCCCAGACATGCAGCCATGGCTGCCCCAGACACGCAGCCATCCTTGGGGGAGCCCCAGACACTCAGCCATGGCAACCCCAGACACGCAGCCATCCTTGGGGGAGACCCAGACACGCAACCATCCTTGGGGGAGCCCCAGACACGCAGCCGTGGCTGCCCCAGACACGCAGCCATCCTTGGGGGAGCCCCAGACACTCAGCTATGGCTACCCCAGACACGCAACCATCCTTGGGAGTGCCCCAGACATGCAGCCATGACTGCCCCAGACACGCAGCCATGGCTGCCCCAGACATGCAGCCGTCCTTGGGGGAGCCGCAGACATGCAGCCATGGCTGCCCCAGACATGCAGCCGTCCTTGGGGGAGCCCCAGACATGCAGCCATGGCTGCCTCAGACACGCAGCCATCCTTGGGGGAGCCCCAGACACGCAGCCATGGCTACCCCAGACACGCAGCCATCCTTGGGGGAGCCCCAGACACGCAGCCATGGCTACCCCAGACACGCAGCCATCCTTGGGGGAGCCCCAGACACTCAGCCATGGCTACCCCAGACACGCAGCCATCCTTGGGGGAGCCCCAGACACGCAGCCATCCTTGGGGGAGCCCCAGACACGCAGCCATGGCTGCCTCAGACACGTAGCAGTCCTTGGGAGTGCCCCAGACACGCAGCAGTCCTTGGGAGAGCCCCAGACACGCAGCCATGGCTGCCCCAGACACGCAGCAGTCCTTGGGAGAGCCTCAGACATGCAGCCATGGCTGCCCCAGACATGCAGCCGTCCTTGGGGGAGCCGCAGACATGCAGCCATGGCTGCCCCAGACACGCAGCCTCCTTGGGGGAGCCCCAGACACTCAGCCATGGCTACCCCAGACACGCAGCCATCCTTGGGGGAGCCCCAGACACTCAGCCATGGCTACCCCAGACACGCAGCCATCCTTGGGAGAGCCCCAGACACGCAGCCATCCTTGGGGGAGCCCCAGACACGCAGCCGTGGCTGCCCCAGACACGCAGCCATCCTTGGGGGAGCCCCAGACACTCAGCCATGGCTACCCCAGACACGCAGCAGTCCTTGGGAGTGCCCCAGACACGCAGCCATGGCTGCCCCAGACATGCAGCCGTCCTTGGGGGAGCCGCAGACATGCAGCCATGGCTGCCCCAGACACGCAGCCATCCTTGGGGGAGCCCCAGACACTCAGCCATGGCAACCCCAGACACGCAGCCATCCTTGGGGGAGCCCCAGACACGCAGCCATGGCTACCCCAGACACGCAGCCATCCTTGGGGGAGCCCCAGACACGCAACCATCCTTGGGGGAGCCCCAGACACGCAGCCGTGGCTGCCCCAGACACGCAGCCATCCTTGGGGGAGCCCCAGACATTCAGCTATGGCTACCCCAGACACGCAGCCATCCTTGGGGGAGCCCCAGACACGCAGCCATCCTTGGGGGAGCCCCAGACACGCAGCCATGGCTGCCTCAGACACGCAGCAGTCCTTGGGAGTGCCCCAGACACGCAGCAGTCCTTGGGAGAGCCCCAGACACGCAGCCATGGCTGCCCCAGACACGCAGCAGTCCTTGGGAGAGCCTCAGACATGCAGCCATGGCTACCCCAGACACGCAGCCATCCTTGGGGGAGCCCCAGACACGCAGCCATGGCTACCCCAGACAAGCAGCCATCCTTGGGGGAGCCCCAGACACGCAACCATCCTTGGGGGAGCCCCAGACACTCAGCCATGGCTGCCCCAGACACGCAGCCATCCTTGGGGGAGCCCCAGACACGCAGCCATCCTTGGGGGAGCCCCAGACTCGCAGCCATGGCTGCCTCAGACACGCAGCAGTCCTTGGGAGTGCCCCAGACACGCAGCAGTCCTTGGGAGAGCCCCAGACACGCAGCCATGGCTGCCCCAGACATCCAGCCGTCCTTGGGGGAGCTGCAGACATGCAGCCATGGCTGCCCCAGACACGCAGCCATCCTTGGGAGAGCCCCAGACACTCAGCCATGGCTACCCCAGACACGCAGCCATCCTTGGGGGAGCCCCAGACACGCAACCATCCTTGGGGGAGCCCCAGACACTCAGCCATGGCTACCCCAGACATGCAGCCATCCTTGGGGGAGCTCCAGACATGCAGCCATCCTTGTGAGAGCCCCAGACATGCAGCCGTCCTTGGGGGAGCCCCAGACATGCAGCCATCCTTGGGGGAGCCCCAGACACGCAACCATCCTTGGGAGTGCCCCAGACATGCAGCCATGACTGCCCCAGACACGCAGCCATGGCTACCCCAGACATGCAGCCGTCCTTGGGGGAGCCGCAGACATGCAGCCATGGCTGCCCCAGACATGCAGCCGTCCTTGGGGGAGCCCCAGACATGCAGCCATGGCTGCCTCAGACACGCAGCCATCCTTGGGGGAGCCCCAGACACGCAGCCATGGCTACCCCAGACACGCAGCCATCCTTGGGGGAGCCCCAGACACGCAGCCATGGCTACCCCAGACACGCAGCCATCCTTGGGGGAGCCCCAGACACTCAGCCATGGCTACCCCAGACACGCAGCCATCCTTGGGGGAGCCCCAGACATGCAGCCGTGGCTGCCCCAGACACGCAGCCATCCTTGGGGGAGCCCCAGACACTCAGCCATGGCTACCCCAGACACGCAGCCATCCTTGGGGGAGCCCCAGACATGCAGCCATCCTTGGGGGAGCCCCAGACACGCAGCCATTGCTGCCCCAGACACGCAGCAGTCCTTGGGAGAGCCCCAGACACGCAGCCATGGCTGCCCCAGACATGCAGCCATCCTTGGGGGAGCCGCAGACATGCAGCCATGGCTGCCCCAGACACGCAGCCATCCTGGGGGGAGCCCCAGACACTCAGCCATGGCTACCCCAGACACGCAGCCATCCTTGGGGGAGCCCCAGACACGCAACCATCCTTGGGGGAGCCCCAGACACGCAGCCGTGGCTGCCCCAGACACGCAGCCATCCTTGGGGGAGCCCCAGACACTCAGCCATGGCTACCCCAGACACGCAGCCATCCTTGGGGGAGCCCCAGACATGCAGTCATCCTTGGGAGAGCCCCAGACATGCAACTGTCCTTGGGAGAGCCCCAGACACGCAGCCATGGCTGCCCCAGACACGCAGCCATCCTTGGGGGAGCCCCAGAGGGTCTGCCTCTGGTGCTCCGGTGTAGGAAAGGGTGGAAAGGACCTCAGTCCAACCCCCTGCTCCATGCAGGGACAACTGTGTGCTCAGGCTGCTCAGCTCTGAGCGCGGAGGCTGCACAGCCTCAGCCCAGCCTCCTCCACTGCCTTTTTGGGGAGAAAAACTGGGGGTTAAATCCAGCATGAATATTGTTTGTCTCAACTTGGGACCTTTTTCTCTCACCCTCCTGCCACTCACCCTGTGACAGGGAAAGGCAATTCAGCACACTTGCTACCAAAACCTTCATAAGCTCTCCCAAGCTCCACTTTCACCATCACAGAATTTAAAATACACAGTGACTCGTGAGTAAAATCCACCTCAGAGCTCCAGAGAGGCCACCAGAGTGAAGCAATGGCTACTGCCTGCAGGTGAGACCATGGCCTTGTGTGCAAACACCATGTTTTAGGGACTAGGAGTTTACTGAGGCAAATGTGGGCTGTTCCAGGCCAGCTGGCCCCTCAGCCCAGGATGCTCCCAAGCACTTCTCATCACCCACTACACATTGAGACAATGCAAGTTTTTTTCCCAGTTCAGCTGGTTCACATGTGACTCTGTCCTGATCAAAGTGTGTCTTCTCCACCTCTGAAGATTTAAAAACTAAGAATCAGTTGCATAACATATCACTTTTTTTTTTAAGGCTCATGCTAATCCAACCAAACCACTTCTCCTGTGTGCATTTATGAAGGTGAAAGCTACTGCATAGATCATTTTCAAAGCAAGCTTGTACAACAGCTGGTGTTTTGTCACTGGCAAGGAGAAGCACCATCCTGTAGCATTTATTTCCTTATCTGAACAGTATCACTAAGCTGATGACACCCAGGTCCACTCAGAGAGTTAAATTCCTCCCTTGAGTATGAACATGATGTTCCCACAAAGTGTGAAACAATGTGCTGAACCAACTGGCTGTTGGGATGGAGAGCAGTGACTTTCTCCAGTCACACCAGGGTGATTTCTCAGAGGCACAAGGGACACCCCTGTCCCACCAAGGACCAGTGCCCATGAGCCAGCCAACCCGAAGCAGTGCCCTGCAGGCTGCAGCAGGGGATGCTGCATCCCTGCACAGGGAGAGCCCCACCCACAGGGATGTGCCAATGCAGGGCTCAGCTGGCTGCCCACCCCATGGGCACACACTGGCCCTGCAGCTGCCCAGGTCAGTCATACACCCACATCCCAGGCACCTTCAGCAGGGCAGGGCTCCTCCCCCTGAGGTGGCACAGGAGGAACAGCCTGGAACTGAACCCCACCTTTGGGAATAACCGGAACATACTATCCCTGCTGGTGAGAGAAAGCCCCAGTGAAATCAGAGTTCTCTATTGCCTTAGTTTTGTTGATAGCTAAACAATCCCACAGATGTGCCGAGCCTTGAAACACATAAACAAGCAACAGGAAAGACACATTTTGTCAGTAAACTCTATATAAATGTAACACAAATATGAAAACATCAGTAATGGGATAAGGTTTAAATGAAAACACGGTCAGTTTTTTTGTGGACAAAATATTCAGTTTGCTGTAATACCACAGTTTTGTATTAAATTAGTAGTTTTTAATTTACCCACAGCCCTCCCTTCTGTCTGCCTTCAAGGTTCCCCCAAACTTCTGCCAGGCTCACCAGCTTAATGAAACAGGAGAGGGCTCCACCAGCTCAGGGACAATGAGGGAACAGCAACTGACTACACAGATAGTTTCCTTTTGTATTTTTGCAAGGGATCAGTCAGGTTTGCATTCCATGGCAAAGGCTCAGACTGGGAAATGTCTGTCCCCCAGGATTTTAATCAGTCTCCTTGTGATCCCAGACGTGCCAGCACAGATGTTTTTGCAACCTTCAAGAAGGACAGAATCATATGTGTTGAGAAAGACCTGAGACTTCCTTCAGCCTTGTCAGAGAAGTTTTTGGGGACGAGCAAGGTACTGACTCTGTACTAAGATAAGTGGTTCTGTTCAAAGATAGCAGTGCTTTCATCTCTTCCCATAAACTAAGCACTCCCTGCAGTCTGAGACTCTCAGGGTGCAGGTCCTCCTCACAGGGAGACTGCAGGATGAAGCACGGGGGGGAAAGCTGATCAGCTGCAATGGGACAAAAAAGGCTCTCTCTCTGCATTAATGATGGTGCAGCTTTTGGGGCAGAGATGCCAAAGCCCAGCAGAGCAGCAGGACACTGAGCACCTCATTAACGTGGCCAGAATGAGGTGTCAGCTTTGTGAACTGTAGATGTTCCCACAGCCCTAACATAACAGCCAGTTGTAGACAGAATATCTAATCATACATACCCCAGAGAGGTGTCACCTACCCTGAATTGCATTTGTATTTGTATCTACTGTATATTTTTTACGGAGTTTCAGAAGATTTATTCTTCTGTCTGCACAAAGCACACTAACTTTGCTTTCCTTTGGCAAAGCAAAGCACAAGGGGCAAAAAAAAACAAGGCCAGGAAAGAATGTCTCATTCTCATCTTCAAGTTTTGTCTTGATACCATTTAAAATAACATTTGTGAGTCTTTACATTTGTATATGTGTATATCCATTTGTTTATTTGCAAAGGCATATAGAAAAATATAAGACAGAAGTGCCTTTGTCCTTCCACCAACTACAAAGGGAGCTCAGACGGTGAGATCATCTCTGCCATAAATGTTTAAATATGGCCAGAGGAGAGTGTCACTGATTATCTGGTTGCTTTATTGTGCAGAGCAGGCTGCGTGAATGGTGCTTTCCAGGAGCAGCAGGAACCAGCACTGAGCTGTTGGTCCCACCCAGTCAGAGCAGAGCTGGAAAACTCCCTCATGCTTAGTCAGCAAGTGGCAGGGAAGACAGGGATGGGTTTGTTGGATGCAGCATCCTGCCCTTTCTATCCCAAACTGCACATTCATTGTGTGCTTTGAGTCCCCGGAATTTTTAACTCTGATATATAAATGGCAGCTAATTAAAAAAAAAAAATAAGAGCCCATAAAAAGATCTGTAAAGCCCACAGAGGTCAGTGTGTGGATATCACTGACTTCAGAGGGCTCTGGAGCAGGCCCTACACCTTTAATTCTGTTTGAAGTGAGAACATAAATGTGAAATGTTTTATTAAGAAAAAAGTCCTATGCCAGTGTAACAAAACTTCTAACATGTGCCTGCTCAGGAAGTTCAGCTCTTTATGGGACCAAATTAACAACTTCTATCCCTGACTCAGATAAAACTGAACAGAAACTCCTCATGACTTTCCAACTATTATTAAAACATACAGAACTGATACAATATTATTCGGTTCCAATTCTCTGTTTTCCCAGACTTCCACACTTTTTCTCATGCCAGTGCATTTCCCAGGACTGGGTTTCTCCCTGCCCTTTCCTCACAGTGGCATGTTTTGGGGTCTGTGCCCTCCCTGCTGCAGCTCTCCAGGGCTCCCTCAGGAACATCACATCTCACCAACTCCACTCTGAACTCCCCTGGGGAACACCACCAGCCTCCGTGGAGCTCACAGGCTTTGGAAACACCCAGAGTGCAGTGCTGGGCAAACCCAGAGAAGGCTGCAGCCAGATGCCAGGCTCATATCCTGCCCATAGGTCAGGATTCACTGGCTACAGGGGAATTCTCAGGATTTGGACTACAAATGGGTTAGCAGAATATTTGCCAGGTCTCGGAGCCTTGTGGTGCAGCATTGCCCTATAAACTTACGGACCAAGGTGTTCAGACTGCACCTACGTAGGCATTCAACTCAAACCTCTTGTTCATTCTCCATTTGGCCATTTGGAGCAAAATGTCTGAGAACAAAGAACTTGGAAATTGAATCTGCAGGGACATTTTCAGTACAGAACCCCTAACTACAAACCAATCCAGTTTTCCTTTTATAACGTGTGCTTTCACACACCCTCCTGAGCTCTGTCCATACAGCCTTTACACCACATCAGAAAACACGTTTTAAATGCTGATAAAAAAGGGAAGTTTCACCTAATACAGTAGATCTGGCCACGACAGAGAGAGCATTGTCCCTCTCAGCAGTGCTCCTCTGCTCCAAACTCTGCTGTGCATCAGGGAGTGTTTGGGTGGGGCACCGACACAGGACAAGGGCAAAGCAAAGGGGAGCCGGAAACTGTTTGTGAGGGAAATCACAAACTCATTGGCTCTGCACCCCAGAGAGGCAGCAGCAGGTTCTGCTGCAGCAATCAAAGCTCCCAGGAGACCTGGAGGACCTGCAGGTCTGTGTGGGCTGATGATGATTGCTAAAAATTCCTGAAAAGGACATAGGACAGGAACCATGCATTGCTACAAAGCTGATCAAGGTATCATTAGTTGTTGTAAATATGCTAAATAAGAACTTATTAAATGAGTTGTTATTATTACTATTATTAAAAAACCAAATATTTCACTATTTCCAGCCCTAAGAATTTACAAAAATGACTGGCTCTTCTGTAAGGAAAAATAATATTTGAAACTTTGAGTTTTTTTTTAAAGTGTTGGGACCCTTTTTGCTGTCTTTTTTCAGATGTTAGATTTGATATTCCCAAATTCTCTCTACTCTCAAGAATGGTTAAGTGATGAAAGCTGCAATCCTGCTTTCAGGACAAGGCTTCTTTCACAGGAGATGCAGAAAATCATCTGGTGTAAAACCACAAGGATCAACAATGCTGAGTATTTTGGCAGCTTTTTTCAAGTGATTATTGTAGAGTTTTCATTTCTTGCTGTATTTGTTTTAGCCAGCCATGATATCCAGCCTCTAAAATGTTGCCCAAACTCATGTCACTGTTTCTGCCTTTCTATATTCTCAACCACACAGTTAACTGATCTGCTCTCATGGGTTTTGCTGAGGGGAAGTGCCTGCAGGAAACTTCTCCTCCCAGGGGCCAGTGGCCCTGCAGAGAGTTCCGTGGGGATTGTGTCATTTCACACAGGTAACGGGAGGGGCAGAAAGCACTCGGACCTGCTTTTCTGCACTCATGATCTTGCCAAAGTCAGCCAAGGAAGGAAGAATTGCCAAGTGCCTTCTGTCTTTGTCACTGGCCCTCCCTCAGAAGTGGATCAAAGACTGTGCTGGGGAGAACACACAGCAAAAGGGTGAACCCACCGATGTGATTGCTAATCATACATAATTTGTGCATAGTAACACCAACTGAAAGAGGCTGAAACCAGGGTAGTGGCAATCACACCTTGTGCAGTTTGGCTTGTTCATGGAGGCACAAGGGCTAAACCCAGAGCAGAGTCGAGCTGTCCCATGGCAGTGACGCCCCGAGCATCTCCAGCTCCTGCTGCTTCATTAACACAGCTCAGCACAACAGGGGAGACAATTCTACCTGCTCACAATAGACAACTTTCACTGTGCTTGTGTCACACACATGGGCAGAGGCTTGCAATACACCTTGGGTAATTATCCAAATGATAATTGTTATGTGGAAAGGATTTTTAAAAACAAAAGCCACATTTAGAAAAGTAGTTGCTGTAGACGTTAAGCATCCTTTAAGAAGGAAATAATCATGGCTTCAATTTTCCTGCCCATAAAATGGGGGTAACATTACATTGCTGTTTTCTAAATTACTACAGGATGTTAGGATGGGAGTCTCTACATTAGGGCATTATAGTGCTGTTTTTATTCTCTTTCCACACAATATTAAATGCAATTCTTCCAAACCCATGCCCCATCTACACTGCTGCATAGTCAGGTCTGAGTTTAAAAGAAATAAAGGAGAGTGAGTGATCAAGCACACGTTACAGCTGCACCATTGGGTCAGTAAGTGAGAAGTTAAAATAAGAAGTTCATTCAATAAAATATTGATTCTGGAAACAGATTACAGGAAATCATACCATACCACTAACTTAATTTATGAGTATTTATATTGCAGGAATTATACCAATACATCAAACACAATGCCTTCAACCTTAGTTCAAAAGAGAATTTTATCTCTAAGCTTTAACAACAGGGCTGAAAATAATTCAGATTATATGGGCAGCATTTTAGCAGCCCATTTTCATCTTCCTTAAAAGCAACACTCTAATGCATGATGGTTAAGGATCAAGTTGGGATTATGAGGAGAATGTTAAATATATACCAAGTACTACATCTGTTTTGAATAAGAGTTGCTGCCCAGAGTTGCAGTTCATTCTCTCAGCTCTTTGCTGTGCGTGTTGTGGCTGTGAGTGAAGCCACGCAGCAGATCAATCCATCACTGCAGCAACAGATCGCTGATCGATTGTCTGACATGCTCTGAAATGTGTGGGTTAAAAACTCCTGGGGGCAAAGGCTGTTCTGGTTCGGGACAGATCTGTCCCTGCTGTGCTGGAGTTCAGTGCTGCCCCCTGAGCGCAGGGCACTGCCAGGGGTCCCTGGCACCCCGTTCTCTGCCGGCCCCAGGCACTGCCCTGGGGGAAAGGAGTGTCTGCTCCTTGCCAGGCTCTGCCCAGTGGGCAGGCTGCCCCCAGCAGCAGGACCACTAACATGTTCCGTTTGCTTGCTGCCTCTTGTGACTTGGGTATTGTTTTGAAACAACTGATCTTTCAGAGAATTAACTTAGGAGTTCTGATACCTGGATTTTTTTTTTAATCTTCGATTGGAATAGGAAACTGCAAACTTTCCATAGCCTGCTGTTTGTCAAAGTTACTGTTTGACTCACTAATACTTTCATGTCAGTCATGCCAGAACTTCACACTTATACCATGTGGATTTTAAATAGCTGCATTATCAAATCTGTGTGATAACAATGTCAATACCCAGCATGACTAGTTCCTGATGTTCAGCAAAAACACTTTTAACACTTTCATTGAAACAACTGTTTATCATTTTCCTGGTCCTTGCAGGGGAAAACCAAGGAAGCCCCAGTGTAGCCATGTGGCTTCTGAGGGCTGTGAGCCACAGGACCCCCTTCCCTCTGCTGCCCTTTGCTGCTGCACAACCTGCCCAGAGTGCCCCACGCTGTGCCCCCAGGACTCAGACTCCCTCACCCCCTTTCCCAGCAGCCAGACCCCGAGTGGCTGTCCCTGTGGCCATCACATGCCTGGCAGGAGCCCAGGACAGGCCAGCTGCACCCCTGGGGCAGCAGGGACAGAACTGGAGACCCCACAGCAGAACAGACATGGGCACTTGGCAGGGCTCCCAGACCCACAGCACTTCCCAGGACAAGGGAAAAGGGGTGCATGTGCTCACTGCATATGCCAGGCTGCGGCCTCTCTGCCAGTTCCTCCACACCTTCTGGAACCAGTTCCCCCCTTCTCCCTTCCTGACACCCTCCCTGTCTGCAGCCTCACTCCTTTTCTTCACGGGGGCTCTCTGTCAGCCTCCTTGTGGGGCAGAGAAGAAGGGCATTGAGCTTTTTATTTCCTGATGAGGAAATCAAAACAGTAGAAACAGCTGCTGTACAAAGGCCTAGAGTGTAAGATCAGTGCCCTGATACTTGTCTCATTCAACTTCCAATGGACTTCACTCAGGAACCAGAGATGTCTTCTAAGTATTGAGTAATTTAAACTCTAATTGATGCCCTCTGCTTCTCATACAGCAGAAAACAGCACACAAACACTCCCTCTTCAGTGTCTTCTCTCCACTAACTCCTATTATTTGATTGTCCAGTGACATTTTTTTCCATGCTGAAGTGCTTTGAACAATTGATGTTGGCGCCAATGCCTAGGTGAGGACTGCACACACCAATGTGATGTAAAGCAAATCCCAAGTTTATTCAAAAACACAGGTATATATGACCTCAAGTGATCCCACCCCAGGTGCGGTGGTCTGACTCCAATTGGTTGAGGCTGGAAACATGTCCTTTTAAGGTGAAAACGAAACTTGTGGGGTGGTCACTCAGGCCCACCTGAATCGGGCTGCAACATCTCCCCCTTTTGTTTCAAAGAACAAAGCAAAAATGCAAACAACAGAATACACATCATGCATATTGCAACTTGAACAGAAAGGCTGAAAATTTTGAAAATTGAGAAATAACATTTTGAAGATCTTAGATTTTGCTAATTCAAGACTTAACAGGGTAGTTGCAGGTTACACATCCCTACCTCCCCCTCTCTTTTCAAAATAGAACTTTTGGAAGGAGGTACAGTAACCTTTGTAAACTCACACAAACTAATACATGACACAAAACATGTATGTTTGGCAAACTTACAACTAGTGCAAAACAAGAAACTTTTCTTTCACGCGTGAAATTGTGGTCCTTCCTGTGCAGTCGTCACCACACAGACCACTGTAAACAAACTACAAATTTTATTAAATTTTGTGCATAGTGTCCAAGAGTGCAGAGTGACTTAACTTAGCAAAGAAGCAAGTTCAGTCCAGCTGAACTAAATCTCCTTATGTTCAAGGTCCATTCTCAGAACTTCTGTGTGGCCATCACAGAGGTTTGAGAATGAAGCTTTGATTTTTAGTCCTTATACACTCCTGGTAAAGCAGCAAACAAGTCTGAATTCACAGAGAAAATTCACAAAGGCTAAACATAACCAACACTGAAAGAGAGTAAGTACTGATGATCTTACGCTCTCTAGAAAACGTTCAGCAGCTTAGGGGGGCAGGTATCCTTACCCCTGCAGCCTGCTGGGCAACTTGGCAGTGCAATAAGCTCAAAACTGCACTTTAACTGAAAGTTAACAGAATTTCAAAATACAGGCTAAACAACATGCTCTTGAACTAGACTGTTCTTGTTTGATTGGACAGTTAACAACTAGTCTTAGGCTACTGCTGCTTGTGGTTGTGGTTGCCATATGGGGAAGGCAGCTTGGCTCCAGTTTCCATGAGCTATTTGACTGGCTGCGCCCCATGGCTTGCAGCCCCTCTGGTTTTTTGGAGGTCCAGCTCCCCACCCCATGTTTGTTAGAGGAGTACCATCCTTTTTATATTTAGAATGACAATCTTGGGCTTTGTGACCAAGTCTGTGACAACGGTTACATTCTCCAGTGAACCTTTGAGTTCTGCTATATTTTGGTTGTGCTGGACAAGATTTTGTTGTTAAATTCCAGGGTCTTTTCCCCCTTTTTTGGGTGGATTGTTTGCTAAGAACTGTGGCTAGAGCAGAAGCATGTAGCTTTGCTTTTTCCTCCTCTTCTACCCAGGGCAACCTGGCACAGGCTTCAATTAACTGTACCAAAGTAGCTGTGGCTGGTAGAGAGGCTATGAGCTGTTTGCATTGAGGATTGGCATTATTAATTACTAGATCTTTCAATAAAGCTGGTTTAATGTCAGGGGTAATATTTGGAGCAGCTTCCAAAGCTTCTGTTACTTTATCTACAAATTCCATGAATGTCTGTCCAGGTTTCTGCATTATTTGCATGTAGGGTAGAGAAGGTTTTCCCTTCTTAGGCAGATTAGAGAATGCGGTCAAAGCAGCATTCTTTGACTGCTGCAAAATATGAAAATGTAATGCAGCTTGTGTTTGTGGGTCTTCATAAGCTCCTGATCCCATTAGCTGGTCTAAAGATGCTAATCTTAAGGGATGTCCAGTTTCTAAGTGTATATTTTTTTGCCTGTTCCTCCGTTAACTGCTCTTTCCATTTCTGTAGAAATATCATATAAGCAGTAGGAGGTAGAATAAACTCCATTAAAGCCTTAGTGTCTGCTGGGATTAGGTTATTGTATTTTATGAAGGCTGTGATTTGGTTTTTTACCAAGGCATTGTCATAGCCGTATTGAAAGACTATACTGTGTATTTTTTGTGCAATTTTCCAATCAAGTGGCTCCCATTTTAAGCCTTGTGTAGTGTTAATCACAGGCGCAGAAACCAGGGGTTGCAGGGAAGGTGAGGGTGTACCTACTTCTGCAGCTATGGATACTAACTCTTTGTACCTTTGCTGGGTATTAAATGTGAGGTCGCGAGGTGGCTTTGTGACTCCATCTGCAGAATCTGGTACCTGGGTATCAGAAAGCTTTGAAATTAAGTTAACAGCATTGCAATTTCCAGCTCCCCCCAGCATGTCCCAAACAGAGGCTTCTTTTTCTGTTGTTCTCCATTCTGGGATACAGCTGGTGGGTGTGGCTGTCGGTGATGGAGGCTGCGGATACCAGGTTGCCGGTGCAGGGGCAGTCTCTACCGGCGCGGGGGGTTCCCGTGCCGGTGCTGGCAGCTGCGGGCAGCGCGCGACTATCGGGGAGAGGGTTCCCGCTGGTGCTGCAGCGCTTGGGTCTTGCGCGACCGGCGCTGTGGGAACTCGCTCTCGGGACCCTTGCTCTGTGGAGGGCGCACAGTGAAGGGAACGTCCAGGGGGAGCTCCAGTGGCTCCGCTCCACTGGGGAGGAGTCTCTCCCCTCTCCATGACGTAGTCGATCCACGCAGGAGGTGGTGGGGGTGGCGCGGGAACTGATCCGCCCCCGGCCCCTGCAGGCTGCGGCGGACCCGCGCCTGGCGCATGCGCTGTGATTTGCATGCAGTGGGGAGGGGGGTTGGGCGGTCCTGGCGCCTCGTGGTAAGGGCGTGCCGTTCCTTTGTTTGATTTCGCGGGCTTTGCCATCACGTGGTCTCTCTGTTTTCCTGGCCACGCGGTTATGCCGGGCGGCTGTAGCCCTGCTGGAATGTCTGCCTCAACAGTCTCCTGCCGCAACGGAGCGACTCCGGCATACTCACAGGGCGGCGGGGAGCGCGGCGGCGGGGCGACCCCAGCCCCGAGGTACCCGCAGGGCATTGGCGGCAGCGGCGGCGGTGGCGGAGCCGGTGCCGAAGGTGGATGGACAGGGGAAGAGAAACTCCAAGGGGTTTGTCTCCCCCTCCACATGTCTCTCTCGGCTGAGGGCATTCCCCATCGCGCCTTCTCGGAGTTAGGATTTAAATAAAAGTCACTCATGGTTTGGTTTTCTGCGGCGTGTCTCGTGGGGTTCCAAGGTTGCTGCTGAGGTCCGGCCGCTTCTACAGCGGCAGCCGGTGGTCTCATTTGCTGTGAGTTGTAAGGCGGTGCAAAGACGACTTCTTGGCTTTTTGCCGTGACGAACGGCGTGGAAAAGCTTTGATTCCATGGTTGCTGTGATTCTGTCGGGTTTTCCGGAGCGGGAGCGGGCGGTGCCGCGTCTGGGTACCGCGGCGGGTGTCCGACGGACGGCACGGGCGGTGCAGAAGGATGTTCAGGGGAAAAACTGCTATGTAGAAGCTGACTTTTTTCCCTTCTCTCCGGTAGATCGAGGTTTTTACGGGCTCGTTCTACCTCTAACAGCATTTTTCTTACAGCTGCATATGACGGAATGAGCGGCAAAAATTCTTCGGGTGCAGTTTGCACTAAATTCCACAAATCTGCCCCAATTTTATCACACACTTCTATGGAAAGCGTGGAATTGGCATCTGTTAGGTGCCTTCGAGTGAAACACCAATCCAAAAATTCCTGTAAGGCTTGTCTTTCAATGTTTGTTTTTGTAACACGAGCTAGTTTTTCAAATTTATCAAGCAATAACTTCGTTTTAGTCGAGTTGGAATTTCCCATGTTTCTTTAACTCACCGGTTCGAAGGTCGTGGTTCCTTCAGTCCACGTTCTTTCAGCAGCTCTCAGGGCCACTACACAAAACTCCCAAGTTTACAGGAGACAGAAGCTCTCAGGGGCTTCTCCACAAAGCACCCAAAAAAACTGGGGCATAGCAGCTCTCAGGGGCCACTTCTTAAGGCTCTAGGCAGGTGTGCAGGTGGGTTCCATGTTCTGAGACACGTCGGGGTCCACCATTTGTCGCCGCCAATGCCTAGGTGAGGACTGCACACACCAATGTGATGTAAAGCAAATCCCAAGTTTATTCAAAAACACAGGTATATATGACCTCAAGTGATCCCGCCCCAGGTGCGGTGGTCTGACTCCAATTGGTTGAGGCTGGAAACATGTCCTTTTAAGGTGAAAACGAAACTTGTGGGGTGGTCACTCAGGCCCACCTGAATCGGGCTGCAACAATTGATTTTGGCCAAAGAGCATCACAGCCACATTTCTCTCTCTGTCACTGCTGCAACCTCTCCAAGCTTCCTCACACTCATCTCATATGAAAGAGTAATCAAACAGGTCTGTTGCCCGTTCACAGAAACACAAACCAACAGAGTATCAGTTTATGCGGTGCTTTATTTGCTGGGCCCGGGAAACCTGGGGACTATTGTCCTAAGCCAGGATTCCAACGAGCCGTTCTCGAAGACAGCTTTTATACTTTTTCTACAGCGTTGTACGTGCACAAAGACACACGGTCTCGTTCATAAATCAGTTACATAGGTTATATATATACAATTGATGTCCGTCTCCAAGGGTTAAAAATCTACCACGCTTGTCTAACACAGGATTCTGGTTAATTAGGCCCCCATCACCAAACCTTTTACATATGTTGATTCTAATCTTATCTTTAAGCAACAGTTTGTTTTCTTCCTCAGGTTCTATTTACTTCACTAATCGCTTTAATTATTGTCCTGCTGTTCCTAGCAAGTTCCCAATAGTTTCTGGGCCCCCACTACTGTTTCAAGTTACCTCACCACAGGCCCAGTTAAACCCCGTAAACCTTAGCATAACTACTTCCACAGTTAGATTTACAAATATATTTGTAACAACTCCCCCCTTTTGAGCATCCTTCGAGCTTCTTTTTCGCAAGGATGCTCAATCATTCAAATAGTTGCCTCCGAATAGGGCGGAGGAGCTGACATATTAGGATTCAAAGCTCCCGGTATAATCATTTCTTTCCGAGTGACAGCCTTGATTACTTGGCGTGTGTGCTGACTTTCTTTTAGAATCATTCCTAAAAGACACTTATAAACAATTAAAACTGCCACAACAATTATTACGATTGATATTGCATACTGTATAATCGAGGAGAGCCAACCAGAGACCTGGATTCCTAGGGAACTAAAGATTTGTCCAATCCAGTTATGTTCTGCTTCTTCTTTTACCTCACGTACCTTATTTTCGATTTGTCCCAATTGACGAATGTCATTCTCGACATCTTGAGTAACATTAGGGATGTGTATACAGCAGTGCTCATTTCTACCATGCAAATACCCACAAACACCGTGTTCTTTGAGAAGTATCATGTCCAAAGCCATTCTATTCTGTAAAGTCATCCTAGAAGTAGCCTGCAACTGGATATTTATAGCTTTGAATCCTTTCCTGGTTACCGCTGCCAATCTTTCAGTTTGACCCATTAATTTAAACAACATCTCCCTATTCCGATAGGAGGCAACTGGTGCAAACAAAGATTCTAGAGCCCACCCAAACTTAACTCCCCCTGAGGGTTCATGCCAACCTTCTTTATCTAATCCTAAGTCCTGCAAATCCTGATCCACACTTCGTCTACTTCGTAGTTGTTTTTCTTCCTTAGTTAATTTTGATTCCTTCCAAAAAGGGCATAATGTAGGAATTCCTAAAGTAATTTGTGTAATCAGTCCATCTAAGGGCAAGTGAGTTGTCCACTGCCCGTGTCCTAGTACCCATACTAAATTTCCCGGGCTATGTACAGTTGAGTATTTACAATTAACAGCCTTCTCTTCCTGTTCTATAGTAATATAATGTTTATATCTTCTACACTCACATCCCCACTTCAATACCATTTTTACGGGAACAAGTCCTATCTGATCCTCTGGAGTGTCGCATGTAAATACTTGGGTACAATTCCATTCTTCTAGCTGCGTATGAAAATACCTGGAAGAGGTTTCAGTGGTAAAAACCTTTAGGTGTGACTGATCTTCTGTTCCTGTCCACTGTATACACCACTGCACCTTGCCAATATAGCTATAATGCTCCGAGATACTAGAACCCCAAGTAGTTTTCCATTTTTTCCAGATATCAACATCATGAGTAACGTTCCGGCATTCTATAGTATATTGTTGTTTTCCCCATTTTATATTTTGTCGTGGTGCCCCAGTACGGGCGTGATCACAGGGTTCATCAAAAGGGGGTTCGATATAACATCTACCTGTGTCCCTTTGCCATACATAATACGTAGGTTTCCTTTTGCACTCTGTTTCTGTCATTACCCGTTTAGTCAAACATATATCAGCCCCTTTCGATTCTGGTCGAGGTACTTTTCCAAATACTTTATGACATGTCCATGAAAAATTCTTGCCTGATAATGGCATAACAGTTACGGGGATTATCCCCCACGGAATAGGATCACTTGCAGTCCGGGGCATAGGTAAACAGGCGGTAATCTGAGATACATTTTGTATCAAACCAAAATCTCTAATTAGACCTATCACTAAGTTTTCACGATGTCCATATTCCTTTTCCCAACCTACCCCTGAATTCAGGGAGTCAGTGACAGGTTCCTGATCAGAGGAACCTATCACCCGTAACTCTACATTTCCCTGGTCCCTACTACTTTGAACTGTTATTGTACATGTATAGTGTCCCGTCCACATTTTTGTAGCTTTCGGTATATGCATGATAGAAGTGCCCCTTCGCATCCTTTCATCCCAAGTCAATTTTGAAGTCAATTCTTGATCGTCATCGGCCCCATCCCATCGAGCCTTCCATCTAGCTTTAATTTCTCGGAAACCAACTCTCTGATCGCAAATAAATAAACAAGTTAGATTGACAGCGTTCCCTTCATGTACAGTTACATAAGATCTTGGAACTTCAACCGTTACCACCCCTCCCACTGGAACAATCCACCACCACAATATTAGGGCTGACTTAGCAATATTAATCGGGTGGGTGACAGTGGTTCTACTGTCCATTTCAGAGGAACCTTTTTCACCCTGGTGTAATGGATCCAGTTGTCGATCCCTTGAACCTTGACGGCGGTATATGTAGTCATAATCACTTGGTGAGGTCCGTCCCATCTCTCCTTCAACGGCTCCTCAGACCACTTTCGCACATACACCTGGTCACCCGGAAGAATATCGTGTGCTGGATTCTCCAGGGGTAAAGGCCGATTCCACTGCAACGTCCCTCTGATTGCTGTAAGAGTTTTATTCAGAGCCAAAACATAATTAAGCAACATTTGATCCCCAGTTAAATGAGGGTCCCCCTGATATGTAGCAGCATGATAGGGTTTCCCATACAAAATCTCATATGGGCTAACTCCCACCCTTTCCCTGGGTTTAATTCTGATTCTTAGCAGAGCTAAAGGCAATGCCTGCGGCCATTGTATTTCTGCTTCTTGGCAAATTTTTGTAATTTGATTTTTCAATGTTTGATTCATCCGTTCTACCTGTCCGCTAGACTGAGGCCTCCAAGGGGTATGTAAATCCCAGGAAATTCCCAAAACTCTGGAAAGATCCTGAACAATCCCAGCCACAAAGTGGGGTCCCCTATCTGATGAAATTCCTAAAGGCACTCCAAACCTCGGAATAATCTCCTTTAACAACGTTTTAACCACCTCCTTTGCCTGATTAGTTCTGCAGGGAAAAGCCTCTGGCCATCCTGAAAAGGTACACACATAAACCAACAAATGTTTAAAATGTTGGGCTTTAGGAAACTCAGAAAAATCCACCTGCCAATAATCCCCAGGCTGTGGCCCCACTTTAATTATACCCATTTTTACCTGTTTCCTTACCACTGGATTGTTTTTAATACATACCACACACATGGCATTGATCCTCTTTGCTAATGTTAACATCTGGTTTGAGAATATTTCTTTCCTTAAAAATTTTACTAACGCCTCTGCACCCCAATGGCACTTATTGTGTTCCACTTCAAGCACCTGCTTCATGATTTTTACCGGCAGTATCACTTGACCAACAGGGGTTACATACCATCCTTTGATATTCTTCCGTGCACACATCATTTGTGCAAGTTTCTCGTCCTCTGGAGAATAATGAGGCACTGTCTCCATATAAGATGCAGCAGGGTTTTCCCGGGTTGGTAATAATGCCATCTGAGTCCATACTTCCCGGGCAACCTGGCGTGCCACCTGGTCTGCTTGTTGATTACCTTGAAATTCTTTCCCCGAATCATTTTAATGCCCTTTAACATGCATGATTGCTACTGCGGTAGGCTTATAAATTGCTTCCAACAACTGGAGGATTTCTTCTCGATGTTTTATCGAAGACCCCTGTGAATTAAGCAGTCCATGCTCTTTCCACAGGGCTCCATGCACATGCACTACTCCAAAGGCATACTTAGAATCGGTCCAAATGTTCACCCTTTTTCCTTGGCTTAAAATTAGAGCTCGCACCAAAGCCCAAACTTCAGCTTTTTGCGCTGAGGTACCCGGTGGTAGTGCTTTTGCTTCCACTGTCTGTCGCAGGGTGACCACTGCATATCCAGCATACCTGGTGCCGTTTTCCACAAAGCTGGATCCGTCTGTGAATAGTTCCCAGTCAGGGTCCGGTAATGGTTCATCTTTTAAGTCCTTGCGACTGGCGTAAACCTGTTCAATCACTTCGACACAGTCGTGCTCCAATTTCCCTTCCTCCTGAGTAGACAATAAAAATTCTGCCGGGTTAAGGTGGTTGGTTAGTTTTAATTCGATATCGTCCTGCTCCCTTAGCAGGGCCTGATATTGGAGCATACGACTTGAGGAGAGCCAATGTCCCCCCTTTTGTTCCAACACAGTAATCACCATGTGGGGCACATAGACTGTCATATGTTTTCCCAAAGTCAATTTGCGAGCTTCCTGTATCAGTATCACGGTAGCTGCTACCGCCCTCAAGCACCCCGGCCAACCACTACTCACTGCGTCCAGCTGTTTAGAGAAATACCCCACCGGCCTCTTCCACGACCCCAGTTTCTGGGTGAGGACTCCCAACGCCAGCTGCTGTTTCTCATGCACATATAATTGAAAATCCTTGGTCAGGTCGGGCAGTCCCAAGGCCGGCGCTTCCTTAAGGGCTTGTTTCAATTCTTGAAACGCTTTTTCTTCTGCTGGCTCCCATGTAAACACCTGCTTCTTTACAGCCTCATACAATGGTTTAGCCATTAGTCCATAGTTAGGGATCCACAGCCGGCACCATCCAGTCATTCCTAGGAAGGATCTTAACTCATGGTGATTACGAGGCACTGGAATGTCACAGATTGCTTTTATGCGGGTCGTTCCCAATCTACGTATGCCTTGGGAAATTTCACAACCCAGGTAGATAACTTTCTGTTTTACCAACTGTGCCTTTTCCCTAGAAACTCGGTATCCCGCTTGCCCCAACATGTTCAATAGATCAATAGTCAGTTTACAACAGAGTTCTCGTTCTGTGGCTCCCAGGAATATATCATCTACGTATTGTAGAATTACATATGAAAAAGGTGAATCTTTTACCTGGGTAGTTCTCCATTCTTCCAATTCTTTGGCTAGCTGATTACCAAATATAGTAGGTGACGATTTGAATCCTTGAGGCAGTCTGGTCCAAGTCAGTTGGCACTTCCGTCTCGTGTCTGGATTTTCCCATTCGAATGCAAAGATGTGCTGACTCTCAAGTGCCAGGGGTATGCAGAAAAAGGCGTCTTTCAAGTCAATTACCGTAAACCACTGAAATTTCTCAGAGACAGATGTTAACAGCGTATACGGATTAGCTACCACAGGATATATATCTTTAGTGATTGCGTTAACTGCCCTTAAATCCTGCACCAGTCTGTATTTTCCATTTGGCTTCACTATTGGAAAAATAGGGGTATTATATTCTGATTCACATTCCCTTAATATTCCCAATTTCACAAACTGATCAATCATTGGAGCTATTCCCTTTCTTGCTTCAAGCCTTATTGGGTATTGTTTCACCCTTACCGGTTGCGCTCCTTCCTTCAGTTTTACTACTACCGGCTCAGCCGCTTTCGATTTACCAGGGATCCCCGTCTCCCAAACCCACGGAGCCACAGCCTGCTCTATCACCTCTGGTATCGTCTCTGGTTCTACTTCCTTAATCATAAACATTTTTGCTAAGTTTTCTTCTGGTATTTCCAATTTTACCCTATCCTTATCAAATATTATTCTTGCTTGTAAAACCGAAAGCAAATCTCTTCCAAGTAGTGACTCTGGGCTGTTTGGCATATATAAAAATTGATGATCAAATTCCTTCCCCCCAAATTTAATATCAAGCGGCCGCAGGAATGGCCTTTCTTCCACCTCCCCAGACACCCCAACAACCAGTACTTTCGATTCACTCAAAACTCCCCGTAATTCGTTTACTGCCGAATAACTAGCCCCAGTATCCACCCTAAATTCTACCGGCTCCCCCTTTATTTCCATGACCACCTTAAGATCCTGGTCTAGTCAGCTTTGAGTTTGAGTATTTCCCATCATCAGTGCCTGAGCGACACTTTGTGGATTATTCGCAAATGGATTCATTCCATTCCCCACAGCACTGACCAAGTTAACCCCGGGCAAAGAACTGCCACCCATTTGCATTCCTTGGCTGAGCGGGCATTCGTTCTTCCAATGTCCAAATCCCTTACAAAAGGCACATTGATTAGGTCCCAACATCCCGCGCATATTCATCCCTTGATTGCCGAAGCCACCCCTTCCAAGTCCGCCTCGCCCTCGGCTCCGGCCCCGACCCCTAAAATTTCCTGTATTTCCCCCTGTCGCTTGCTTCAATACTGCCAACATACCTGCCTGCTGCTTCTTTGTCGTCTCCTTTTCCCTATTATTATATACTTTCCATGCCACCTCTAACAGCTTTTCTAAGTTCCGCATTTCTTCTCCTTCTAATTTTTGCAGCTTTTTCCTAATATCCTCCTGAGACTGTCCCATAAATATTAAAGCCAACTGAAGTTTACCAGGTTCTGATTCTACATCCAAGTTAGTATATTTTCGAGCCGTATCCTTCAACCTCTCCAAAAATGCCGACGGAGATTCTCCCTTCTCCTGCCGAACCGAATACAATTTCGACCAATTCATTGTTTTAGGAATGCCATCTCGAATTCCTTCAACCAACAACTCCTGATATGCCTTAAGCGCCTCATATCCCCTGGCTGTATTAGGATTCCATCCTGGGTCATCCCTCGGCACTAACTCATTAACCGTACTATGGGTTACCTGAGCCCTTATCATGTCCCTAGCCCGGTCAGTCATAACTTTCATCACCATCTCCTTTTCAGTAGAATCCATAAGAGTATCTAACAGAACTTGGAGGTCATTCCAGTCTGGTGTTTGCGCCTTAATAACCATTTTTACTACCCGTGCAACCTTCTCCGGATTCTCCCGATAAGCTCCGGCTGACTGTTTCCAAATCATCAAATGGCTAGGTGAAAACGGGACCTTAACTATAACCCTTCCACCATCTGCCCCCACCGCCTCCCGTAGAGGTGCCATCAATTTAGGCCGCATGTCCCCCTCCTTCCCCTTTTGCCTTCCCCGGCGTGTGCGTCCAGCTAATGGGGTTCTTTGTACATCACCCCTATTATCTAGCTCCGACTCTTCGTCTGAAGAGGAGGGAGCAGAGGTCTTTTCTTTTCCTATTTTAAGGCTTTCAAGAGAGGGACACGGAGGTGCACTAGGGGAGACCAACAACGACACATCTTCCTCCGGGGGCTCAATAAAGCGCAACTTTCGCTCTTTACAACCCACACATTCATTATTAATAGTTTCCAAAACCAGCATACCACATTCTTTTAACCATTCAGTTTTTCCTTTTAAATGATAAAACAAATCTAAGTAAGGTATCTCATCCCATTTATCATTTTCCCTTAAGAAACCCATCAAAGGGGCGATAATCTCCGTAGTCATTGTACCATTCCGCGGCCATTGCATTCCCCCCGTTTCATATTCTGGCCAAACATGATTACAGTAATCAATCAAGTTCTTTTTCTTCATAGTTTGTTCAAAATTCCCCGTTTTCCAGTGCTTCAACAAACACCCGAGGGGGGAATCCTCGGGAATATCCTTATCGTTAGAAGACATTATCCCACAGCTCCCGAATGACAACATATATAACAGAAACACGTACGACGCTGCGACTAACCACCAACCTATATCTCCAACTTGCCAATTCTAGTCGCTACCGAATGGCAAGTACCGGACCTGCACGAATTCTATGTACGTGTCTTACGGCCGGTGCCTAGGCTTCCAATACCAACCAACCAATCTTACCACCCCCTTTCAGAATAAAGCCACCCCCCTTTCAAAATAAAGCACCTTCGGGCTCACCTCTATGTAGTTGTCCGACGGGCGCGGGGCCGGGCACGAACTGATGACTCCCCGAGGAAACTGCTCGGTGCCGGCTTGGAGTGGATCAGGACGCGAACCGCCCCAGCAACCCTCGGAGCCCCACGTTGGGCGCCAGAAAACTGTTGCCCGTTCACAGAAACACAAACCGACAGAGTATCAGTTTATGCGGTGCTTTATTTGCTGGGCCCGGGAAACCTGGGGACTACTGTCCTAAGCCAGGATTCCAACGAGCCGTTCTCGAAGACAGCTTTTATACTTTTTCTACAGCGTTGTACGTGCACAAAGACACACGGTCTCGTTCATAAATCAGTTACATAGGTTATATGTATACAATTGATGTCCGTCTCCAAGGGTTAAAAATCTACCACGCTCGTCTAACACAGGATTCTGGTTAATTAGGCCCCCATCACCAAACCTTTTACATATGTTGATTCTAATCTTATCTTTAAGCAACAGTTTGTTTTCTTCCTCAGGTTCTATTTACTTCACTAATCGCTTTAATTATTGTCCTGCTGTTCCTAGCAAGTTCCCAATAGTTTCTGGGCCCCCACTACTGTTTCAAGTTACCTCACCACAGGCCCAGTTAAACCCTGTAAACCTTAGCATAACTACTTCCACAGTTAGATTTACAAATATATTTGTAACAGGTCCACATACACTAAAGGGTTCTGGGGCTGCTGGCTCCCAGGAACTGAATCATTCCTACAACAGGTATCAAAGACAGAAAGCTTAGAAAAAGCACAATCATCACCTGTCACTCAGCCTGATCCTGGGCTGACCTTTCAATATTTCCTCACTGCTGTAATTCTCTGTGGGTTTCTGATAACCCAAGGCAGATGCATGTGATGACAGGAGAAATACTTGGAACCTGATATACTGCTGGGCTATGGTTCTGTGCAGTCCTTTTTCTGAGGCTATGAAGCAGCAGAGAGTTCTTACTCCCTGTAGTATCTGCTGAGAACCAGAGGCATGTACAGTCCCACTGGGATCTGGCTGAAGACGCAGCTCCTTTCTACTCCCACAGAGAGCAATCCTCCTGGGACAGACTCCTCAGCAGTTACCTGCCTGTGCAAGGGCAATAAATGCTCAGTGTTCCCGAGGCAAAGCAAACCTAGTCACATCAGCAGATGTTCTGCAGCCAGTGCAAACTGGCACACAGAAGAGATGTACGTTCCAGAGGGGAAAAAAATAGACTTGTGGAGTGGGAAGTTTTCAAAAGGGCTC
The DNA here is from genome assembly GCF_047495875.1 of Pithys albifrons albifrons. Classification (NCBI taxonomy): domain Eukaryota; kingdom Metazoa; phylum Chordata; class Aves; order Passeriformes; family Thamnophilidae; genus Pithys; species Pithys albifrons. The sequence goes on along the minus strand of NC_092460.1, from coordinate 43,575,905 downwards.
CTGAAGTCAAAAGGGACACCTCCTACCAGACCTGCTCATGACTTGCTGTGTTCTCAGCATCCCTTTCTCAGTGTCTTTGCCTCCCCTTTGTTCCAGGTCCATCTCAGCTGCTGTCCTGAGGAGCCTCTCCCCAGGACCTGCAGTTCCAGTCCCTGTGGGTGTTTCACAGCAGAGCTCTGCAGCAGGGAGGGGGATTGGGTGCCACTGGAGTTACAGCAGTCTCCGAGCCCAACAGGCTAACCTGGCAGCAGCCTTTGGCTGGCAGCGCAGCTGTACCCACACCAGGAACTCTGCTGGCTGAGCTCCACTGAGTGGGCAGCATTTATTTTTCTTTCAGACCCAGGCTGACATCTGTGTGTGAGCAAAAGTTCCTAATGTGGGCCTGGAAGAAACATCTGTGATGTCTGTGGTCTGAAAAGCTCCATTACTTCTGCAAGTAGCAATAAGATGTCTAGTCCCTCAACTGCAGCAACAAAACACTTGATTTGTGTCCTCCACAACAGAGGTGGAAGACTGGCAGTGCTGATGGATGCCAGGAATGGCAGAAATGCTCCTGTTCTCCTGTCACAGCAGCATTTGACTGCTGTGCTAACCAGGCAGTTGGAGACTCTTCCTATCACTGCTGGTCACAGGGACACAGATCGTGGTGCACAGAGTGGAACCCACTCCAGCTTTGGGAAGCAGAGGGAGAGCACCTTTGCACTGCCATACAAAGCCTTTCCTTTAAAAGGGCTCTGGTTGATTTGTTTAATTACTGGACTCACAGATGTCCTACTTTCTATTCTAGGACATGACGGAAAAGTTACACCCAATTACTATGCATTTCGAAATGAATTAACACACTGACCATTAACCCCAGGATAGCCGTTCACTTGTTGATATTGTGTATCTTTGTGCTACAGGACCTCATTAGCCTTACTAGACAAAAACACCCTCCTTGTATGAAGCTCCTCAGAACAATAACCTAAGCTGGAGCTCTTACACAGCCTGAGAAACAGCTTTGAGCAGGAAACAAAGTGATGTGAAAGGACTTTTCTTTATGTGCCTTGTGTTAGACATGACAGTGTATTTTCCTTATGGCTCCATGTGGGTTGCTTCAGTATTTCCTTTTGAAAAGCAGCAGTACCTCCAGCATCCTTCACTCCAGAGAGCCAGACACAAAGATTAGTCAGCAGAAAAGGCAAGTAGAATAAGCAGTTACCAAGTGTCATCCCTACATACACACCAGGCTCACACCACTTCACCCACCCTTGTATGAGCTGCTGTCACCAAGTGCCTCCTCCACTATCCTTAAGCACTTTTTAGCTTTTTACAAGTATTTCTTCTGATTCACTTGATTTAAAAACAAAGCAATCTTTACTGAGGAAAATTCTGTACCACCTGTACAGATAGCTTGAATCAGGACTAGTCAGACATCCTCAGAATTGTGTCAAATAAAATAAAAGCAACAGAACCAGTGCAATATTAACATTGGTCATGTTATAAATGTGGAGAGTGGAAAAGAAACATCAAGTGAAACTTTTTGTATTTGGGCAGTATAATACATGTCTTTGATTCCTAACTATGTGCATTAACCAGTGATTGTTATTTTAAGGGAAATATAATGAAGTGTACAGCATAAGTAGAGCATAAAGTCACAGGTCTGTAAAAAGCCTGTCTATTGCATTTCCCGACTTTAAATAGAACCCAACACTTGAAAACTCGATTCCTTCATAAAATCTGCAATATGGTACCTTAATAATCACTCAGTATTATGTAAAGCCAAACCTGCTGCCAGACCTGAAGGGTGCCAAGGCAACACTGACCTGCAGATAACCATTATCACAGTGCAGAGCTTTTCCTAGATAAGAACTTCACTGAAAATGAGTTTGCACAAATCAAAGCAGTCCCTAACTCATGTCAAATCTGGACATTTTTTTCCAGTGACAGAAATCCTTTGGCTCTATTAATGCAGTAGATGAAGAGCATTCAAAAGCATGACCCCACAGCACAAAGGTTAAGGCATGAGCTGGGATACCTATTTTGCAGTTTCTGTTCCAAATCCACTAAAGAGGAGATTTTATCCTTTAGTTCTTCCTCACTGGGCTGAGAGTAAAAGGAGAGGGGCAAGGAGAAATAATGAAAATTAGCATGTGCTCCTCTTTATTCAGATATATCACTATTTCTGTTTACATCCAATAAAAGTGCCCAGAAATATTTCACACAGACAGCTATGTTAATATGCCATTATTACATGTTTGAATTTGGTTCTACGTCAGTGTGTTCAAATCTCATCCTGGCTGCCGAAGCCAAAACATCATTTATTCACCTGTTTTTTTTAAATCAGTACCTTTAATGATGTATTTTCCAGGTCTCTCTTCCTTTATAGAAACCTGCCTTGAGGAACCCTGCCATATCCAGAGAAACAGGAGGGATCACATTCTGGCAGGATGGAAAAACCTCGGTGCAGAGACTGGGGCAGAAACAATATCCCCAGTCAATAACTAAGCGAATTAACACAGAGCTCAGCATGTACCAGAGAGCAGAGGCTGCAGGCCTGTAGCCAGTTATTCCCTGTGTAGAAAAGCAGATTTCTATCAGTAGGAATGTTTAATTCCATATGCAACACCAATGAACCCCCTGGAGCAGGTGCTGGATTGGGCCCTGAGCACCCACCCCCTTTGCTGAGCTCACCCCCAGTCCCACCTCAGCCACATCACAGGCAGCTGAAACACACCCTGACACCACTCCCATCTCAAATAGAAACCCAAGAAAATTACACTGATATATTTCAGAGGCTTCCCGAACATTCCAAGGCCATTGAACTGCCCAAAGAAGGTTAAAGGAATCACAGCAAGTAACAAAAAACAGACCTACCTAGCTGGGAACCTGTTTTTCCAGGGTTGGGGATACCTAATTCATTTAATATTTTCTTTTCTTTCACAAGTTTCCTGTTTCAGACATTTGAAGAAAAAGCTCTATTTAAGATGTCCAAAAAAAAAAAAATCTTCTCAAGAACCAGCAACACTCTCTCTAGGGGTTATTTTAGGCAATTCTAATTTTACAGTTTCCTCCTCACATTGGATAAGGATCTTGCATAGTGTCAGGGATTTGGTATGTGGACACAGTCTTGGCCCTGGGATGTGAGGTTGTCATGGCTACTCTGGATGGTTTCTAAACATGACCAAGCCCTCCACAGGATCCTTCCCGGGTTTCAAGGTCTGCAGGGGCTTCTCTTCAAAAAACAAGAGTTTGCAAGACTGTAATGCAGTTTTTCAGGTAGGGTTTGTCACTGTTCTTTTGAAAATACACATTTTTTGAAGTTACAGAATAGGGAAAGGGTGAAAAAGAAAGACTACCGACCAAATAAGAGAAAGTCATCACCTGAAAAGAGAAGAAAACGGTCCATTTCTTTCATGCAAAGTATACAATAAATTCTGGTTTGGCCACAGCAGTATAAAACTGGAATAAATTCATCAACACTGGAGAAGCTGAGCTTGGATTATACCTGAACAGCTGAGAGCAAAGCCAGACCTTTAGTTTTTACATTTTGTCCAGCTCTTCTACAGGTTGAGAAGAACCATCATCTCTGGAAATAAAGTAATTTTCATTCAGGCCTAAACACAGAAGAATGGTTTAATTTCCTTTATCTTCAAAGCAATAATCCTGGACTGAGGTATGGACATTCTTCAAAATATGGCATTTTAAACCCTCTGACCCAGGAGAAAGCAACATGTTCCAAACTGTGTTTTACCCTAGATATTCAGGTTAGTCTCTGTTCTTTCCCGTTGTCAATGCAGGAGGCAGGAGCAGGATAAATCCTGAGCAGGCATTGTTCATTCCAGAGGTGACTACAGGGTATGTGCATGGCAGAGAAGTTAATCAGGAAATTCTAGTAAATGGAAAGTGGTTTAAAATAAGCTCTTCAGTGAGAATTATTGCCATAAAATACTGCTATTGAAATAAAAAAAATAATAGAAACCCAACCCATCTTAGTAGGTTAGGTCTGCTTTGAGTAGGAGATTGGGCCAGATGACCTCCCAAGTCCCTTCCAATCTAAATCATTCCATGATTCCAAACAAACTGGACTTTTCCTTGTAAACATATTTGTTCAAGAGACTAAAAGAGATTTAAAAACCAAGATTGATGGCATAGGTGCTTACTATAATAGCAAAAATTACAAATAGTCACTTACAAGTAGCAAAAATATTACTTCCTCAGAAATACAAAAAATAATGACCTTATCATTTGTCATCCAAGTGAAGTCTGGTTGAAGAAAAATATGGTGTAACACTTTTAGTGTTTTTCCTGAGTTTTCCCACTGATGGAACACAACCTTTTGGTCAGCTGCAGTCCTCTTGCTGGATTCCAAAAGACCCAAGGAAATGATGTTGTTGAACACAAAATTTTATGAATATCATGATGGAAAATGTTTCAGTGTAAAACTTACAGGAAATTTAGCCTTAAAATGGGATATGCATCACTCACAAACAGGGCACTTAATTATTATTGCCTTGTTGACTAAGTTAGATGTGTTATAACTCCTAGCAACTTTTCATCAGAACAGGAGGCTGTTTTACCATATTTTTTACATTGTGCTTCTCTGGAGTGCACTAGGAAGTATCACAAATGCAGACAGAGGACTGTGATATTTCTGCTCAAAAGTTCAATCTAAAACTTGCCATAAGACAACAATAAAATGGAGTATAAGGCTGATATTGAGGTAAAGAAGTGGAATTTGGCAGAGTGAACAAATGACAAGAGGAATATGAGAGGTGTATTAGGTGAAAAACAGGAAATACATGAAGTTTTTGGTACTGAGTCTCCTGTTGCCAGCCCTCTGCCCCCAGCCTGCTCAATCCAACCACAGCACAATCCCTTGTGATTTCAAGGAAGATATTGGAGTCAAACTGGGCTCTGTCACACTCATTTGAACAGTAAATACAGTGATTGTTCCTAGTGCACTTACAATATGCCCAGTGAGCTCTGAGTTCAAAGGTGGTCATTTTTATGTGTGCATTTATGTGCAGATCTGTAACCCTGGGAGCTCTTTTGGTACTCACCACATCCATCTCTGTGTTTTCCCGGTGTTTTGAAGCCATAGATATTTCCTGACACAGGGAAAGTGCAGAGACAACAAGTGTCTCCTTTCTCACCAAGACACATGTGTGCCTTCTCACTTTTCTTCTTTTTTTTTTTCTCTTTGTTAATCATCATTACTTGGAAATACAGATTTACAAAACCAGTCTGTGTTGAGGAGGGCAGGTTATCACCAGTATCTGGACAAGATGCTATAAAGACACCAGCTATAAAGACAGTTCCTTCCCTGAAGAGCTTTGAGGGCTTTGTCTGCTATGTCCTCTCACTTAATCCTTTTCAAAGCCACTGCCAAGGAGGGAAGATCCAAAGATAAGAACTCAAGAGTTCTCTGAGGACCCACAGGTGGGGACTTGACATAGCTGGAGGAGAAAAGTGTTTCCCCCTTCTGTGTCCCTCTTGCCCCCTCCTGCCCCATGCAGTCCCCTCCACACTCCTGGAATATTCTGATTTGAGCTTGACTGTAACCAAACTCCACATTCCAATAAGGCTCAGCTGAAACACCTGATGAGGAGATGCTGCTGAGAAACATCTGGGCTTTGGTTTAGGCATCTCAAGAGTTAAAATGATTGTCATCAGTCCCATAATGTATAAAAGCCGCAAACACCCAACTGCAGTGTCAGACTTCCAAATTGTACAAACGTATTTGTCTCTCCTATTAGTGAATGTTATTTGAACAGAAATAGCACATTGTAACAGCCTAACAAGAAGCAGTCTTCCTGGGGACGTTTGAGCCTTCTTTGCTCCACTGTATGGAAGTATTTAAGACTTAAAAGACTTATATTACAAAATAGCATTTTAAGTGGGTCAGTCCTGTTTCCCCCTAAAGAGGGTTTTACCATCAGCTTCAATGAAAATGGTGTAAGGACCAAGATGTATTTTAACATGACTTTTTTTCCCCTGTGTTGTTCCAAGAGTCAAGAACTCCCTCCAAAAGTGCCCCTTCTTCTCCCTCAAAAAAACATAAAAATCAGGGAAGTTATCAAGTGTCAGCCACTGCCACAGCCAGATGTGAAGGGCCATCAATACCCTCCCTCAGGTGGCAGAGAGGGCTCTGAGTGTCAGAGCTGCACCAGGCACAGCACACTGGCACAGACACACTGGGTGTTGGAGGGGTAGGCCTGGAAAGCTTTCTGAGATACTTTCTCACAATACCCAACACACTGTCCTATTTGCTCTGGGACAAGAATTTTCACCTTACACACACACTGGAAAGATAAAACTCAACACAGTCATAAAATCTTATCCTATAAAGGGATTTGTGTTTGAGGAAACTCACCATCCTTTGATGCATTTCCTTTTTTTTCTTTGATTGACAGATGCTAAATGAATGACATAAATGAAAAAACCAGCCCCATATATTTTTAGAATCCGTATTATAACTTAATAATGCAAGAACAAACACCATTTCTCTTCAGCTCAGTTTCTCCACCATCCTCCAGGATTAAAATGTTTTTCTGTTTTGGTTTTTATGTTTTTTTTGAACACATTTTTAATACATCTTTAGGATATGTATTTTGCATTTCTGTTGATCCTTAAGTGATATGTAAATAGCATAAAAGTTTACAAGAAACATGAAAATGACACATCCTAATGTTTAGGGTTTTTTTCCTTCATCGGTTTCTGATTTATCTTCCTTTTTATTAATTTATTTAGAATTATAAGCTCTGTTGGAAACTACACACTGTGCATATGTCCAAGGCCCACCCTGATGGGTTCTTGAGCTAGTTTTGGTATAGATAAACGGGGCACAAATCATGAAGAAAAGATGTTGATGCACATCCTGAAACTTGTATTAAGAAAATGTGTGAGCATCCTTTAGTGTGGTCATGTGTATCACTGGAACAGGACTCACCTGGTGCCAGCACTCAGGCCTGCAGTGCCCTGTCTGTTGTGTAAGAAGCAGTGAGTGTTTCTGAGGTCCCTGCACTGCAAGTCCCAGCTGAGCACACCTGTGTGGCAGTGCTGGGTGTCTGTGCAGGGCAGGAGCTGCCCTGGGGGGTCCTGTGGGGCACAAAGGGAGTGTGTAACAGCTGGATCAGACACAGCCCTTGGGCACAGAAACACAGTGGCAAACCCTGCGGCCCTCACCACACCCCCTGTCCGTGGGAATCCTAGCTCGGGATTGCCTGAGGTCTCAGAGTGAAACAGCTCTGTCCCTGCAGCACAAATTAATTTACCCCCCAGATGAGGGCCTGGCCCTGCACCCCTCGGGCTCAGAGCTCAGCACCCAAACCCCCCGGGGTGCAGGGGATGCTCTGGGTGGGTACTCACTGCTCTCCTCCGGGCTCTGCTTCGCTGTCCTTCCGCCTGCAGAGCCCTCAGTGACCCGTTAGCTTTCCACACAGCCAGGCAAACGCTTATCCCCACGATTATGAGGGGAAACAAGGGAATGTCACACAAAAGCGATGCAGCCACTTAATTAGAACCAAGTTCAGAGAGACGGAGACGCTGTAAATCCCCGGAGGGTGCTGAGGTGCTGCTGCGGGAACACGAAGTCCTGGAAGTGCTGGGAAAGGGCAACACAAGGCCGGGAACACACCCTCACAAACCCGAACCAAAACAGACCAACGCGCTTTTTACAGCAGGCAAAAAACGTTCCACTCTAACCGTGTATTTTGAGAGGAAAATGTCAGCAAAGCCTTGAGGGCGAGCGGCCAAGGGGTTAACGTGGAGCAGCCCGAGGGCTCCGGCGCCCTCTGCTGAGGGGCGACAGCAGGAGTGGAAATCTCTGGGAACAGCTTTGTCCCCAAGTTCGGGCACAGAAAAGGACTGTGAACCTGCCCATAGCACGAGGGCAATGCCCCTTCCCAAGGGGAGCTTGGCCGGGGGGCAGCTTAGTGTGGGGTGATAGGGAGAAGACGGGGAAGGCTCCTTATTATTACCGTTATTGTTATCATCATTATCATTTTGTCTTGGTTTTTCCTTTATTTCTGCTGCGGAGCCCCAAACTGGGCCGGCTGCACCATGACGAGAGGAGCCCTGAAAGGAGTCAGGGAATGAATCCTCGCCAGATTCTCGGGACAAACATGTTTAAAAACATAAAAATAAACTAAAACCATGTCCGTCTCTTTCCTTCCCGTCTGGAGCTTCCAAAGGAGAGCTTAGCCCAAGCGAGCGTGGAGGGGAAATGTCTTCTGCCTCCATGACTTTAATACTAAAAGGAAAAAGCCGAAAAAGATTTAAAAAAAAAAGAAAGGCCTTTGCGACTTGAAGCACCTCTCCCTCAGAAATGGAACCTGCTCCCCAGTCCCCATCGACACCCTTATTTTAATTGCTAGGAGGGCGAGGGGCACTCTCTGCTGTGTGTGTGGCTCGGCTTCCCGAACGAAGATTTGGGAAGGGCTGTCCCCACATGGGTGTGCCCTTCCAGCCTGCGCAGTGGATTTTAGGTGAGAGCGTGTACAGAACTGGCCCCACCGTTTAAGTCCTGAGGTTCGTCTGCCACGGCCGAGCGAGCTTGGACAGTGCCAGTGAAGTCCTCAGGACTAGAACCTACAGTACCCGGCATTTCCCAGGAGGTCTCCCATCCAAGTACTAATCCGAGGCTGACCCTGCTGAGCTTCCGAGATCTGAAGGGATCGGATGTCAGGGAGGCATTTAACTGCCTACCCTCTGCTAGCAGGCTACAAATTCACACCTTTTTAACACCTTTTTTTACATGTTTACCACCATTGACAGCAACAACAGCTACTTTTGAGGAACAAATGCACCAAGCCTACCTGTAATCACGAAGGCGCTGCCAGAGCAGAACCGCGAACCTCAGGGCTGTTCCCTCACGAACCTGCTGAGGGAATGTGAGGGGTTTAACCCTCAAAACAGGGGCGGGGGGCGGGGTTGCTTATTGGGGTACACACTCACAACAGCTTTGCAGCTCATCTTTACCAGCTGTTCTTCCCTCATTCCTGATCCCCTCCTGTGAGAGGGGTCCTGGGCTGTTTGAGGGGTGTGGGGTTGTGTGAGGGGTCCCTCAGGCTGTGTGAGGGGTCCGGGGGAGTTTGAGGGGTGTGGGGGTGTGTGAGGGGTCCCTCAGGGTGTGTGAGGGGTCTGGGGCTGTGTGACGGGTCCGGGATGTTCCTGATCCCGCTGCCGGGCACGGCGTATCATCCTCTCCCCTCCCTTCCCCGGGGCTCGACCTGCTGAATTCACCCTAAAAATAAAACATAGATGTATTTAATTAAATTTCTCTTCTTGATGAGACTTTTTAAAAAAAAGACAGGTTTTGTGTTTGTGTGGGTTTTTTCTTTTTAAAAAAGGGACTTTTTGTGCAAGTGCTGTCACCTCCCGCCCCTGACAGCGCTTGAGGAAGTTTGGGGAGACGAGCGCAAGTCCCTGACGGCCGCTCTACTTTCCCATACCAACCAAAACGCGTTTCCTGCGAAAAAAAACAGCAACCAAACCAAACCCAATTTATTTACGCCAAGCCAGCAGGTTTCTTGGTCAGGATGCACCCACCCCATTGTGACACACGCGCGTGGGACTCTACCACCCCGATCCCCCATCCGAGTGTTCTGAAAGGGTAAAATGCATTTGTATTGCTTTAATAAAAGGCCCCATTTTGCAGCCAGCGATGCCAAAGCAAACTGTGGCCGGATTCCTCAGGAAGGGTCATGCATGGGTGGCCGTGTCCTGTTAACGGGACACGGGGACAGCTGCCCTGGGCACAGCGTGGGATGTGGGCTGGGGTGACAGAGGGGGCAGGCACGGAATGGGGACTGTGTGCATGTTCAAACGCTTCGGGATTTTTGCATTAAACAACATTTTAGACGATGCTCCCGTGGCTTTTCCGCTGGCAGGACGCGCGATTACCTGGAAACAGTGGGAAAATGGGGAGGAAAAAAACCCTGCATGCAGACAGCTCCCGGTGGGAGGCTAATCAACATTATAGACTGTACATGTTCTACTGTCAGGAGCTGCTTTGCCGCAATTAGTTTTAAATAATACACATATAAATACAGGAAATAACTGAGACCACATCGGAGTTTACGTGCAAATGACTGGAAAGGAACAGTGCATTCTCGAAACACTCAGTCCCTTCCAGGGACGCCTGTGGATGCTGAAAAAATGAGAAGCAGTGGAAAAAAAATAGGGCAGGACAGTGCCCCGACCCCAACGTTGCCGTGCTTAGGAGGAAACACACAACACATTTCTAAAAATGCCGCTCACCTGGTTATTACTTTTGTAGTTACAATATTGGCTGAGGCGGGAGATGTTCGAGACCTCAGTAACATGCGGTTACAGACTTCGGAACGTTTAAAACATGACCCCTGCAGTTAAAGAGGCAGCATTTTAGGTGAAAAGAGTGCCATAGCTATTCATCTTCCCTAACTAGAAATTAATTTATTTTTTAATGAGTCCCGTTTGCAACAGAGACTTCACAAAACAAGATTTCAGTATTTTTGCTTGGACTGTTGGACTGATCTTGCCCTTCACAAGCAGTAAAAACTGCAGAGTTCAGGAGGTGTAGGGTTTATGGTTGGTATTATTTTATTTTTTATTTTATTTTATTTTTTTATTTTTATTTTATTTTTTGTCTTTTTTGTTTTGTTTTGATTTGTTTTACTTCATTCTGGGTTCTCTTATTTAGTTTTATTTCGAGCTTTTATTGTTTAGGGTTTTTTTCTTAATGGCCCATTTTATATCCATGTTTACTACATTAATCTATTTATAAGGATTTCCAGAAGAAAAGACCCCAAAACCCTATGGAGGCGATGAGGAGGGCCTGGCCGTACTTCTGTAATGAACTGGAAGACAATTAGGTGGGAAGCTAGTGAGGCCCTACAAGGATCTGCGCGGGGTGTCCCCTGTGCAGGGTCCAGGTGGGTTCCCTTTGTCCCCTGACCCCTGCGAGCCGAGTGGGACAGGGCACGGAGCCTCTCCCAAACCGCTGCGGGATCGCTCCCCGCCTCCCAGCACCATCCCAAACCGCTCCGGGATCTCTCCCCGAGTTCCAGCATCCCGCCAGAACCATCCAGGGGCTTGGCAAACACTCCTTCCAAGGCGCAGCCAAAAGGGCTTACACTGAATTATCGAGTATCCCGCAATATTCGCATTTCATTCACGTTTCGAATAAATTATTAGCTATTTATTAGCGACTCATTAACTGTTTTAACGACCAGTGTTATTTAATGACCAGTACTCCGTGAAAGTTACTTATTTGAGAGTTCTTTGCGGTTTCCGGTCGCTGTTCACATAATATACACTATTAGTGTGAAAGTGAAAGGGCTTTCAAAAACACAGAATTAGTCCCGTTTATTGCAAGACGGGATTGTGTTTATATTACGTCCCGGGGATGCTCGGCACAAGGAGAAGAGAGCCGAGGTACCCCCGACCACCCACCAGCCAGTCACTTTTATTCCGGTCCGGCCTTCCCAGCCCATCAGATGTTTATTCCGAGGTGGGGCAATAAAAAAGGGCCCCCAGTCCCCAGCACTCGGCCCCTGTCCGGCTCGCAGGGACAGGCAGAGCCCGTGGCACACACAGTGACCCGGGCAGGGCTGCGGCATCGAGCCCGCACCTCAAATCAGCAACAGAAAGAGTTAAAGAATTACCTAAACCCGAATCAGCGTGGAGAGCTCAGTAGAACAAAGAAAGAAAATCAAAAAGCAACAACAAAAATACGAGCCTAGGACGGGCACACAGCGGCACAGCACGGCACAGGACAGCACGGCACGGCACGGCACAGCATGGCATGGCACGGCACAGCATGCATGCTGCTCGGGTTTCCACTCGCGATGCTCCCATCCCGGAGGGAAGGGAAGGAACATTTTTCTGTGGGTTTTTCCCTCCCTGCAGTGTCTGTTCTGCACGAGGCAGCAACGCCGTCCCTCTGCACCAGGCCGTGCAGAACCTCCCCAAACAGTTTAATAAAAGGGAAACCCGGGATTAAGATATATTCTGATTGACATTGATTTTATATATAAAATTATTAGATAATATATATATTTATATGTAATTTTATATATATTAAACCCAACGCTGCGCTTTTCAATATATGGGGAACAAATCAGACCCGAGGTAACGCCCCGTCAGTGACAGGAGCAGCTTTTCTCGCCGGGCTCTGTTTGCGGGTGGTTTAGACGGTGCTCAGTAAAAGGGATTGCCCAGAACGCTCGCCGGGTGATCCCGAGCACTATGACAGACGTAGAGATAAAATGTGACCGTGCCACGCTCCACAAACTCTTCGGGACGGTTTTAAAGTGGCACATCCCCGGTTATCCCTCTACCTCTGGGCTGGGGCTGCTGGAATTAAATCCACCGTCACACGCGGTAAAGTTCTCAGTCCCAGGACTGACCTTCCTCTTCATGGACAGTAAAAAAATGCAGAGTTCAGGAGGAGGAGCCGTGGGCTCCTATGTAAAAATCGTGACAGGAAAACAAGGCACGTCTCTAATATCATTAATTTTAAATAGTAATATCTTTCAATAAAAAATGCAGAGTTCAGGAGGAATAGCCATAAACTCTAATTTAAAAATCGTGACACGGGGCAATTAATGTATTTTCAAATAATTGTTGTGGTTATTTTTAAAGGATCACTATGATTCCAGCAACCTTTCCTTTGAAATACACTCCGGGGCCCGGAGTGTTACGTGCTTTGCTACTCGGGAGGGAAAGGGCAGTTACGGATATTCGCATTTTGGGGAATTTTTACCAGGATTATGGCAGTGCCCCAGCACAGGAGCGGGGCAGGCGGTCCCTACACACAGCGGGCACAGCTTGGCCATCGCACACAGCCCCGCGCGTGTGCATGGCACGGGCTGCGGGACACGGGCTGGGATGGGCTGCGGGACACGGGCTGGGATGGGCTGAGGGAGCGGGACACGGGCTGGGATGGGCTGAGGGAGCGGGACACGGGCTGGGATGGGCTGCGGGAGCGGGACACGGGCTAGGATGGATGCGCTCCAGGAGCGGGACCTCCCGCGAGCCCGACAGTGAACAAAAGAGATCGTAATAATGATAACAAGGGCAGGGAACCGCGAGTCCTTCCTCCTTGGGGGCAGAGGGGCCTCCACGTTCATGAAGATGTCTCTGTGTGTGTATCGGTGTCTGTGCGTCTCTGTGTGCGTCTGTCTGTCTGTATCTGTGTCTCCGTACCTGTATCTGTCTGTCTGTGTCAGTGTGTTCCGGCCGCCCCGCCCCTGTGCCGGCACAGCGCGGGGTTCCCGCACCACGTGGAGCCACGCGGGGCCGAGGCGGCAGCGACCGGAGCTGCCCCCACTCCGCCTGCCTGACCTGGCCCCGCACGGGGTGGTCTCGGTCCCGGTCCCGGTCCGGGCCCCGCACGGCTCGGGGCGGCGCCGCACGTGGGACCCGCACGGAGGGTCCCGGGCCCGGGCCCGGTCCCGGTCCGGGCGCCGCACGGCTCGGGGTGGCTCCGCGGCCCTTCCAGAAGGTTCCGCGCGGGCGGTGGCCCCCTCTGGCGGCCGCGCCCCGCATCGCTCGCGGGTCACACACAGGCAATGTTTAATTACTCATTTAATGACAACTCCTTTAATAGCTCCTTTAATAACTCCTTTAATGACCCGGCGCTGGCTCGGCACCCTCTCCGCGCGCAGTCGGGTCGGGACTGTCAGTGCATGCCCAGCCCCAGCAGCGCTGAGTGCCCCATTCACTGAGCGGAGTTAGACTCGGTGAGCGGCACAACATACACGAGCTTCCCATTCTGTTCCTCTCCAAAGCACGTTCCTGTTTTACCACCCTTTATGGTGGTTTGTGGTCCCACTGAACGGCCCCAAATATCAGATCACAAACACTGAAAATGTAAATCCAGCTTGTCTAATCTGGAGTTTGAAATATTCTTGTAATGTCACAAAGTGATGGCTTATAAAATATTTTCATTTAATTAGGCAGCACTAAGAGGATTTCTGCAAGGAAAGAAAGTAAAGAGGAGGACGCTCGGTTTGCATTATTTATGTGCTCTGAACTGTCATGATTGCTGCTGAAGCTTTTCAAGTACCAAAATGCAGGCTTTGCTTGCTTTTCTTTTCCAGAACCTAATTCTTTCATTATTCATTCGTGTGAATGGGGATTAATTATGCAGGTAATCAAGGCTATATTCTAAGTTTGCTTTTAAAAAGCAAAGATTGGCTGATACTATGCACAGTCCTGCTGAAACTGTTCCTGCCCTGAGAGACTCCTTTAAGATGTCCTGTATTGTCCTGCCTTGGGGACAGGGCACAGGTGGGTGGCAGTGCCGACTCTCAGGATTTGCCAGCCATGGGCTGGACACTGAGCTGTGCTGGCACTGCCATGGCCATCACGTGCAAACCCCTCCGGTGTGGCCTCTGGAGAGGCTCCTGCCATGGGTTAGGGGAGCACACCTCCTCCCCGCCCTCGTGTCACCTTCAGCCTCTCAGAGCGTTGTCCCTTCTGCCCAGGGTGGGAGCAGACACCTCCTCCCCACCCTCGTGTCACCCTCAGGTTCTCAGAGCATTGTCCCTTCTGCCAGAGCGTTGTTCCCACTGCCAGCACTGAGTGGATGGGAGAAGAAAGGCCAAGGAGCTGATCCTCAGTTGTATGCAGTGAACAGCAACAGATGGAGAAGGGGAGACAAATGAATTCTCCCTTTCCTTTCTGGATCTCTCTCTGGATTTAATTATGCAGGGATTCTGTAGCTGTCAGCAGATGGATGTGCAGTACCAATGCCTGCTGGCTAATCCACTTTGGGACTGCATTAGATTGGCTGAAAAGTGATTGAACTAGAAAAATGTTCTGCTGTAATGTAAAACAATAGTGGGAGAATGAGGAAGTCTTTGGAAAAAGTATTACTGGTGTCAACAGAACAAACTGAGTTGCAGTTTCTCAGAGGTAAATCTGAGTTTCAGTTCATTAGTGCAGCACCACAGGAGTTGCTTTCTTAGGAGATTGAAAATTACATTAAAAAATTGAAGACACAAAAAAAAAGAAAAAAATTAGGCTTGATGGTCCTGTGTTTTGTTAGCAAACCAAAGAGAGGGTATTAAATTTGGCTTTTGTGGTCAGCAGCATCCTGTAAACCCAGAACACAGAAAGTGGTAAAACAGTAACAAATGGAAGAAGAGAAATGGGAAGATGCAGACCCATCAAAATAAATGTCAGTGATGTCCTAGAGTGTTGCCTTGTGCCATGGGAATTCCCACTGTGTGTGCCAGTGTCTCACAGGGTGGGTTCAGTGCCCCCCTGGCTGCCCTGTCCTGGAGGGCAGCTGAAAGAGGGACCCTGTGCAGGGACAGGGACAGGGGCAGGGGCAGGGGCTGTGGTGACCATGCAGTGACCTCGATAAACGTGGAGCTGTAGGAGGGTTTGGACTGAAGGACCTTTCAGGATCCCCCTCCAGAGCAGAGGGCAGATGTCATGCCAGAAAGGCTGAGTGGGGCAGCTCCTGCCCTTTGGGGCCTGGCTCAGGAAGCCTGGCCTTGGGTTGGAAATAGTTTTTTAATGTTTTTTGTAGTGCATGTGAGGCATGTTAGGGCTACATCCAAAACACTGCTGAGAACATTTGGCAGTGATGAAAGAGTAGAGGGAGTCAACACCACTTAAGATTTAAAGCCTGGTCTGTACAGACATCTTGTACTGAGTTAATCAGACACTGGATTCAAACAAAGAGTTAAATCTGAGAAGCAAAGTATGTGCTTTTAAACATCCCAGAAATTGCTTGTAACTGCACAAAGTCCCGCAGGGTGCATGTGAGCACCCCCACATGGGGCTGAACTGCAGCCAGAGAAAATATCCTGCAGCTTGTGCTGATAACACTGATGAAAGAGGGGCTTACTGGAAGAGAAAGAAAATGTAGGAACAATTTGGAGATAAGGACCATTCTCAGTCAGTGACCTGAGGGAGGACATGATGCAAACAGCATTATTTGATGAATCATTGAAAACTGGAAGGGGAAGAGTGACAAACCTCTGTAGATATTTCCAAAGTCTGGCCATTACAGATATACACATGTAAGTTAATGCAACCAGTGCTGCTGCATCCCAGAACTGCAGGGAGACAGCACAGCTTGGTTAGTCCAACCTGACACAGAGAACACAGGGGAAAGTGTCCCAGTGACAGAGACAAGTGTTCTGGCAAACAGATGAGGGATGAGTGAAGGGTAAGCTTAGCTGGACACAGCCTTGTGGCACCACTCACTAGGCACCATCTTCACCTGAACACCTCCTACCTGGGGCATTTATTTTCGATTTAAGACACCAGAAATATACAAAACTGCTGAGAAGTAACGTAATAAACGGACATTTATCTCAGCACTGCAGACCCTCTTGGGTAAGAGCAGTAGATGTTCCTTTGTGGTGGCTTCTGGAAAAGACAGAAAGCTCAACAAACCAGTGTCCTCGTGGTTAGGCTGGCAACATTGGTATCACCAACTCTGTGCTTTCAAAAGTAATGACATGATTAGACTGACCTTAAAAATCAGGCTAAGTTTAAAAATAGCAGTTCTAGATGTGCTTCCTCTTCTTAGAAGGCCATGGTTTCTGTGAGGAGAAAAAAAAATCACATTTAGGAGTTTTTCTTGCCATCTCATGTGTATAGAAAAAAATAATACAGAGAATCTGACTTGTTAATTAAAAACATCAAGTACTGGAAAGCATATAATTAGCTCCTGAAAGCTGGCAAAGATGTGCTGTCAAATGTATATAAATATGGATCAGCAGAGTAATTTTTAAAAACAATATACATAAAACTGGGAGATGGTATTTTTATTCCAAACAGGAGGATTCATATTCACACAGATCAATCTCAAAATAGTAAGCAGTATATAATAAAACAAATTAATAATTGCAATATGAATAAAGCTTATAGAGCCCTGTTGTCCTAGTTCAGCAGGAGGGACCAGTTAACACTGTGTGTGGGGTGATCAAAGCTGTGTATTCTACCCCCTCTATTCATTCCCCAAGGACAATGGACCATTAGCAGCAGCTGCCCAGGGAGTCACACCCAGCCTGAGGGGGCGGAGCTCCTATTGGGCCATCAACAGTTCAACAATACCCCCTGGCTCCCAGAGTTAATCACCCATTGTGTGAGTCCCCGCCCAGGGGGAGGGACTGGGTGCTTCCTGAGGGTACATAAGTAGTGTGTAAGAAGACCTCGGGAACTTCTTGTCAGATCCAGAGAAGCAGCAGGACCTCAACAGGAGGAGATCACCGGTCTCGGCCAGACTACAGCCCTTGCCTGCACCAACAGGTTTTTCATTTCCTTTTGCTCTAGACTTGGGGGAGCCACAGGGGGTCTCAGCACAAGGGCAAACAAACCCCTTTGGGTTTTTGCCCCAGGGTTATACTGCTGGGTTTTTGTGAGTTGAAAGCAATTTCCCTTTTGTGCCAGTGTATTTATTGTAATATTATTATTAAATTTTAGCTCTGACTTATAATCTCTCTTGTGGTGAGTTCATTTCCCCTACTGGTGCGCCTTTAAACCAGCACATCTTTTGGTGCCCAACATGGGGCCACGAGAGAGAAGTCAGAATTACAATTTCATTTTGTGTATTTGGATACAGAAACTCTCTGACTACCATGTTGCTTGATGTATTCATGTGGATGGTGTATCTGGGCCTGTTCATATTTCCACACATGGGGAACCATTTGCCTTTTTTGATGCTCCCTTTAATACCAGGGAGAAGGATCAAAATTGCTTTATTAATATACTATGTTTATGTTGTCATAACATCAGAAGCAATGAATTTCATTGTGAATGTATATTCAGTCTGGTCTGCCTGTCCTGGTTTGGGTTGTGACCTCTGGGGTCTCATTAATAATAGCACCCAGACTGTGGGGAAAACAGGCGGAGATAGTTACTTCCACCTTTTCACCTCTGCTACAACAATCATTGAAAATATTGAGCTTCCTTTTGATGTTAGGGACAGCATAATCTTACTGTTAGTGCTGTTAGTGTTGCTTTGCCTCCTCTGTACTGTATACACCATGTTTAGGGTCCGAACTGGGCCTTCTAAGGAGACTTGCTGGAGGCCTGCCCTGGGAGCGGATGATGTTGAGTGGCACGGGAAATGGGAAGATATGGGCCAGTATTTGGAGACCTTCTCTCCTCAAATGATCTGGAAATTCACCCCAGAACAACTGCAGGACCCTGCCAAAATGCTAAGCTATGTGAAAGGAAGATGCTCTGGTAGTCCCAGAGATGTGCAGCTCACAGCAACCTGCTGGGCCCTGGCCACTGCCTATCGCACACTGCTTGGTGTGGTACAGCATTGTCAGGAGGAGGAGAAAAGGAGCAAATCCACAGGCACCATGCCCACCCAGACCACGACTGAGCCAGAGAGGAAGAGAGATACATCAACCAGCACCATGCCCACCCAGACCACGACTGAGCCAGAGAGGAAGAGAGATACATCAACCAGCACCATGCCCACCCAGACCACGACTGAGCCAGAGAGGAAGAGAGATACATCAACCAGCACCATGCCCACCCAGACCACGACTGAGCCAGAGAGGAAGAGAGATACATCAACCAGCACCATGCCCACCCAGACCACGACTGAGCCAGAGAGGAAGAGAGATACATCAACCAGCACCATGCCCACCCAGACCACGACTGAGCCAGAGAGGAAGAGAGATACATCAACCAGCACCATGCCCACCCAGACCACGACTGAGCCAGAGAGGAAGAGAGATACATCAACCAGCACCATGCCCACCCAGACCACGACTGAGCCAGAGAGGAAGAGAGATACATCAACCAGCACCATGCCCACCCAGACCACGACTGAGCCAGAGAGGAAGAGAGATACATCAACCAGCACCATGCCCACCCAGACCACGACTGAGCCAGAGAGGAAGAGAGATACATCAACCAGCACCATGCCCACCCAGACCACGACTGAGCCAGAGAGGAAGAGAGATACATCAACCAGCACCATGCCCACCCAGACCACGACTGAGCCAGAGAGGAAGAGAGATACATCAACCAGCACCATGCCCACCCAGACCACGACTGAGCCAGAGAGGAAGAGAGATACATCAACCAGCACCATGCCCACCCAGACCACGACTGAGCCAGAGAGGAAGAGAGATACATCAACCAGCACCATGCCCACCCAGACCACGACTGAGCCAGAGAGGAAGAGAGATACATCAACCAGCACCATGCCCACACAAACTATGGAGGAGCCAGAAGGACAACAGAAACCGATAGCAGTTGCCCCTGTCCAGAAAAGAAAATCAAAGACCAAATCAGTTCGTATAGTGCATGACGAGGAAGAGTCAGAACCTTCATCTCAAGCAGAAGAAATGGAGCCAGAAATAATCACCCGGTCCCTATCCCTGGGAGAGCTGCGTGAGCTCCGGAGAGAGTTCACACGACAGGCAAATGAGTCCATCTTGACCTGGCTACTTCAAATCTGGGATGCTGCAGCCAATGATACAATTCTAGATGGGAGTGAGGCAAGGCAGCTGGGATCCCTGTCTCGAGATGTTGTCATTGATCAGGGCATTGGAAAGAGACAGAAAACCCTCAGCCTCTGGAGGCGACTGTTGTCAAGCGTGAGGGAGAGATATCTTTGTAAGGAGGACCTCCATGTACAGCAAGGACAGTGGAACACAATGGAACAAGGTATCCGGTGCTTAAGGGAATTAGCCGTACTGGAGATAATCTTTTCAGAGGATGAGAGATTCCCTAAAAGTCCAGATGGTGTCCAGTGCACATCCCAGATGTGGTTAAAATTTGCACGACTTGGGCCAGAAATGTATTCTCTCTACCTTGCAACATTGCAGTGGAGAGAGGGAGAAGACAAGGTGGGCGCACTGGTCAGCAAACTCAGGATTTATGAAGACACTGTCACTGCTCCATTACGATTCCACGTCTCAGCTGTGGAAACAAAACTGGCTGAACTGGAAGAGAAGATTAAGGAAGGACTCTTCCATATCTCTCCAGAATAAACGAGAGTCTCTGCCATCAGAAGCAGGCGCCTTCTGGCTAAGGAGAAAGGGTACACTCCACGCGGCAATCTGTGGTTTTACCTCCATGAGCATGGAGAAGATATGAGGAAGTGGGATGGGAAACCCACCTCTTCCTTAGCAGCTCGGGTATGTGAATTGCAAAGAGGCACAACTAACACAGGGAATTCTTCAAGGTTGAAGGCTGCTCCGGTCTCTCGTGGGCAAGGCTCCAGACAGTATAGGAATGATGATGTTATGCCCGATCCTCTTGAAGGAACCTCCCGGTCATATTCACAGGGAGAGCGCAGTGAATACCATGACCAGGACTAGGGGGGCCCTGCCTCTAGCCAGGTAGAGGAGAGGGACAATCGGGTTTATTGGACTGTGTGGATTCGGTGGCCTGGCTCATCAGACCCATAGAACTACAAAGCTTTATTTGACACTGGTGCACAATGCACGTTGATGCCATCAGGATACGTCGGGGCAGAATCCATCTCTATTTCTGGGGTGACAGGGGGATCCCAACAGCTGACTGTACTGGAAACTGAAGTCAGCTTGACAGGGAAGGAATGGCATAGACACCCCACTGTGACTGGTCCAGAAGCCCCATGTATCCTTGGCATAGACTACCTGAGGAATGGATATTTCAAAGACCCAAAGGGACTGCGTTGGGCCTTTGGCATAGCTGCTGTGGAGACAGAGGAAATCAGACAGCTGAGCACCTTGCCTGGCCTCTCAGAGGACCCTTCTGCTGTGGGACTGCTGAAAGTTGAAGAACAATTGGTACCGCTGGCCACAGCCACAGTGCACCGTCGGCAATACCGCACTGACCGAGACTCTGTGACCCCCATACACAAGATGATTCGTGAGCTGGAGGCCCAAGGGGTGGTCAGCAAGACTCACTCACCCTTTAATAGCCCCACATGGCCAGTATGAAAGTCCAGTGGAGAGTGGAGGCTGACAGTGGATTACCGTGGCCTCAATGAGGTCACACCCCCCCTGAGTGCCGCTGTGCTGGACATGCTGGAGCTTCAGTATGAGCTGGAGTCCAAGGCAGCCAAGTGGTATGCCACCATCGACATTGCCAATGCCTTTTTCTGCATTCCATTGGCAGCAGAGTGCAGGCCACAGTTTGCTTTCACCTGGAAGGGGGTGCAGTACACCTGGAATCGACTGCCCCAGGGGTGGAAACACAGTCCCACCATTTGCCATGGACTGATCCAGACTGCATTGGAAAAGGGTGAGGCTCCAGAACATCTACAGTACATCGATGATATCATTGTATGGGGGAACACAGCAGGGGAGGTTTTTGAGAAAGGAAAGAAGATAATCGAGATTCTCCTAAGAGCTGGTTTTGCCATTAAACGAAGTAAGGTCAAGGGACCTGCTCAGCAAATTCAGTTCCCAGGAGTGAAGTGGCAAGATGGGCGTTGCCAGATTCCAACAGAGGTGATCAACAAAATAGCAGCTATGTCCCCACCGACCAGCAAGAAGGAAACTCAGGCTTTCCTAGGCGCCGTGGGCTTTTGGAGGATGCATATCCCTGAGTACAGTCAGATTGTAAGCCCTCTCTACCTTTTGACATGGAAGAAAAATGATTTCCATTGGGGGCCTGTACAACAACAAGCCTTTGATCAGATTAAACAGGAGATTACCCATGCAGTAGCCCTTAGGCCAGTCAGGACAGGACAGGATGTGAAGAATGTGCTCTACACTGCAGCCGGGGAGAACAGCCCATCCTGGAGCCTCTGGCAGAAAGTACCTGGGGAGACTCGAGGACGACCGCTGGGATTCTGGAGTCAGGGATACAAAGGATCTGAAGGCAGCTATACCCTAACTGAGAAAGAGATCCTGGCAGCTTATGAAGGAGTTCGAGCCGCCTCAGAAGTGATTGGCACTGAGGCACAGCTCATCCTGGCACCCCGACTACCAGTGTTGGGCTGGATGTTCAAAGGAAAAGCTCCTTCTACCCATCATGCCACTGATGCCACATGGAGTAAGTGGATCGCTCTGATCACGCAGCGAACCCGGATAGGGAATCCTAATCGCCCTGGGATTTTGGAAATCATCACTAACTGGCCGGAGGGTGAGAGTTTCAGATTGTCCTCTGAAGAAGAAGAGGAGCAGGTGACACGAGCTGAGGAGGCCCCACCATATAACCAGCTACCAGAAGAGGAGAAGCGATATGCTCTCTTCACCAATGGCTCCTGCTGCATTGTAGGGACAAGCCGGAAATGGAAAGCAGCTGTATGGAGTCCTACACGTCGAGTTGCAGAAGTGACTGAAGGACAAGGTGGATCAAGTCAGGTTGCAGAGCTGAAAGCTGTTCAGCTGGCTTTGGATATTGCTGAATGAGAGAAGTGGCCAAGACTCTACCTTTACACTGACTCGTGGATGGTGGCCAATGCTCTGTGGGGATGGCTGGAGCGTTGGAGAAAGGCCGGCTGGCAGCGCAAAGGGAAACCCATCTGGGCAGCTGAGATGTGGCAGGACATCGCTGCCCGGGTAGAGAAGCTGAGTGTGAAGGTCCGTCACGTAGATGCTCATGTACCCAAGAGCCGGGCTAATGAGGAGCATTGTAACAACGAGCAGGTGGATCGAGCTGTGACACTTGTGCTGCCATCAAGCAGGCCAAGCGGCTGAAGCCTCTATGGTATGGTGAACGGTGGTCGAAATACAGGTATGGGGAGGCCTGGCAAGTTGACTACATCACACTTCCCCAATGTGCTGGTTTAAAGGTGAACCAGCAGGGGAAATGAACTCACCACGAGAGAGATTATAAGTCAGACCTAAAATTTAATAATAATATTACAATAACAACACTGACACACAAGGGAGATTGCTTTCAACTCACAAAACCCCAGCAGTATAACCCAGTGTCCTGGGGCACAAACCCAAGGGGGTTTGTTTGCCCTTGTGCTGAGACCCCTGTGGTTCCCCCAAAGTCCAGAGCAAAAGGAAAAGAAAAACCTGTTGGTGCAGGCGAGGGCTGTGGTCTGGGCGAGAGCGGGGATCTCCTCCTGTCAAGGTCCTGCTGCTGCTCTGGATCCGACGAGAGGTTTTTCGAGGTCTTCTTACCCACCACTTATGTACCCTCAGGGAGCACCCAGTCCCTCCCCCTGGGCGGGGACTCACACAAAGGGTGATTAACTCTGGGAGCCAGCAGGTGTTGAGCTGTTGATGGCTCTACCATGGTCAGCACGTAGCGCTTGCCTTGGTGTGTTTGGGTGTCCTAGTTCAGCAGGAGGGACCAGCTAACCCTGTGTGGGGGTGATCAAAGCTGTGTATTCTACCCCCTCTATCATTCCCCAAGGACAATGGACCATTAGCAGCAGCTGCCCAGGGAGTCACACCCAGCCTGAGGGGGCAGAGCTCCTATTGGGCCATCAACAGTTCAACAATACCCCCTGGCTCCCAGAGTTAATCACCCATTGTGTGAGTCCCTGCCCAGGGGGAGGGACTGGGTGCTCCCCCTTGGGTTTTTGCCCCAGGGTTATACTGCTGGGTTTTTGTGAGTTGAAAGCAATTTCCCTTTTGTGCCAGTGTATTTATTGTAATATTATTAAATTTTAGCTCTGACTTATAATCTCTCTCGTGGTGAGTTCATTTCCCCTGCTGGTTCACCTTTAAACCAGCACACCTGTATTTTTATGAAGAGATGGTTATCAAGCCCTTTAATGAGTTATTCTTAGGTGAAAAACGAATGTTTAAAAGCTCAATTCACAATACTGAATATGACCCAAACATAGGTCTGCTTTTATGGAGCTCCTCACTGGTTGCTGAAATTACTAGAATATCTTCTTGATATGAGAGGAAAAAAGATGCTATTAACCTGTTTTCTGCACTTACTGGTTACCTTCCAGTGTGTCTCTAAGAGGAGACTGCACAAAGGGCAAGACACAGATGGGCACGTTCACTCTAGGCCTGAGATTTCTGGGAAATGTAGTTTAGAAACCAGAAAGAAAAAAGAACAGAGTTGCTGCCTGGTTTTTATACCCATGTTTATTTGCAATTAGTGAAATGACAAGATTTTGTATTTGCAATTAATGAAGTAGGAAGATTTTTGTAGTGATGCTGTTCTGGTGCCATGGCAGTCCCAGGTGGGTGTTTGTTCTGATGACAGAAATTCATGTAAGGGATTGTCTGAAAGACTGTGATTAATACCTGCCAAAGGAGAAAGAGGAACTGCTAAAGAAGATTCACTCAGTGAAGCTGCATTACCAGGAGTGTATTGACAAATAAAAAGAGGAGTAAGCTCATCCATGTTGTAGTCAAGACAGTGGAACTGAGTCATCTCCACACCTTGGGAATTAGAAATGAGTGCATTCTCTCTCACTGTTTGTCAATGAGGGCAGAAGCTGGAGGGACGGAGATGGGAC
Source organism: Pithys albifrons albifrons (assembly GCF_047495875.1). NCBI lineage: Eukaryota > Metazoa > Chordata > Aves > Passeriformes > Thamnophilidae > Pithys > Pithys albifrons. The sequence continues at coordinate 43,551,580 of NC_092460.1, read as the reverse complement.
AGGGTGAAAGGAAACCTCACTACACCTCAGAGCTCCACATGTTGATGTCTGACTCAGCTGGAGGGGAGAACCATTGTAACATTTTATTTACCACTACTGCCCTTCCCCACTGTGCTTCTCTCATTTTCAAATGAGTATTCCTGTTGTATACCTTTGGCAATCCTTACCAACCTGCCCCAGCTTCTCACAGTGAAAAGCATGTAGGAAGCAGGTGAGGAAATGAGAGAGGGTGATTTAAGGAAGGACTTCATATCCAAAGGCCTGGTAACCTAAATACTAAATGTTAAAGTAAGTACATATACTTAACATATACAGTTGTAAAGAACATGTGTAAATTGTATGTAAGATCCTGACCATCTGCAAAATACCTATCTTTGCATATATTTTTTTCATTTTTCTTCTGTTATTTCTTTTCCCTTCTTTCTTTTCCAACAATACATGCTCTGGATGTTTATGTTCTTAGTGTTAGATGGGGCCTTCATCTACAACTGCATGGAGCAACAGTGCCAGAGAGTGGCGGGCTGGGATAAATGCAGCTGGATTTGTCTTGTAGTTAAGTTGGAACCTGTAACAAACACACACAGACTCTCAGCACACCCCGAGCTGGAAGGGACCCACAGGGCTCATGGAAGTCCAGCTCCTGGCCCACTAATCTGAGCAGTACAGAAAGGCATGTAAAGTGGCCTGTCATGGAGGAATTCTCTCTGTTGTCTGCATTCCCCACAAATTTCATGGGATTTGCTCTGATTTTGAACACTATGCCTGGAAATAACCTCTAGGGAAGATGATGTGAGCTGTGACCAACAGTTTAAAATTCCTTTCCCCTTTGGCACTGCTGTCTCATGATTCCTTTTCCAGGGCTGTGTAGGCTGCAGGCAGCTCTGATCCTGTGGAATTGCCCCTCCTGCTTGGGCAGAGTTCCCCCTGTGACAGCCTGCGAGTCCCAGCCAGGCAAACAGCCCCGCGTCCCTCGCAGCAGAGCCGGGGATAACCCAGCCCCGCGTCCCTCGCAGCAGAGCCGGGGATAACCCAGCCCCGCGTCCCTCGCAGCAGAGCCGGGGATAACCCAGCCCCGCGTCCCTCGCAGCAGAGCCGGGGATAACCCAGCCCCGCGTCCCTCGCAGCAGAGCCGGGGATAACCCAGCCCCGCGTCCCTCGCAGCAGAGCCGGGGATAACCCAGCCCCGCGTCCCTCGCAGCAGAGCCGGGGATAACCCAGCCCCGCGTCCCTCGCAGCAGAGCCGGGGATAACCCAGCCCCTGCCCTGGACAGTGAGTCCTGATCCTGCCAACTCCATTCGTCAGCACACCGAGTGCGTGCCACTGCCCTTGAATGCCTGCACACCTGGCAGTGACTCCTCTGACTCAGCCCTCAGGGACACAGCCTGCCCAGTCACTCCTGAAGGTCACCCGGTGCAGGAAAAGCCCCTCCAGCTGGAGTGGGATAAATACATTTGTGATGGATTGTGAAAGCTGAAGCCCGACAGGACTTGGAAATCTTTTACTACAGGAGCCACTTCATCAAAATGCTGCGGGGAGGTGTGAGGACCAGGCAACATAGATGGCCTTCCCTTCTGCAGGTTTTGGAGGAGCAAATGCCAAGTTTTGTCAGGTGGGAAAATGAATTACTGAATTTTCAATTGACTATATCACCTGCCATGCCAATTATTCTGGATAAGTAATAAATAATAATTGTGCACTAGAAGAACATTCTGGAAATGGTTTCAACCCAAATCTACCCAATGGTTTTGTAGTTATGATTATTACCTCATGTTCAGGAAGTCTTCTAGCATCACTGAAGTGATATTTGGTTAATGTAATTCAATAAGCTTTATGTATTTGGCTATACAGTAAGTATGTGAATCTCTGAATGCTAATGTGAGAATCATCCATTTTAATATTCCACAAGGTTTGGCTTTCTTTTTTTTTTTTCTTAAATAGCAGAGTTATTAAGCTTCACAAAATCTTCTTATCCTCAGCCTAAAGGTTTCAGGAATAGTTAAACTGGTATTTGAGGGGAAGGAAGGCTATAATTTTCCCTCAGTCCATCATCTTTGAATCAATTAGCTGAAGATGACAGTGGACTAAGGACCAAAAATACAGAAAGATTTTGCCATCTGTCTCCAAGGTGGTTTAGGTACAATCTAGTTTAGTTTCTATTGTTGAAACTTCTTGAGTTTGCATGAACACATGGGGAATACTCACTATGTGCAGAGGCCAGCGGGACACCCTGGGCTGATGGGGAGCGCACAGTTACTGAGGAGGCGGAGCCAAGCTCAGTTGTGGTCCCACTTCGTGAGGGTTGGCAGAAAATAGGCGAGCAAGTACGAGGGGTCTGTAGAGAAGAGCCGTAACAACAAGCACTCGTGATGCTGAGACCCTGACTCCTCCTGCTGCCCCCGGCCCGTGAGTCCCGGTCCTGCACCCAGCCTGTCCCCCCGCGCCGGTTCCACACCGTGCCCGGGGCAGTGCGGGGCACAGGGGACGGGGGCAGCTCACGGGCAGAACCGGGCTCCTGTTCCCACCCCGGCCTGGCAGGTCCCGAGCGGGTTCCGGCCCGGCGGGTCCCGGCCCGGCCACCGGGTGTCGCTGTGACCCCGCGGGACCGCCCGGCGCCGGGGCCGCTCCACCGCCGCGGGGCCGGGACACAGCACGGGGCTCTTCCCCGGGGCACATCCCAGGGACACAGCCCCGGGGCACATCCCCGGCACGTTTTCCCGGGGCAGTTCCCCGAGGCACATCCCCGCTGCCCTCGCCCGGCCTCACCGCCGCCGGTCCCGGCCCGGCCGGAGGAAACTCCCTGCTCACCCCGCGGCTCCCGGGGGGACACACGACACGTGTTCTCAAAAAGGCTTCAAACACCGGAAAAAAAGAGGGAAGGAGGGAGAGGCGGGTAGTGATGGAGCTGCGTCTTATATGCCCTGTGCGTGTTGGTCGAAGAGTTTAGGAGGCAGCTGTGGGTAGTTAGGAGGCTCTTGGAAACATGGTTCTGCAAAACCACAGAATCACGGCATATTTTGAGTTGGAAGGGACCAACAAGGATCATCAAAATCCATCTCCTGGCCCTGCACAAGACAGCTCTGAGAATCACACCAGGCCTGAGATTCTTGTGATTTTGTGAAACACGGCCTCATCTTACAATAAAAATCCTTAAAAAATTGTGGGGATGGAGAACAAGAAAAATTAGATTGAGTCACGCAGTGGGGGGAAAGAATAAATGACATTTAAATAAAGGAAAATATTTTGAAGGGAAGGAAGATTCAGCAGACTTTTTAAGGACAAATTGTCCGTAGTTGAGTATAGCCGAGCGGTCTGGAGCAGAGCTGGCTGCCTGCGAGAGCCGGAGCGTGGATTATTAAAGAATAAAACCGAGGAATGCGGAGGGAAGGGCAGAGCCAAACCGATCCGCAGGCAGAGAGAGCGAGGCCGGCGCTGGGGTGGGCAAGCTCGGCCGCCTCCATCCCTTCCGCGGCGCGGCCCTTCTCTGTCCGCTTCGCTTTCCCTTTCCCAGGGACGGGCTCGTGGGCTCCGCGCGATGCCCGGACAGGACCCTCTTTTCGGGAGCTGGGGGGCGATGGCAAGGTGCGGGCAGCCTTGACTAAAGGAGACATCCAAAAGTGCCCTGTGATTCCACACTGCCCCTCTTCAACCACGGCAGCCTGCCCGGCCTTTAAAAACTCCTTTGTTTTCTCCGTCGGGATAGATACTTCACGATGAAGTTCTGTGTTCAGCCTCTTTTGCTTGCTTGTCACTGCCTGCTTTCCTTTCAGCCTTTGCCGGTGTGTGTTTAGCCGGTTCCCTGAGATGCCTAGAGCCATCTGTGCTGACTGTTGCTACACGTATATGAATGTGTGTAGGAGAGGGCAGAGGTGCAGGGGTTTAGCCCTATCTGTGTAACTCCCCACCGCCTCGTCCCCGGGCGCTATGTCAGCGTGCATATGCATGTACATCTATCTGTGCCTCCGGACAGGCACACCGGGTGTAGCAGACTGGAACAGGTAATTCCACAGAATGAGGGAAAGAAAGAAAGAAAGAAAGAAAGAAAGAAAGAAAGAAAGAAAGAAAGAAAGAAAGAAAGAAAGAAAGAAAGAAAGAAAGAAAGGAAGGAAGGAAGGAAGGAAGGAAGGAAGGAAGGAAGGAAGGAAGGAAGGAAGGAAGGAAGGAAGGAAGGAAGGAAGGAAGGAAGGAAGGAGAGAGAAAGAAAGCCTTGCTCCAGTTAGTGTCAGAATACAAAGTGAGATTTTGTCTCACCGGTTAATCTCCCTAGGAGCAGCAAACTAAATATCCAAAACTCCTGTTAAAAGCTAAGTGTATCTGTTTCTCAAAGCAGAAAGAACGTTTTCTTACTGCGGAAAAAGAAATCGAATTTGGTGACAGGCGTTTGTGTCCAGCAAAGTCGGATGGTCGAAGGGAAATAGTCTGGACACTCGTACACACGTCGCCTTTTAGGATACGGAGCTGCAAGCAAGCGGAGATTAGCGCCTGCCTCGTTCGATTAGAAAGGGAAAAGGAAAAAAAGTTTAATAGACCCTTTTGCGAAGTCCGTACTTTGCAAATCCCGCCGCGTTGCTGTACTAGAGGAAATGAAAAAATGCTTCGGTTTGAGAGGACGAGTCCTTTCTTTCCCTTATTGGATGCGTTTCATGTGTTTTCCCCAACAACTCCTGCTTAAGGACATGCCTTTTGAAACACAAACACGCGCACAACTCGCACACGCACACAGACAGATAAGATACGTATTAGATCCTGACACATACGGGGTGGGGGGAAGAACGGGAGAGAGAGAGAGGAGAGAGAGATCCTCCTACCTGGAGCCATAGATTGCAAGATACGTAGTGTTACCTGGGGAAGTCAGAACAAGTAAAAACAGATTGAACTTCAGGGCTCTGTGAGGCAGTTGATCAAGATCAGTGCTTGCTCATTCTCTCTCTCAGACTGTCTGTCTTGGGTTTTTGTTTTACCGTTTTGAGCAGCCCTTTCTATTTTTTCTTCCTCTTTAGCTTGAATATCGGAGCCGGTTTCGGTCACCATGGCTCTGGGAAGAGCTGCCTATTTGCGCGGAGTTGATCTTTTACAGCTCGGCCGGCTTTGCTCCTGGGTAGCTTCAGCAATGCTCTTGACTGGGATTTAATCGACAAGATCAGTTCGACTTTTTGTGCAATTTTTATGGCTCAGTCCATTTTCTAGATCATGCACAGAAACTTTCGGAAGTGGATTTTCTACGTGTTTCTATGCTTTGGAGTCATCTATGTCAAATTAGGGTAAGTCCTTGTGCACGACAAATCTCCCTGACTTTTTGGGGTCACGGTAGTGGAGAGTTGTGAGTAAAATACCGCAAAGAGGGGGAAAAAAGAAAAGAAAAGCAAAGAGGTGATATTTCTGCCTCCGCCCCCCGGTGCCCAAGCGCCGGCAGTCCCTGGAGCACGGCGGGGGTGTCCTGGTGCCGGGGGTGTCCCGGGGTGTCCCGGTGCCAGGGCTGTCCCGGTGCCGGGGCTGTCCCGATCCGGGGGGGTCCCGGTGCCAGGGGTGTCTCGGTGCCGCGGGCGCGGCGGTCGATGCCCGGCGGCGCAGGAGCCAGCGGGAAGCCGCTCGCGGATGATGACGGATCCTTTTATTTTGTACTGCTTAAGCGAACTTAAATATTATCTCTGGCGTACAGTACTCTCAGAGGGAAAAAAAAAGGCAGCCTGACAGAGTCAACTCAGGCGCTTCTGCTGGGACAATAGAGCAGAGCTGAGCTATTACAGAGACGAAAGGGGCGGGAGGAGGGGGATTCCCTGCTATGAACCTGCGCTCAGGGATTCGGTTTATGCAGGCCTAGACACAATTTGCGTTTCTATCCATCACACGGACGTGTTGAAATTAAGCTGACAAGCGGCCCGGCTCCCCCCGCCGGAGGGCCCGGGCAGCCGGGCGGGCTCGGCCCTGCGGGCCCCGCGGGCCGGGGGCTCCGGGGAGCCGCTGTTTGCTCCTCGCTGTTTGATCACCGCGATGGAGAGCACGCGGTTATTTTAGTTGCCAAGTTTCGCCCTCTCTCCCTCTGCCTCTCCCCCCGGTGCCTGTATGCCCTTATTAATATTGCTCGTCGCAGTAGGCTGACTTGAGTTGAATTTCCACATTCCTGAGCCCCAGCCGAGTCCTTACCTGTCGAACTACAAACTCTTTAAAGATCCTGTCTTTGCATAGCTGCGGGATTTTTTTTTTTAATGATCAAGAATGCATAAGGTGAGTTGCAATCCAAAAAGGTTCGCTTCCCACCTTGAAGTCAATACGGGGAAGAGGAGGGGGAGCCAAAGGGCAGCCCCCAGAGGCGGGGCAGCTGGGGCAATTCCCCGGAGGTACGTGCAGGCGGCTGAGCGCCCCGTCCCGTCCCGCGGTGGAGCGGGCAGAGGGGAGCGGGCAGCGGGCAGCAGGCAATGGGCAGCGGGCAGAGGGCAGTGGGCAGCGGGGAGCGGCCCGGCCCTGCCCTCCGGGACCCGCCGGCGCCGCGGGCGTTTCTCTGGGCACGATGCGCGGCGGGGACAGCCCCGTGCCCGCTGGCAGCAGCCCGGGCGGCGGCGGGAGGGAATCTGCAAAAGGGAGCATTCCAGAGCTGAGCAATAAGGTGAAACCTGGGAGCGAGGTGGAGGGGGAAAGAATTAAAGCAGGCTCCTCGGGGTGCGAGGGGGAGCGGCGCTGTCCCCCGGGAGCTGCCCCAGCTGCGGGCAGCACCAGGGCAGGGCAGTCCCGCTCCCACCCCGGAGCTCCGCAGCAGTTGCTCGGCAGGCATGGGCCGGCCCACAGCCCGCCGCGCTGGCTCCCCTGGGTGGTTCTGGCAGCGCTCTTGGCCCTTCCCCGCGGCCGCAGGTGCCGTCGCGGGGGCCGGCGGAGCTGGGGGCTGGCGCTGCCCCGCGGAAGTTACGCGGCCGCGGAGGGGGAGCGGGGCGCACTCTCCGCCTTCCCCCGGCCCTGCCCCGGGGGGCAGCCGCGCCCGCCCCTGCGCACACGCCCGGGGCTATCCCCAAATCCTGCCTGCTGCAGACGGGAGGTGTTGGCGGTGCTCGAGCCTCTGCGGGGCCAGGTACCTGCGCCGCCCTTGGTCGTAGCCGTGGTCGGCAGCCATGGGCTCTGTCGTCCTCCAGGCTCGGACTGCCGGGGCTTTAGATGAGGAGTGAATTTGGTGAGGCTGAGTATCCATAAATGAACCGACGACGGCGTCCCCCACCTATTCCAATGGCTGCAGCACTTGCTCCAGCACACTCTCACAGAGAGGCAGGCGAGCTCAAAGAAAACACTCAATAAGGGCAATGATACTGCTATTCGCTTTCGCTGCGGTGAAAGGGAACAGGGCTGGGCACATGTTAGAGTCTGGAAGGCAGTTCTCTTGTCAGAATTGTTTATGGCTATTTTATAAGGGGATTCAGATCAAAAATCACTAGAATGCTGCTGGGCTGAGCCTGGAAGTGAATCTGAGAGGACAGCAGGAACAGTAAAAGCCCTTGCAGAAACCCTATAAGATCCATCACCATGCCTGTAAGGCGATGAGGATACTTCACTTTCTCTGAACAATAGGAGAGAAATTTGCTCTGAGATCCAGGGCTACTTCTAGGCTAGGCATGTGAGATGCAATTATTTCCTCTTTCATCAGCCACTGGAATTACCATTTTCTTGAAACCATATCCTTGGAGTGTAATGATGCCTTTTCTGGTGAGCTCTCTGTATTGAAACGGGGCAGATAAAAAGCATTCTGTCTTCCAGGGCTTTCGATTGATTTTCAGCGGGAAGCAAAGCGCCGTCGTGTCAGCCCCGGCAAGGAGGGAAGGCTTGGCAGGCTTTTTTTTCTTTTTTTGCTTGCTGCTGAGCACGTGTTCATGTCTTAATAAAACGTGCAGAAAGTTCCACTTGCGGTGTCAAACATGACACCGAGGGTAGAGGAAATAACGCAATATATAAGCTATTGGACGGGTCGGAATGACACGGCAGAGTCCCGGAAAGAAGCTACGGTGTTCAGCTAGGAGGGGAGGGCAGGGTCCCACGCAGGTAGTCCTTCCCCTCAGGGAATTCCCCCTGTTCCCGTTTCTATTCCCTGCCCCCTAGTTTGCTGGAGTAACAGCCGTCAGGTGAAGCACCCTTTGACGTTTCTGTCGATGACGTTTCCCTCCACACATCGAAGCTTAAAGCCCCGCTGACTCCATGTAATTCCCCGCGAAAACAGGTCACATCAAATACTGACCTCGGGTCGTAATGAAACAGAAATATTTCCTGCCAAGATTGCAGAGCATTTGGCTCCCCTGTAATTAATAAATACGTTAGAAATTAAAAATCCAGCAATGCCACAGATGCAAATCACAGTGGATGCTCTGGGGATGAGTGATGTGACCCTCGGAAAGACGGAGTTGCGGGCAATAACCGGATCGGGGATCTGGGGGTAAACACCACCCTTTTAATTCTGGAGAGAAAGATGGGTGACAGCCGGGCAGCGCCGAAGAGAGGGAGGATCCCCTTCCCTGCGTGGAGGTTGGCACGGTGCGGCCAGAGGGATGCGTGGGGGGCACAACGAAAGGTGCCGGCCCCGCTTCGGGGGCGGCGGGGACGCCTCCTCCGTGCTCAGCCGAGCCGAGCTGGAGCACATAGGGCTGCGGGTAAGGTCACCCGGCCCACCCTGGGGTGGCCGGAGCGCTCCGCTTCCTCTCGGGACTGCAGGGACCCTGCGGCGGGGAACGTGACAGCCCGTCCCGCTCTCCTGCCTTCCCGGGGAGCTCGCCTTGGCTGTGCGGCGTTCGCAGCAAAAGGCCAACGAAATGCCGCTGCCCTCGCCGTGCCCGAGGCTGTCCGGCCGAGGGGAGCCCGGCCGGCCCGGCCCCGCAGCCCTCGCAGGAGCGGCCAGGGCGCGGCCTCCACGGCGGCAGGACGTGGAGCACCGGGAGCCGCAGCGAGGGCCCGGCAACGAACCCGGGGGGGCTGCTCCCCGAGCCCGGCGCTGGCCGGCCCTGCCCAGGCACCTGCCGAGCTGCCATCGCCCTCCCTGCCCCACCACAGGCACCTGCCCAGCTGCCACCACCCTCCCTGCCCCGCCACGGGTACCTGCCGAGCTGCCATCGCCCTCTCTGCCCTTCCACGGGCACCTGCCGAGCTGCCGCCGTCCTTCCTGCAGCCCGACACCAGCTCACGTGCGGACGCTTCGTTTCCTCCTTCCCCCGGCACGGCACCTGCAGCTCGGCGAGACACAACAAATACCTGGTCCTGCCCAGAAAGGCCCCCGGGGTTTGCCCTCCGGGCGCAACTTTCAAGCCCTTCCCGGCTTCCGACGTTCCCTTCTGCTGGCCTCGCCCCATGCTTAAGGTGGGAATGGAGCTGCAGCTGGGAATAGAGAGATAATAGGTGGGAAAACATCACAAAACACCCAGCCGAATAGTTTATTCGTTCCTACTCTGTTTCATCTGCCCGATTATGATGTCGGCAACCATTTCAGTGCCGTTCTATCCCATTTGGTCCAAAATACACCTGTTTGTGGCAGAAGGAGCAACAGATGCTGAAGCTGCCGTATTAGGTGTGACCAACAATGCTTCTCTTCCCGTATGACATCATTTTATTGAAGAGAATATTTGCGTCTCCAATCAACAAAACAAGTGTTCTTCTCGCTACTCCCGTTCGACACACGCATAGGATGGAATGGATGGAATTTAGCAGGTTATTCGTACCATCATCATTCTCCTTCTCCTTATTTTTTCGACGTAATAACCGGCTCGTAGTTTTAGAATAGAAAAGTAACTCCCCAAACAGAAACGGTACAATTTGGTATCTTTACACGACTTTTCTTCCCCTACACAACTGAGCTGTGGATACGAAAACTGCAGAAATTGGCAATCCGTCTTCGTTTCAGCTGGATTGCGTCAAACTTTGCCAGCACCGGTTCGAAGTTCTCCAGCTCCAGCATTTACTTTGCCTTTTTACAATCCACTTTCTCCCTTCTTCTGTCCCCGAGGCATATCTTTAAAAGCAGAAGTACATTTGCAATTTATATCTAAAGTGGATCAAATGCTAGAAATAAAACATTCGAAGTGGCTACTCGTTGTCCTGCTCGACGTTCAGCACAGCTGCCCCAGCCACGGCACGAATGTCGGACGGGAACGGGCACTGCCGGGGATAGCGATCTCTCACTATATAGACACTCGCACACACGCTTACAGAAGTATAAATACGACCATTTTAGAATCTTAAATAGTTATAAATAAGACCATTCTGGGACGTAAATAATCGTTGAAATGCTTAAGCTTCTGTCTCTTGTTCAACGAGATCAGCATTTCTCGAAAGGATGTTGACTGCCACAGCGTCTGTGCTGAACGTGGAGATGAAAGTGATTAAAGCAATCAAACCCCGAGGAGATTTTTATCGCATAGTGGGCGGCATACAACGATTTTGCACCGAATCTGCAATTCCCATTCCATCTGAAGGAATATTTCGTTGTGTCACGGAGACAGCTGCTGGGACTGGTTAACTGGAGGTGTTGTTCCCAGGGTGTTTGGGAGAGCTCTTAGCCAAGAGTTCTCCTTCAGTCATTAGGCAATTAATCTGAGACGAACAATGTCAATGTTCGTTTCGAGGGGACTTGGGAGCCTGGTTCTTGCTCATTTCGGCTGCATTTGTGTTAAGGTGTCTGCGGTGCTCGTTTCTCTTTTCGGGGTCAGTTTGCAAACCCCAGCCCCGGTATCCGCAGCGCACATACTGCACCATCGCTCTCAGCATTTTTGGAAAAAAGACAGACGGCCAAGGAGGCAAAGAGGAAAAGCGACTGCCTCCTGCACGACTGCGGCTACGCGGGGCCAAGGAGTCCCGCCGGCCGGAGCGGGAAAGGTTGAGCATCTCGGTGCCGAGGGGCAGGAGTCGCCCGGCTCGGGGGCAGGGCAGGGGAGAGGCAACTAACCTGCCGGGAAACGTCTCTTCGGACTGGCAACTTCCCAGGAAGGAGAGAGGGGCAGGGAAGAGAAGAGCCGAGCGCCGTTGTGCAGCGGCGGCGCGGTGTGGGGAGCCGGCAGCCTCCCCCGCACGCCTCCCTACACCCGCTGTTCCAGACCAGTCCTTCCTTCCCCTTCCCTGTGAAACCCAATCTCGCCAGGCAGCTACGAGTGTGCATGTCTTTATTTCTCACTCAGGCATGCTACGACTACATATACGCTTCTTTTTGTTTGTTTTGTTTGAAAGTTCCCCCTGAAATCAAAGCTTAATTTTCAATACCGACGGGACAGGAGCCAAACCCCTGCCGAGGCTGGAGGGACGGTGGAAGCCTTCGGGAGAACTGGGGCAGCAGCCCATACTAAAGCAGTGTGAGGGGCGCTGGGAGCTGCCAGCTCGTTCAGCATCTCTCGAGGGCGAGCCAAGGGTGCCACAGCAGGGGCAAGGAGCCCGCAGCCCGCCGAGCACGGGGGGAGAGTCAAAACCGCCCCATGGACGGGTGAGGAGCCCTTGCGGGGCGAGGCTATGCAGAGAGCTCAGCCAGGGAGCACGGATTCATTGCAGCCCAGGCTAGATCAGTGTCTATTGTCATCCTCCCCTTAAAAAAAAGGGAGAGGGAGAGAAAAAAGTAGGCGGATTGCAGTGACTGACTGCCCAATGGCAGCCCCGGGTCTCAGGAGAGTTACTGAGAGAGGGAGAGAGAGAGAGAGAGAGAGGCACTTTCTGCCATCCAAATCCCTTAAACCATCCTCATTCCAACACGAGAACCCACTGTAACAACTTCCAACCACTGAGACATGACAGGCAGGAGCCCAGAGGCAGCAGCAGCAGCAAGAGCAGCAGCAGCAGCAGCACACACTCTGCACAGGGAGCAGCATTAGCACCAGGGGGATACTACACACAATACAAACAAACAAACAAACAGACAAAGCCCCCCCCAAGCCCAAGGGACTGGATTCCAACTCAGATTCAAGCCACAGCTGACACCAAAAAGGGTGGGAAATTACGACCCGGGGGGGCCAGGAAGGAATAACCAAGGAAGCGAACTCCAAGAGTGTAAACGGGATTCAGCCATGATCCTTTTTTCATCTCGAAGTGTGTTACTCTCAGTGTATTACCCTCAGATTTTCCTCATCCTTACCAGTGGGAGTTACCTGTAAGTGATCCAGATTTTTTTTTCAAATACTGTTTGCAATGCCCTCGCTAGCAGCTGCCTATGGGCAAAGCGCAGAGCGAGCAGAGGGAGCCGGGAGAAGCCAGCCCGGGCGGCAGCTCCGCGCAGTGTGTGGTGGTGAGGATGGTGGTGGTAGCGGTGGCGGCGGCGGAGGAGGTGCTGCGCTGGTGGCGGTGCTGGCGCTGCCGGTCGGAGCCCGCCGGGGAAGGGACACACCGCCAGGTAACTGCCGGGGCTGCCCCGCCGGCCAGGCCGGACCCGGCGTGCCCGCAACGGGGGCGGCGCACCTGGGAGGGCGGCGGGGCAACGGGGCACGGAGCGGCCGGCGTCTCTCCTGGGGACTCCGACCCCGACTCCTCCTCCTGCCAGACCGGAGATGGGCATCGCTTGGGGCCCGTCGGGGGCAGCCTGAGTGAGCGCGGAGATGCCGCGGAGCCGCAGCCGGCGGCGAGCGCCCAGCCCGGGCCGCCCGCGGAAAGCCGGGCGCTGGTCGGCCGGTGCTCCCGCTCCGGAGGGATCCCCAGTCCCGCAGTTATTGCTGGCTCCAGGACCTTTTCCTTGTGAGGAAGGGGGTGGAGGTAGGGGTGGGGGAAATGAGAGTCGGTGGGTGGGACTGCGAGGAATTTCGGTCTCTTTTTTTAATATCTGTATCTGTATCTAACGTTGCGGTGCATAAGGAGCGGCTGCGCTAGGCGGTGCGGGCTGCGGAAGGTGTCGGCGGTCGTGCTGCTGCGGGTCTCCCGGCAGGTCGCTGTGCCTGCCCCGGGGTGGCAGGGGCGGCGGGCCCGGGTCCCTGCGCCGGCCCGAGCCCGTCCGGGGCCGCAGCCGGAGCCCGCAGCGGCTGCCGGGACCTGACGGGCTCCTGCGCTCCCGCACTCCGGACGGGACCCGCCCGCGCTGCGGGACGGCCGGGCGCCGGGAGCGGCAGGTACCCGGCCCGGGGAGCCGGCTTAAAATCGGGGAGACTTCTCCCTCCCCTGAGCATCCCCTTGGCCCTGGGGGACAGCAAGACCCTCGACGCCGGGACGCGTGGGTCGGGCGCGGGGAGCTCCGGGGAGCGCAGCGGGCGGGTCGAGGTCGGTGCGGCTGCCGGGGCCGCGGCACGGGGGCTGCCCTCGGTCTCTGCTCCGCATTCCCCTCGGCTGCCGGGGCCGCGGCACGGGGGCTTTGGGCACGGGGGCTGCCCTCGGCCGGCGATGAGCAAGCCACCCTGCCATCCCTGCCCCGCATTCCCATCGGCTGCCGGGTCCGCGGCACGGGGGCTGCCCTCGCTCCCTGCCCCGCACTCCCCTCCGCTGCCGGGGTCAGGCGGGTTTCTGTTCTCCCACCCCCGTGCCGACCTCAGAGTTTTTTGTATCTAGACGGGTCAAAAATTGAGCTTTTATACCTGAACTGCATGTGGATTTACATATATATATATAAATATTTTTTCTCTGTATGCGTGCATGGGAACACATGCACATAAACAGGCACGTGTGCGTGTGTTCCTCTGTGTGTGTGTGTGTGCGCGTGTGTGTGTATTTTCTGTGGGCTGTGCTAAACATAATCCACCGCTATGGGAGAAAAATAGGAATAAACACATCCATTAAAAGAAACTAAAAGCCTATTTCTACATTCTTAATTCTTAATGAAATGCACATGTCTTGGCTACCGATTTGTAAAGTTAGAGTTATGGAAGCACGTCAGGTTTAATTCAGCCAGAGCTGCCTGTTTCTGTTCACAGAAGGGATGTGTCTGCTGGGTAGGTGACCGATAGCTGGTAAAAAAATTTTGTTTTTTTTTTAGACAGGAGGAAAGAGTCGTAATAAATAAATAAATACACCCTTTTAATATAAGCGAAGCCATATTTTTCCCAAAACCGTAGGAAATTACTATCCTACAAAGTTTTCCTTCTATAAATAGTTCAAATCTTAAAACAAAAGTTTGCAACCGCACGCCAGATGCTGGGATGCTGGCGGTTTCCCTTGCTGTGTGACATAATTATAAGGTCTGAAAGCAAAAGCTATAGAAGTATAATAATAATACTAAGGCGACTGTTGAGGGGAAATACAAGGGAAGCAATGCCTGCTTTATTTTGAGCCAACTGCTTGGGGACCTTTTGAGCGCTGCCTCGCGACAATGATAAGTTGCGGAGGATAAATAATGCTCCCTGGCCTTTGCCGGGGCCGTCCCCAGTTCATCCCCTCCGCGGCGGGTCACTCGGAGCTGGACCCGCGGAGCCGGAGCCGAGGGGGCTATTGCAGCCCAGCAGAGCAGAAGGGAAAGGGAGCAGAGGTGAAACCCAACAAAGCAGAGCCCCAAGGCGACGCGCACCTCCCTCCCTCCATCCATCACTCGGGAGGGACGAGCCCGCTGCCTCTCCGCGAGCAGGCAGCGCTGCCAGGGCCGCTGGGGACAGGCTGCCGGGACTCCCTGCCCCACTCCCACCTTGCCACCCCCTGCCCCACTCCCACCGTGCCACCCCCGGCCACACTGCCGGGACGGGACCCCCGGCCCCGCTCCCACCGTGCCACCCCCGGCCACCCCGGCTGCGGCTCCCCTGTGTCCCCTCCATCGCCCGGAGAGCCGGGCGGGCTGCGCCGCTTCGCTCGCTCCCCTTGGCAAGTGACAGGAAAGAGTTATTTCCGTGCTCATTGGAGAGTAAACGAGAGAATTTGTGGTGTTTAGCTGGCGGGTAAATATACTTCTCTGGTTTACTAATGGTAGCTTTTGAAGATTAAAGCGGAGTAGAGCCTGTGCGAGCATTATCTGCCGGTGTCTGTTCCGGCTACTCTCGCCCTCCGCAGGGGTGGACGCTTCCCAAGCTATTTATTTAGTGAGCTCTCAGGGACTGTCAATGGTTATGTTAATTTTCCCCGAGATCTCTATCATCTTTTGGCTCTGGGGACGACTCCTCGGCTTCCGCATTGCCGCTCCTTCAGGGATAGAGACGGAATTACCCGGCGATGCAGCGGGCGAGCAAATGGAGAGCGCGGTGTCCGTGCTCAGTCGCGCTCGGGGCGAGGGTGACGGGATGCTGCCCCGTTATTCTGCCACTAAACCCGTAAGGCAAAATCCTATCGGGATAAAATGGGATTATTAGAATGAAAAAGGCAACAATGCAATGAAAAGGCACGGGGGGGGGGGGGGGGGGCTCAGTGTTTTGTGTGCAATAGCTGGGAAGAAAGTTAAGTTGTAGTAGACTACGTCCAAAATGAAAGAACCATCTTCTTTCTAAAATTGGTTTCTGTACTGTAAAGGTGCTATCTGATAAAGTCATCTTCGCTGCTGTGCTTGCCTGCTAACCTCTGGCCCGCTGAGACACTGTAAACATTTTTACAACCAGAAGCAATTAGTGTCTGACTTTGTGAAAAAGGAAACTAACTGTGGCTCGAATAGCTGGTAGTGGGTGATTGATGCCTTTGAATGCACTAGACATATTTTGGTAATCCAATTAAATATTTAAAGTATAAATCTGCCATTGAATAATATCAATGTAATTAGTATAAATGTCTAAACCCGAGGATTATATATCATACTGACACCATTTCTTGCAGTGCACGTTGGGGTGTGCTTGTGTCAGTACATACATATATTTAGCTGCTTCTAAAGATGCCGGTGCTCATCCATCCTCCATTTGTGTACCCCTTTCACTGTTCATCTTTTTTAGGGCTGGATGCATTCACTGGCAACATGAGAGTTGGTTCTTAAGAGGCTTATTTTGGGGATTATCTGCTGGTACACAGACAGAGCTAATGCAGTTATTTGCTAGGAAGTGATTGGGGATAACTTGTAAGAGAGTGTGTGTGTGTGTACAGTGACAGCAGCACAAATCTTCAAAGTGGATACATATTTTAACACTATAATACAACAAATCATTTATATTGGTGAGGAGATATTACTGCCTGGTTAGAAAATGTAGAGGGAGAAAAATCCTCTGCACGTTTAGCATCTGTTCTGCTGGTGCTCCCACGTCCTTACAATTCTGCATCCTTTACAACGTGGCTTCTCCACACTTGTGGGAAGTGGGTTAGAGGGAATGCATATTTTTCCTATACCTACACGACAGTGCTCATGCCTAATCCCTAAAGATTAGGACAGCTGGAGAGAGTCCCTGAAGTTTGCCTTTTAATCTGTGCAGTGTGGGAGGGAGCTGCACAGGCAGAGGGCAGCCCACCTGCTCCGTGGCATGGCCTTGGAGGGCTCAGTGGGCACAGCCTCACCAGTAATGCCAGTAATGCTGCCCTGTCACCAGGACAGTCAGGGTGGCCCACTCTTCCCGTCCTGGTTAGAGCAGGGCAGGATCAACCTCTGTGATTAAACTGATTTAGGGAACAGGATTCTCTCTGGCTCAGTCACTGGCTGCAGTGTAAATCCACCATTTCCCTGCTTTTGCCCCTTGTTCATTTCATAACTGAGACTGGAGGCCAAGCTTGCTCTCTCAGCCTCTGTTTGTGCAGTGCCCCAAGCCTGAGAAGGGCTCTGCTGAGATCCTTAGACTGTCCTTTTACATGGTACTAACAGTCCTCTACAGAGGATTCGGAGCAGGACTTCCACTTTACCATTCCCCAGAGATGTGCTGGCTAAAAGACAGAACAGGCGAATCTCCAGAGGGCACCAACTATTTTCTGGATCTAAAAGCTAATGGTTTAGCTCAGCAGAAATGACAGAGGTATAGGGCATTTGCGTGGTGTCTGCCATAAGCACTGTGAGCTTGGCAGACCTGTCTGACACAGGACATTGCCATGTATTGAGGGAGCTCCAGAAAGATGGGAGAGGGATTGTGATACGAATTCTTGGTAGCTCTGGAAGGTCAAGCCCATCATTTCACTGAGAGACCCAGAATAAAACTCCCTGTCTAAAACCACAGAGCTCTGGTAAATCTGTGACTGGCTACTCCTCTCCACCAAGCACTCAAGTTCTGAATATCCTTGAATCTAAACACATTTGGATGAAGGCAACTCTCTCAATCCTTTGTGGCATTTAGGTTCTGGGAAAGAGATGTTTAGCACTCCTTGAAATTGAAAAAAACGCAATGACTTAAATAATTATAAGGAAAAGTAGCAGCATCCAGAATTTGTAGGACGACAGCATGGAATTATGACATATGTTGCATTACTAACATAACAGTGGGTTAAAGCAGCATGAAATATTTAGATGAGCAGGTAAGATTAAATGCAGATATGTTTGCATATTAAACACCCAACAAGGCTAATCCCTCAGAAGACAATATTTCAAAGGAGGTGTTAAAGTGCTAAACAAAGCCACCTGCAATTGCAGTTACACTGACAAGCACCTTTCATGCAGTGGCAAAGCTCCCTGTGTGTTCCTGCCAGCATGGCCTGCTGCAGGCAGGATGGGGCCATGGGTGTTCTCAGTGCATGGACTGAGTAATCTGGGCTGAAATGCTGTCAGAGAGCCTCCTCACCCCAAAATACAGTTTAACTCTCTAGTCCTCCCAAGTTATCACCAGCAACAGAAAGCTGGGCCCAGCTATAGATAAAGGAGTTCTGCAGATGTGCTGACACCGTGTATGACAGAGCTGGTTACTGCTGCAAGCCCAGTTTCTTCAGGCCACAACCTCTGTGTGTTGTTTTACCCTCGGTGCACTCTCATCAGCGCCCTTCATGCCTGCTGGCAAAGCACCATAACCTGCTACCTACCTGACAGGTGGCTTTTTGCAGCTCCAGGCTCACCTTTCTGCTTGGTTCTTCTCATTGTTGTTGCCCCTTCCTCCCTGATGCTGCAGTGCCCTCCTGTAGAGCATCACCCACCCTGCCCCGGGTGTGCCACTCAGAGTGGGGCAGCAGTGCCCCGTGGGAAAGGGCTGGATGAGACCCAGCCAGGCCTCCCTCCCTGAGAACCATGACCCAAGGCAAGCTCTCCATGAGTTGGGTGTTCTGGGACTGTGCCATGCACAGGGAACAAACACCCTGTCACTGAGCTGAACAAACCTGGCACCAAAAGCTCCAGGCTCACAAACCCAGAGGTACAGGGGAGGCACAGAAAGGCCAGGAGTGTGGGGACAGGAAGCAAAGCCACGGAAGGCAGATTCCTGGACAATGCCTTTCAGCCTTTTAAGGGTTATTAGCACCCTCTCCTTCTGTTTTACTCTCCCTTCAATCCTCCCCCAAGGGTAAAAGGACGTATTTTCTCTCCACTGTGGAGAGTTGCACAGGACTTGCAGTTTAATTCTTACCAAGACAACTCCTATGTATTTGCTTTTGCTACAACATGTGCCTAAGGAACATGGCAAATACTTCAACTAGAGAAAATGTGAAGAAATCTTAGATACAGAGACTAAAATATTTTCTCAGTATGTTTTTCTGTTCATCATTTCTCCCTTTTGTCACTGCCTAAACGATGTCAGAACAACTTTTAGATAACGTGCTGTGATAACATGCATGATAATGGAACCCTTTATGAAAAGGTTGTCTTTTCCATGTTTTCCTTGTTTTCTAGAAGTCAGTTTTCTGGATAGTGCAATGGAGCTGAAAGTTAACAACCTTGTTCAGTTCTGAGAGAATACTGGCAGCTTTTCTGCAGTTAAGATAGTTAAGGTCAAATAGTTGCTCTCATCATAAAACGTCTTTCTTCCACTAGGATATGACAGCAAGGTGATTAGCACCTATTAATTATTCTACAGCAAATCACACCTTCTTTAGAAAATCTCAAGACAGGCTAAATCAGAGTTATTTTATCTTTTTTTCTGACAATGATATTAGTAGTGCATATAGTTTGTACCCATGTTGCCTCTACAGTGTGGAACATTCATTTTCTTTTCAGCCTATGACTGTGTATCAGATTTCCCTTAACAAAGGATAAATTTCACATTTTTGCAAAAATCCCACTTAATCATCACGGTGACACAGTCTTTGTTCCAGCTCTTTGTGCAAGGTCAGATTCCCCCCAGGTTCCTACCACAGTAACCAAAGGACATCCAGTGCTACAGGAAGTGTGCAAATGAGGCAAAGCCAGGCTCAGGTGTTGGAGATGTGGTTGAGGCACTTTCCTCTGTGTAGTGGCACCAAGTCCACTGGTCCCTGCGTGTCCCCAGTGTTTCACTTGAAGTAGAGCTCCCCTGTTTCTAATCAGTGGCACCACTTGCAGATCTGGGGGCACTCTGTGGGCTTTACTGTAATGCTAAGGGGTTGCACTGCCCACCAGAATGTACTTGGAATGCACAACAGAGGCATTAAGAATCACTTCCCTCTGGATGGTCAGTACTCCAGATCTGTGCAGCACTTTGGGAAGCTCTTACCTTGTCTCTTCAGCACTGAGGGCCTGAGGCTTTACTCCCCTGGGGTCATATCCACACCTCAGCAAGCTGGTAAAGCAGGAGTGGCTCTGGCTCAAGCAAGAGGAGAACCAAACAAAGACAGCACAAGCCCTGCTCCTCCAGCATCCCTGTGAACACAGCCTTGGTACAGGCTGCCATTTTATGCAATTCACAGGGAATGTGGCCATAGTTCTCAGGAACACACAGCAAAAGCAATATTAATAGGAGGCCATGCCAGACAATCCCCAAAAACAGTCTATGGCCATTGAAAGAGTCATGGCCTGAGGAACCAGCAAGAGCAGACAAAAAGACAAAATGTTACTTATTTAAGGGGACAAGCACTTCAAAAGCCCTGGAGCATTTGCTGTTTATGTGTGAGGCATGGCAGGGCAGCCCAGCTTTCAAGGCTGGAGCAGGCATTAGGCAGAGAGATACAAACCACTGCCTGCCTGCAGGCAGGGCCTGGGAAACACTGGGAGGTGTGTTTAATTTAAAATTCTGAAGTGCTGCAGTCGTGGGACTGGATATCATATGCACGCTCCTAATCTCGCAGAAGTGAGACATAATTAAGAAATGTGACTACTTTTTAATAACAGTTTCTTTCATTCAAGGATTGCAAGTGAATGAATCCTACCAGCATTCATGTGCATGGGGCAGGATCCCTTCCTCCCTGCTGGGCTGGGCTGAGGCAGCTACTGTGCAGTGCCCAGCAGAGCTGCAGGAACATACCCAGCCCCTGCTCACAGTCCCAGCAGCAGGGCAGGGCAGCAGCTGGAATGGCCCAAGCACATCTCTCACTGATGTGGGCAGCGCCAGCCCCTCCACAGATTGCACTGCGTCAGTGGGTTTCCTTCTGTGGTGAAGGCAGGAAGGTCTGAGCCTGGCACAGGCCTGGGATGCTGCCCAGCAGTGCCATGAGTGCTGCTGCCTCAGTTCCCCACAGCTTCAACAGGGCACCAACAGCGCTGGCACAGCCTGAGGGGAGGGGAGGGCAGGACAGCAGAAGCTGCCACATCACTTTGAAAGAGAAAATGCAGTGTAAGCTCCTCGTCATGACTTCCAGTGACTCTTTTTCTGACCACAGGCAGTAGAGACCATGTGATTGTGTCTCACCTGAAATACGGCATCACCACCATCCCCTGCTTGTCCAGCACGGCCTCAGGAGAGGGCAGGGCAAAGTGCTGCTTACCAGAGTCCCAAGGTCATTCCTGCCAGTGCCCTCTGCCGCCAGGGAAGCCTTCCCATGGGAGCCAGGCCTGGCACCAGAGCTGCTGCCTGCCTGGGTGCGAGGGACTGGCAGGACATGGTTAAGGCAGTGCTGAGGGAATGGCCACATCTCTCATGACTCCTCTGGCTGCTCGCCAGGGAGCCATGTGACTCCTTGGGTAAAAGAGTCCTCTCAACCATGAGACACTTTTCTTCCCCCCTCTGGTTGTACCTTTTCTTTCCTGAAGTTAAAAGAAAACAAAACGTACCCACAAAACTTCCCACATTAAAGTTATATTGTAGTGGGATGACTCAGGGTGATAAATTCAAGGGGAATGAAGAGGAAGGGGAACATTCTTGAGTCAGACCTGTTGTGCTGAACCTCAGACGAGAGGAGGATTTTGCTGGCTGGAGAACAGCACTGCTGCACAGCACAGTGAGCAAGGAGCAAAGGATGGGGCTTAAATCCCTTCCCTGCTGCTCTGCACTCCTGTTAAATCTGTCAGGGCAGCTTCAAACCCAGTGGACTTTGACGCTATCAAGAGGGCTGAGGGTGGGAGTGCAAATAAATACGGTGTCATTTGATTCACAGTAAATTCCTTTTTCTCCACTCCCATGGCCTAAAGGGTACATCAACCAGCTTTACAGTTTTGTTTTCTGGTTGGGTTTTTTTTTATTGGCACCTCTCATCATAGTATCTGAGCACTGCCCATAATAATGAGATTGGCACATCCCTGCTAGGCTTCCTGGAGCCTTTTGTTTTTCTGCCTTCTCTGTCTGGGGAGCTCTGCCCAGCTTAGGTGCTTCTGAGGGGAGGGCTGAGGTCAGGTTATTGTTGTCAATGTCACCCTGGTTACGTTGTAAAAGATGTATCAAAGAGGAGGTTCTTGCACTATGACCTAAAGGTCATCAGACTCAGGATTAGGCTAATCTCTGAAAGTTTGTTCCCCAGACAGATCCTTTCTACCGAGAGTAACTTACCTCTAGGCACAGAGGTTTGTCTGCTGTTTTATGATTCTCATTGTTCCAGAGGAGCTCAACAGACCTGGCAGAGGCAGAGGTTTGGTCTGTCTTCCCTTGCTGGGCCATGATCCACCAATGGCTGTGTTGAGGTCAGGCTTTACACCTGTGGAGGGAAGAGCACAGGGGAGATGAGAAGGACTTGCATGGAGAGGGGACGTGCAGTGTAACCTCAGCTGAACATGTGCTGGACACTTCAACATCAATCTGCTGTTTTCATGGCTACAGCACTTTGGAAGTCAAAGGCTTCTGTCGCACTTTGGCTTCTTTTTGGAGGAAAACAGTTTAAAAATGGCCAGCCAAGCAATTTTCCAGGCTCATTGGTCTGTGTGGGACTCTTGTAGGCTGCACCTGATGGAGAGCAGCAAGCTCAGGGATTGGCATTACCCAGTACCACAGAATGCAGGCTGTGCCAGGGTGTGGGGTGCTGGGCAGGACTCAGCAACAACAGCTTGCTCCTTGTCTTGTAACCCCACACAGACATGCTGCTGAGCAGAACCAAGGCATCCTCTGCGTGGGAATACTCACTTCTAAGGAATGCACTTGAGAGAAGCATGTGTGCCTGGCCCTGTGTGCTCCTCTGCTCTCCCCACCCCACCTGCACAGCGTGCCAAAGCCAGTTCCTCAGCAACAAGACTTGGCAGGTGGCACCTGATGAGATAATCGTGCCCCTGGGACATCAGGAGCAGCCAGGTGCTCCTGATCTGTCCATGGGTGTGAGCTCTGTGGTAACCACACCCTCAAGTGTTGTCTTACTGCAATTAGGAAATTTGTTCAGTTTGGGTCAAGTACTTCTGTTAGGGTGCTCTTCACATCTAACACGTGTGGGCATGGCAGGAGGATGTGGATGTCCAGGGCCAGGCAATGCCCTCGGCTGAATGCTGCCCCTCCAGCTAACAGGGAAGAGATCCTACTTTTCACCACTTGGATCTCTGCTTCCTTCCAAATCTGGACTTTCCCTGCCTGGAAACCCACTACTCTGAGCATTAACCCAGGTGTAAATAATGAAATGGCTCCCTTGGACAAGCTGCTCCATTTTGTGTGCCACACATGAGGAACCTTTAACAGTTTGCCACTTCTGCTTCCTGGGATTTCCATTCTCCAAGAAGTGCTTTAAAAGCTTAAACATATGAGGGCTATACTGCAGGGGAGATCAATGCCAGTTCCTTTCTGTAGGCTGGAAATGCCTTGCTGTCCCAGGCTGGCTTACATTGCAATCTTACTGTCAGTGTGGGAACTGGGTGTTAAATCAGTATAATAGTGAGAAACACCAGTCAGATACTTGCATGTTTTTATCAAGCCTTGGTGTGACAGGTCCAGCAGGCAGTGAGGTGCCCTGGTCATCGGGGAGGTGGGTAGGAAGGGGGCCCCCAGTGCACCCCAGGGTTTGTTCCCCTGTCTTTCCTCAGCAGATCTTTGCTTACGTGATAGTTGCTATTGTATACCTTACTAGAAACCAGCTTTAGCTTTCTGACAATAGCTGGCATGGATTACATCCACTCTAAGACATCTTTGAGATAATTAAAGTGATGACTGACAACATAGCACAGCAAAAGGAATGTTTCTCCAAGCAGAGCTGCTCTACAGGTTGCTTGTGTGCATTTTGCTAAATGTAGCCCAGGTATAACCACCCTGACTTTGGTGAATTCCCCAGAAATTAATTGAGCACTCTATTTTTTGAGAATAAACCCTGAAGTTCTCTAAGTTTCTGTCTCCTTCTTAAATTAAATGCATGTACATGAGTACGCTGCTTCTGAAGGCAGCCTGAATCCCAGCCTTGGAGATGAATTCCTGTCCTTGCCCACAAAGCCAGGGCAGCCCAGGCAGAGGGTGTGTGAGCCTCCCCCTCCAGGCCAGCCCTGTCCTCAGCCATGACCCAGAGGGGCAACCTCGAGCTGGGCATGAGCGGGTGGCTCAGCTCTGCACTCATTTAATCCCTGGCCAACCTGCCAGGGCTGCCAGCGAGGGTGCCAATTGTGGTGGTGGTTGCTGTGATGTGGAGAGTTGTGCACTGGGAACTGGATTAGGCCCATCAGCTCGTTCCAGATACTCCAGGCCACAAGGCATGTGCCCAGTGGGAACCATTTCTGTGTCCCTGCTGAGCTGGGCCGTGTTTGGAGCAGCGATGAAAGGCCTCGGATCTCAGCACCGACCCCACAGCCACACAGCTGCCTGGAATCAGTCTGGAAAGAAGGGAAACATTCCTTTTTGTCCTGGAGTCTACTTTGATCTGCTGAGTTTTATGTGCATATTGGCACTTCAAGGTGCTAATTTCCATTACTTGATGCTGAGGGTTGAGATGCTGGGAAGGGTTTGGGAAGATGGCAGGTGGTGTGGTCCAAAAGAACCTCTCAGAGATAGTGGTTGCACACTCTGGCATCCCAGCTGGCATTATATTTAGACCTAAAACTGACCTCACACCTTCAAATGTATCTCACAATCCCTCAGAAGGAAAACTGCCATTAAAATTGAAGTTCACTTTCTCCCTTGCTCCTGTTCCTTTGGCAATACCAAGTTATCTGTGTCAGATCTGTGCCACCAGCCAACTTTTCTGGTAGCTCTTCCAGCAGCTGTTTGTGTTGCCACTGGTGCCTGTTGAACCCACCACACAGAGTCCTGCACATGCCCACCAGCACCCCCAGGGTTGGGCTGGGCCTCACTCCCAGAGGCTGTAGAAGGGCAGGAGGCAGAGGCTGAATGTCTGCTCAGATCCCACAGCCCAGCAGGGCAGGGAGCTGGGGGTGCTGAGGTGGGCAGCGCAGGGAGCAGAAGGGCACTGAGGGTGGACAGTACAGGGTGGGCAGCACAGGGAGCTGGAGGGCACTGGGGTGGGCAGCACAGGGTGGGCAGCACAGGGAGCTGGAGGGCACTGGGGTGGGCAGCACAGGGAGATGGAGGGCACTGGGGTGGGCAGCACAATGCCAGGCTGCTGCAGGAACCCCCTCCTGGCCTCTCTCAGGTGTGTGTAACCATGCAGTATTGCCACCAGCAATGCCTCGAGGTGACTGGGTTTTTCCTTCCTGGCAGTCATTTGCATTTAGCACAAAGGCACTACTTGGATTGCATGAGTTCTTCAGAACAGGGAGGTACCTGCCTCCTCCTTGCCCATGGCACATGGCAGTGACACATGATGGGAGACCAAGGGAGTGACTGCTAAAAGGACAGAAAATTCTCAGCAAGTCCACTACAGCCCTGGACACTCAGAGCAACAGCTGGAGGGAAAAATGAGAGTACTGACTGATGGTATTGTTAGTCTGGGGTAGAATAGATTTCTCTCACACAGCCATGTCAGACCCATCTTACCAGTGGATATCTCACAGTGGTTTATTGGTCTTAAGACTGAAACATATATTTTAGAGTTCCTTTTATTTTGTTTAAAATAAGACAAAAAAAAGAGATCTTATTCAATGTATCCTTCCACTGGGAAGAATTGTTTCTGTTAAAAGAAATAAAATAAGATAGAAAAAGTAGGGAAGAAATTGTGTTTAAAAGATTATATGTGGTCATATAGACCTGTATAGAAATAGTGATTCTTTAATTTTTTTAAAAGCAAGTGTGTCTCTACAAAGCTCTCTTCTTTTGAGTTTCTCTGTTTGGAGCCCTTTATGTATAGTTTCCCTTTCCAGAACAGAAACTTCAGGAGTTCCCTGGGTACAAAGGGTTTCTAACACATGCTTAGCTTTCCTAAACCAAGCTCCAAATCTGGGTGACTGCTTTCAATTTTACTTTTGGGCTTTCAAAAGCCTATGAAAAGTGAGCAGAAAATGTAGAGTGTCAGAGAGATCTCAGACTGGGATGTGTGAGCTTATGTAAGTCACTCAGTGTCCCTTTCAGCCTTTGGCTGTGAGCAAAGACCAAGCTGAAGGTGCCAGGAGGTGTGAGAGGAGAGATGGTGAGGAGTGATGGGTGGCAAGGCAGGCACTGCCAGGAAAGGGCCTGCCTGTTCCCCAGGAGAGGGAATGGACAGAGGGGTGGGCTGGGAAATCCCACTGGGAAGGTGAGTGAACCAGGAAGGAAAGAGGGGAAGGAGCCTGACAACTGAAAAGCAGAAGGTGAGAAGTCAGGGAATCATGGAAAAGAGGGAGCTGGAAAATGGAACAGCCTTTAGGATGGTTTCCAGAGAGAGAGGCAGCTCTTGGGAGGTCCAGCATTTAACAGAATTATAGTTCAACCTGTGCTGTTGGTCCAAGCCATGCCCCACCCCTTGGTCAGGAGTTTAACCCGCCTGAGAGCAGCTTTTTGCCCCTCAGCATGAGGCCCAGGGCTGGAGAGCAGCAGCACTGTCACCAAGGGTGGTGTGAGGAGCACCAGCAGTAGCAGAGCGGCTCAGGACACCCATGGGGCTGCTCGGGCTTGTCTGTCCCCAGACAGGGGTGAGAGACCACTGCTGGCCAGGCAGAGGCACAGCAAGCACAGGGCACAGCCAGCAGAGGATAGTCCTTGAGCTGAGGGGGAGCAGGACAGGGAATGTGAAAGTGGTGAGAGACAAAGCGCAGTTCACATCAGGAAGAGCATTTGGCTTCGGAAGAAGATTTTCTGCATGGGTGCTCCACACAAATTGTGCTTAGCTCTACAGTTGCAGGATTTTGAGGTCCCTGATGAGGCTCTTGAATTGTCCTAAGGACAATCTGCTATTTGGCCTCCCAATATGCCCCATCCCCAAAGCAGGAAGCCTTCTGTGGGCACAAGGTTTGGAGACTCCGAAGAGCTGCAATAGTGATGGTGTGAAGGGACATGGATTCAAGGTGCCCTTACAGGGTTTAATTCCTGAGTGTGGGGTGGAAGTGCTGCTTGGCCTGAGGGTGCCCACTCACCATGGCAGCCCCTGGTGTCAGAGCTCAGTGGTGGCAGCAGATGCTGTGCAGGGCTGAGCTCAGCCAGGCACTGCTCAGGGGGTGCTCAGCTTTGCCTCCTCACAGCAGGAATTCATTCCAAAAGCCAGGCTGTCGGGGGGTGCAACATTGTCTGTGTACAGCCAAACCAGGCGGGGCTTTCTTCCCAAATTGAAGTCAGCTCTTTTCTTGCCATCTTTAGAACTAACTCTTTTCAATATTTCAGCTGACTGAGATCCAATTTTAAAAATATATGTGGGAGCCTTTGCTTGGCGCAGAACAGAAACCTTGGCTTTTGTAGCATCCATGCACTACCAGGGTCTAGTTTATTACTTTGAGAATTATTTTTGGAATATGTCTTTCTTTATATAAAGTCCAGTACTATGCATACTTCACATTTCTCCCCTGTTGTTTTCTTCATGAACACAAATATATATAAAGGTTTTATAAGGAATAGGAGGACTCCAGAGAAGGTACTTTATGAGTGGTTTGAGGATCTTCTTTTGAGCTTTGCTCAGAGTTCTCTTTCCAGAGTTGCACATAGTTTTAGTTGCAATTGGTGCCTCATACACACATCTATGATTTCAGTGTATCCAAGCCTGATTGTGAGTTTCACTCAGCAGTTTTCACTAAGGACATGCACACGCAGACCTGAGACAGGCAGAGGTTAACCTGAGCCGGCTACTGTATCTCCTCTGTCTCGGGAGCTCAAATAAACTGCTCGGGATGAGCAGAACAAGGTTGGCATCTGAAGTGAGCTATTTTATCAAAGCTAATCTCAGTGTAGCTATGCCAGTTTCAGCCTTGTCACACATTTTTCTCCCTCTCCTCCCTTCCCTCCAGTATTGTTTCTAAGAGAAAATGATTAAGGAAGGAAAGAACTGACAGATAAAACACATGAAACTGAGAGGAGGCTCAGAAATCACCTGATTCCCACTGCCGGATTCTACTATTTGGAACAAACCTCAAGTCAGCTGCTTTCCCTGCGGTGCCAACACCAAACTGTCCTTCCCAGGGGCCAGGAAGCACCTGGCAGACACCTGGAGAGAGTCTTGGTGCCATGGGCAGCAACACGGGCAGGCACACACGAGCAGCTGCCCAGGCAGAGCAGTCAGTGCTGCCTCCAGCGCTCCCAGGCCAAGAACACAGATCTGGGCAAATGTAGGTTATTATAACTCTGGACAGCAAACCACAAAGGCATTCAAAGAATCACCACCACAACATTTTGCAGAATATTATTACAACTGTCACTAGTAGTTCTGTCAGAAATCTGGAAATTGCAAAGGACAAAAATTTAACTACTGAGGAGCAGGGAATTCTTATAACTTGCCCATTGGTGTGCTGGCACCTTTGGCCAGGCAGGAAAGTGCTGGGCTTTGCTGCTGAAGATCCTGCAGAGTAGAGGGGCAAAGTAATGTCAGAATAGTGCTCGTGTATCCCTGAAAGATACTCATGTACCCCTCCTTCTTTAAGATCCTAGTGCATTCTCCTTAGTTTGCCTGTCTGACTGCTCTGCTCCTCTGAACTGCACCACCTCTGGGGCTGGACTAGCTTCAAGGAATAAGCTGAGCACTGTTCAAAATCTCCAGTCATTAGAGCTGTGACTTTGGAAACCAGTTTTGAGTTTTGTGAGAGGGAAAGTGAACAGAGCTGTGCTCATCTGGCCTTTACCTGCAGCAGCAAAATGTGCCACAGCAACCCTGCAGTGAAATTGTATCTTTGGGGCCACATAGGACATTTAGTTGGGCATGATCTCTGGTGCTGTTTAAAGACTTACTTTGTGCATTTATATATATTCTGATAAAAAAAGCATAGCATTTTGTGTTGCACTATGAATCCCTTCCCTGTGCTTCCTTAATGCAAGAGGAGGTCAGAGGAGAAGCAGAGATTTGGACACAAAGATCTGAAAGTTTTGGAGCTTGGGAAGCTTCCACAGGAAGGGGTTTTGGTGGCTTGAGCCCTTGGGATATCTTCTAAAAGGAGGTGGAGTAGGGTTGTTATACAAAGGTGCAGGACTTGAATTCCTTCCTTAAGTCCCACATCAGCAATGGCTCGGAGGAACCTTCTCCCTGCTGCTTCCTTTTATAGGTGTAGCTGCTTGGAGTCCCACACATGGCACACGGACACCCTGTAGGTGCTCCTGGTGCTGGGCTGGCACAGCAGTCAGTGATGCTGGGGGTACCAGCCTTCTGCCTTCTCCTGTGATGTCCTGCACAGAAAAAAACCTTTATCCTGGAAATACCTGAGAGAGTTATGTAACATTGTTTTTACTGCTGGTCACACCCAGCTCCCTCCAAAGCCAAGTGTCTTTAACACTGACAGTTCAGAGGCTTGTTTGCAATACACCCCTGGCACTGTGGAGGTGTGAAAGGGCCCAGTTGTGCAAAATCCTTTCGGCTGGCACTGCCCTGGTTACTTGGAACTTGATGTAGATCTGGAAACTGAAGTTCAACATCAGTTTGACAGGACAAGAGGTCCTCAGGCTGTGCCACGGGAGGTTCAGGTTGGACATCAGGAGGAATTTCTGGCTGGAAAGGGTGGTCAGGCATTGGCAGGGGCTGCCCAGGGAGATGGTGAACTCCCCATCCCTGGAGGTGTCCAAGGAAGGACTGGCCGTGGCACTCAGTGCTCTGAGCTGGGGCATAAGGTGAAGATCAGGCACAGGGTGGACCTGATGGTCTTGGAAGTCTTTTCCAACCTAAAGGATTCTATGGTCATTGTCCCAGAGCTGGATGAGATGTTTTGTTATCTAGTGTAGTTACTTGCAACCAGGAGAAAATACAGTTGTGTTTTTCTCAGTGTACAAAGCCTCCTAAACTGCAGCCCACGGGGTGAATGAGAACGTGTTGGGCCAGGGGTGCATTCTAGGCACCCTGAGGCCACTGCCCACGTGAAGTGTGGATTGCCCCAGAGTCAGGATGATCCTATAAGGCCTGGGAACAGGCAGCAGACAATTCCTAGCCCCTCAGGGGAACAGCATGCTCCCCTCCAGCCATGCTGCCTCCTGAGCCATGCTGCACGAAGCCTGTCAGTCCCCCAAGGCTGGCTGTGGTGCCTGACGTAGTAAATGATGCTGCAGGGGAACATGTTTGTGTGTGTGCTGTGGTTTGCTCAGTGCTACTGAGCCTGGGGCTTCAGCAGTGGCTGCAGTGCCCGGGCTCACGGCTGTGAGAGCAGCAGAGGTGTGGGCTCAGACCATCACAGGAGTGCCACAGCTCCCAGCTGGTGTCCCCACAGAGGGAGTGACACCAGTGTCTGGGCTGAGCCAAGCCCTCTCTGGTGCTGGGTTCCCGTCCAGCCTGGCTCAGTAGGAGCCTGCCTGGTATTGTGGCCTAATGTCACTAAAATGCCCAAGTCTGGCAGTATCCCACTGGCTCTGGTTTGAGCTCAGTGGGAGCATACTTGTGTTTAAAGCCTTCCACACACCCTCCAGAGCTGTCCAAAGCCAGGTCCCGTGTGCTCTGTGGGGTGGGCACTGCAGGGCCGCGTGCCACCAGCAGCCACTGGTGACGTGTGTGCTTGGGTCACAGCCTGCTCCCCTGGGTGGGCATTGCTTCACCAGACTGCAGTTACAATCTTTCCTGACCAGGGATGTTTAGTTTGTCCATTTGCTCAGACAGTTTGTGTTGCTCTTTCAGAGCTGCCTTTAATGCAGGAGCTCAGACCTCTCTGGGGAATCTGCCTGCAACCATCAAAATCCAAAGGGGCAAAACATGGAGCATGTGAATGTGGAACAGCACGTAATGTCCCAAGGAGATGTCCAAAGGGGATCTGTAGGGAGTCAGATTGTCCCTGTGCTGCACATCTGACTTCCAACTCTTTGGAAAATCTGGGTGCTGGACAGATTTGCTTTCAATCATCTGCCTCTTATGTCACCTTTAGCACTGACACAAGCTGCCTCACCACCCCACATACAGAGACATGGTGTGACCCTTTATTCTTGCTCCTCTCCAGCTCTGCTCTAGGTGTGCTCACTCCACCTCCAGCACTGCTCTTTCCCAGTCTCTGCCATTCTGATGTTTGCTGTGTATTTTCTGTAAGCTGGGCTCTACAGTTGCCCGTACAAACTATCTCCAGCAGGGTCAGTCGCCAGCACCTGTGAGGTTCAGCACTCACTACCCATGCCCTGCTCTAGCAGGGAAGGAAAGGGGAAAACCTGTGCACAGGCAAGGTCCTGCACAGGACAGGGACACTAAGGAACAATCACGAGTGCAGGAACCAACAGAAACCCTGGTTTCCTGTTATACTTCTTGCCAGTGAGAACAGTAATTTCCTTGGAATCCCCAGAGACTTATAGACTTAAATGGACTTTGGCTCAGGTCACCTTTGTTTGATATATCATTTGCTTTAATGGTGTGAGTCAAATTACTCCAGTTCCCTCCCAGTCTGAGGCACAGCTGATGGAAGGGAAGGGTGTGGAGGTTGCAGTGGGAGGGAGGAAGAGGGAATAGTCTTCTGTGAATGCAAATAAATGCTACCGCTTGTGCTAACTGCATGAAAATGAAGAGCTCAGCCATAAAGGGGAGTGCAGGTCTGAGATTACTTGACAGCTGTGTTATTCAAATGCAGAATGCAGCACGGAGCAGATAGAGAGCAGCTCAGTGCTGGGAAAGGCTCTTATCTCCCCTTGTGAAACCACTGTGTGCGTGACAAGCCCTCCCCAGCCAGCCAAGGGGGATTAGTGCACCCCAGCAGCACTAAAGGCGTGGGCACCAGAGACTGGAGCTGTGGACCCAGTGGCCCCTGCTCAGTGGGGAGCTGGCACCTCAGTCTGGGTGCAGCTCACATTCCTCTCTCATGGAGCACCCCAAGCCCACCTGTCTGTCACATACTGATGAACACATGAAGTGCTCTGAGCACTGACTTCCCAGTCCCACCAATCCAGTGGAAAGCCTCCTGCTGTTCTCAGTCAGCTCTGGATGCTGCCCAGGAGAGGTTGATAGCGCACACTGAGCATACCCCTGTGGCCCAGAAGGATGGCAGACACTGCTGCTGGTGTTTGGCAGCTCCTGTGAGAGCCAAGGCATACCAGAGTGGCTCCTCAGAGATGACTCGCTGTGCAGTGGCCGAAATTTGGCCTTGGTGTTAAAATCCAGAGTTGTTTTCCAAGTCAACTGGAATACATATTTGTGTGTCAGATTTTTCCTTTGAAAAACTCAATCTCGGAAACCACAACTGCTCCATGATAAGAGGTAAACAAAGAGAGGCACAAAAGGAGCGGTGAAAGGCAGTGATGTGTTGCAATCCATCTGAATGTTTATCTGCAGCAACATGCAGAGGTGGATTCATGCAACCACATTTAAGCAATGAGGAGAGGTTCCCAAGTTAGGAGTCTGGTCTCCCTGGGTGCCTCCTGTAGTTGATGGGGGAACGGGCAGGTCTGTGGGGTAATTCCATCCATCCCCACTCTGAATCACCCTGGGAGGTGGCTGGCTCTTCCCTCGGTGGCAGAGGAAACCTGGGGCACCTGGCTGCCTCCCCCAGGCACAGCTGGCAGCACTGAGCAGCACAGGAAACAGAGGCCAGTGCAGAAGGCTACAGAACTCAAAGTATTCCATGACTCATTACAGTTATTTACACTTAGTATGGCTGCCTGAATGCTGAGATGCAAGAGTGAGGAGGGAGCAAGTGAGATGCTGAAGAGGCAGAGGAGCAAACTCTGCTCTTGCCCCTTATTCCATCACACTCTTGAACCCTACCAGCACCAGGGAAAATGCAGCACTGTCAGCCTTTGTGCTGCATGCATTTTTGGGTTGCTCAACTGGAGCTGTAAAAGCCCCTCATAAATTGAAATAGTCCTGAGGTGCTGCAGCAGCAACATCCTCCTTCAGGCTGCTGGACCACACCACTGATAGACATCAAGAGTTCTTTGAAAGTGGAATAGTGAATCACATCCTGAACTGGAGGGGACCCCCAAGGATCATCCAGTCCAGACCCTGGCCCTGCACAGACACCCCAACAATCCCACCCTGTGCCCCAGAGCATCATCCAAACACTCCTGGAGCTCTGGCAGCCTTGGGGCCGTGCCCACTGCCCTGGGGAACCTGGTCAGTGCCCACCACTCTCTGGGGAAGAGCCTTCCTCTGATAACCAGCCTAACTCTCCCCTGACACAGCACCCACTTACACCACCCCACTCCTGTTGCTGAGGCCAAACACCTTCTGGGCCTTTGCTCTGGGTTATCAGTGTCCAGGCGAGAAGGAACCAGAGCCAATGTTCTCTGAAAGAGGGAAGGGGCTTGGCAGCACTTTGGGGAGAGGGAACACAATCTGTGGTGCTGCCAACGTGTGCTTGAGACTTCCAGGCAGTGAGGGTGAGTCACAGGGAGGGACAGGGAGAGGAAGGAGCTCAAATCTGGGAAGGTAGAGAGTGTGGGTGGAAGGCAATTACCACGAGAGAGCAAAGGGCTGCCATGTGAGTCAATCGAACCCTATAGATACCAATACTCATCATAAATACCCTAGAGGTTTCAGCAACTGCTCATTCTCAGAAAGCAATAAATGAGAACTGTTCCCTGTGGTCAGTAGGCCCTAAGGAGAGGCTGTGAGTGGAGCAGGAGGTGTGAGCCTGTGAGTGCAGGGGAAGGGGTACTGCGGCTATGACATAATGGAACTCCATCAGCAGCAATTATGTGGCATGGGCTGCAGGAGCACATGATTAGCTTTTCCAGAAAGATGCTGTGTTGTTTTTCCCAGTAATCTCTTATTAAATGGGTGCTAGAATGCATGAACAATACAAGAAAAACCCTTCTTACTCTAGTGGCTTTTCTTTCCATAACCGAGTAACTATTGCCCATAAAGCACTGCAAGACACTTGTGTTTTTAAAGTGCTCCTTTATTTCGGTGTTGTGTGTCTTGCCTGCTCTGATTTTCAGGTGGCACTGACTGTGAGCCCTGCAATCTATGCAGAAATAATTTCATTCTGAACGTTTCTTTTTGGGAGCTCAGTCAGAGCAGAGACCACTGTTCACTGCTTTCAGTTCCCAACATGATCTCTTAGGAGGGTCTGCCCTGTGGGGTGCAACAGCCTGTCAGGGCTTCATTTATCTTCTTTCTTCAGAAAATGCACTCAAGGGTGAAGGAAATGATAAGCATTATAACTACCTTCTTACTCAGCTCTTGGATTTTGGTAACAAAACAGACATTGTGAAATAAAAAAAAAAGAACTGCATCTTTGAAGGCAAGGCAGCACTGCAATGTCTGGGATAATGCAGAGTTTTCTCTGAACCTTTAAAAAAGTTATACAGCCCAAACTTTGGGCATTCCTAACATTCAAAAGTTATTTTCCCCCCTTCTCTGAAGGACAGAAAGCAGTGAATTTCAAATGTAATTGTCAATAATGGATCTAAACTGTGTTCAGTGATTCCTTTTACAGGAGAAGTGTAACACCATTCAGAATGGACATAAGGGTGAGAAACTGTAAGTGAGGACTACACATACAAACCAGAGCAGGGAGATGGAATTTTGATCTGAAATTATAGTAGGGATGCATTTGAATTGGTGGGTCCTGAGTGTGGCTCCCACCTACATGTGTGTTAGTGAGTGATCTTTAATTCACAGTTCTATTCCTACAGGATCTCTGCCCCAGGAGTGCCCTCCTGGGCATCCCCTTCAAGTGACTGAGGGTTGGTGGCCTTTCCTCCAGGGGCTGTGTCTGACCATGGGGCCTGGGGCAGCAGAAGGGTCCTCTGGGACCCTTTCTGTGAGTGTTGTATTTGACTGTTGCTATAGACAACTGCTTTGGGGTTTTTTAAGTGACTAGCAGCTATTCCCTGTGTTTGGTAGCTTGATTCAGGTTCCCAGGGTATGACTTGCTGAAACAGGGAACAATCCCAGCTGCAAGAGTTAGAGGGATCAGTGCTTCAGAAAACAAAACAAAACTGTCCTAAGAGTTGTAAAACTGAGCTCCCTGGATCAGGGAACACTTCAGAGCTGAATCCTGCTGAATTTCTAAGGTGGGAGCAATCATGTCTCCCTCCCTCAAAGGGACATCACAGACTGGTTTTTCTGTGATTCTCTCACCCATCATATAGATCCTCACTATCCAAAAGCCAAGGTCAAGCTGAGAATTCATCAGTAAAATGGAGTTTGAAATGCTTACAAAGCCTGTGGTGTGCAGAGTGGACAAGGAGAAGGCAAGCCAAGGCAATTCCCCTGAAGGGAGTGCAGTGAGTGCAGGGGAGTCCTGTGCACAGCCAGTGTGTGCTGTGCCCTGCAGGCTGTGCCCACACAGGGCAGGGAACTCCAGACTCACTGTCAGCCCTGCTCATGGCACTTCTGACTTGCAGTTTTTGACCTTGTGACCTAAAAATTTTTGTGTAGAGTTGCCTTCCATCAGTTAGTGCAATGTGTGCTTACAGAGGTCTGAATGGGAGGACTGACAGAATGAATGAGGATGTGAAATCCTGATGTAAATTGTCTTTTTTTTTAATTTTCTTTTTTTTAGGGAATAGTTTTTTTCATACTTGATTTTCTGAGGCTTTATCTAGGATATATCATAATATATTGGCTCCCTCACTTTTAAATTACCCAGCTAACTGAAGCCTGTTAAATCCTAGAGTTTAACAGTGTGGCATTTTAGAGGCACTGCTCAAATCCATCCATTGCATTGCTCTAATGACTCTGGTATTTGGCTTCTGGCACCCCTTTCATTTGGGAAGGCTAATCCTGTAGTCTGACTCAAAATGAAGAGATACAGCAACTTGGCCTGTTACACTGGACTCCTTTGTGTCAATGACTCAGTAAACAAAGAGACATACCTGGATACCTTTGCAGGGAACAAACCCCCAAACAACTACTTTGTGACTTGCCAACAAAACAGAAGCACTCACAGAGCAAATGAAAACTTTGCCACAGAGCTGGTGGAAAAGTGCTAAGTGATAATTTCACATGGAAGTTTGCTGAAGGTTGCACCCTGCTTATAAGCTCTTGATTAAATCCATCCTGGCTCCTAAACCCTGAGTCCTATTAAAACAAGGTCTATTTTTAGATAAAGATGTTAGAACAGACTGTAATTTCCATGGCTGATTGCACCCTGCAGAGCAGGGCAGCAGGTGAGGGGTTGGGTGTGTGAGCACAGGGATGTGTGTACGTGTGTGCTGGTACCTGAAACAAAGGTGGAGCTCACTGGGACTTGAAAGAAAATATCAACCTCAGCAATGTCTGATTTTGCTTTGTTTTTTTCTTTAGAAAAAGAAACCAAACCTTGTAAAAGGTGCCTGCAAAGCAGCTTGGCTGTGCTAGGCCGAGCTGAGTGGAGAAGGGTGGTAGGAGCAGCAGGATATTGTGGAATGTGTCTGGAGAGAAGAGTGGCTGTCCCAGTCTCCCTGAACAGAGACCTCCAGCCTCACAGGGAGAGCCTCAAACTCTGCCTGGAGCAGTGTTAGCTGGGGGACACCATCCCTCACAGCTGCTGGGGAGCCCAGGAGAAAAGAGATGTTGTGTCTTGACAGCAGCCCCCCAT
This sequence comes from Pithys albifrons albifrons, assembly GCF_047495875.1. Taxonomy (NCBI): domain Eukaryota; kingdom Metazoa; phylum Chordata; class Aves; order Passeriformes; family Thamnophilidae; genus Pithys; species Pithys albifrons. The sequence continues at coordinate 43,515,698 of NC_092460.1, read as the reverse complement.
GGACCCCACTTGTGTACCCAGCAGAATTAACACCTCTGTTCCCAGCGTGGCTCCAAGGCCACCAGGGAGAGGGGAGAGTTCTCCTGGAGACACTCCAGGCTGTGGCTTGACCTGTGCAGTGAGCACTGTAGTCCCACAGTGGGAGCTGGGAGGAGCCCGAGGTCAGGGAAGCAATGGGCTAAACTGCTCTCCCACCATTTGAGTATGGGATGAACTGGCCTATCACGCTCCTGATTCCACACCATGGTGCTGAGTCTTTCATTGAGAAGGACCACAGGAAACTCATGTGGTGAAATACTGCACTGAGTGTGTGCCATGGGGGCTGCCCATGCCATTGAGGAGCTCTGCAAGCCTCTGAAATGTGGGAGATACCAATGCAGACAACCAAACCCAGCAAAACTGAATCTAATGAATTGAATCTAGCTGCTTGGTTTGGATCCTGTTTAAAGGTGTACATCTCTTGGAAACCTTAGGTAACAGTTATGTACAAGCTCCCATCTGGGGTTCAGATCCCTGCCTTTCACGCTGTGCTGTAATGGTGGAATCAGCCCCAAAAGGAAACAGGTAATCCTTCAATTTTCAGTAAGCACCAAGTTGAGCAAGACTTTGGTTGGCAAAGATACTGCATGTGAAAAAGTACACTAAGTTAGGATGGTAGGGAGCCAGTTAAGATACTTTTCTCCTGAAGTGAACCAGAAGATGTTACAGAGTAATTGCCACACTCAAATTCAAACCAAACATTTTTGCATAGTTCTGTACTTCAGTATTCACACTTCTAATAGTGCCACCTCTCATCTACTGCTATTGCTATGAATTTTCAATCCCTGATTTTTTTAAGACACTAGGCTTTTCCTTAGTTCACACAGGACAGTTGGAGGATTCCTTGGTCTGCCTGTAAGGTGTCCCACCATGCTCAGAGGAAGGTTCAGAGCGTGTTGGCTCCATTGTCAGCTGATGCCAATTAAGGAGAAATGAAGGGAACCAACGTACTGTAGCAAGGATAAGTGTAGAGTTCCTGCAGCAACATTAAATTCCTTGATAAAGCTACTGCACAGAAATTGCAGGAGTCTGGCTTCCATTCCCGGCTGCAGTAACTCACAAGATCTTCTGAGGGACCTATTTCTTCATGGTTTCTTTTCAGCCATCCCTATCAGTGTCAGGTTACCATTTGGCTGCTTTCTGCACAGCTTTCCTTATGATTTCAGCCAGACCAGGCCAGCTGTAAGCTTGCAAGTCAACAGCTTGCAATCAAGCCAAGGATCTCAGCCACGAGGATGACAGTCTGTCAATAAGACAAAAATAAGAAGTGCCCAACAGTTTATGGTGCCTTGTTGTCAGGGATCTCTAATTCCATCTCCTCTAGCCTGGAGGAATAGCAGGTTGAAAATATTGGCTTACTTCTGTGGGAGCTCCAAGAATTTCGTGAAGTGTGTGGCATACAGGGGGAATCCTGGTACTCTGTGCAGGATCTGAAACCCATGAGGGTGAGAGAGAGCTCTGAGACAAGTTACTGTCCCATTGTTGGTTCTGATCCTGGTGACACCAGCAGCTTTGCCTGGTGTGGGTGTGGGCAGGGAGAGCCCTCATTCTCCTCTCATTCTCTCATATAAAATACATAAACTATGTCTTGGAAGAACTAGATAAGAATCTTTTTATAACTGAAAAAAGCCATCAGGCAAACACTGAATTATCACTTTTTTGTTTGTTTCTATGTTGGCTATGCAGAGTTTTATTTTTCTCTGGAAGCCCCGAGTCATCTGAGGTCAGGCAGCCCAGTGCTCTGTGCCACAGTGCCATCCTTCCTGGGACACTCTGAGCTGCTGGCACCCCTGGGCAGGGCAGTGTCTGTGAGCACCAGCAGTGCCACCATGTGCAGCCCCCGGGGCCAACCCTCCTGTGCAGCTCCTGCCACAGGGGAGCCCACCCCTGAGCAGGGTACTGACAGGGGCACAGACAGGGGCACTGAGAGGGGCATGGACAGGGACACTGAGAGGGGCACTGAGAGGGCAGGGCATTGACAGGGGCACTGACAGGGGCACGGAGAGGGGCATTGACGGGGCACTGAGAGGGCAGGACATGGACAGGGGCACGGACAGGGGCACTGACAGGGGCACTGACAGGGCAGGGCACTAACAGGGCAGGGCACTGACAGGGCAGAGCAGCAGGGCTGCTCTGGGAGCTCTCTTTCTCCCCATTTCCCGTTTTCCCTGCTCTATCCTGTTGGATTCCTGGAAGTCCCCAGCATTTCAGCCAGGTCCTGCTGCAGACTTCACTCAGTAAAAGTGACTCCAGTTGGCTGCAGTGTGTTAGGGCCTTACACCACAAGCTATTTGAGCTCTCTTTTGGGTCTACATTTTCCTTCCGAGTGACTGATTCTTTGGCACAGGAAACATTTTTATTCCTGATGAACCTTCCTCTCTGTGCAGGGGTATTGTCTGGCCATGGAGGGTACACAGTGCTGAACATTTGGCAAAGAGAATGATCCCTTCACCAAGACACTGGCTGTCAGTGTTTGTCATCCATGGAAATAGCACAAAGCTGGATTTGAGCTAAACAACCAAACTCACCTGGGAACTTATCATGACACTTGTGAGTCAAAAATGGCCTATGGTATAAAAATCATTATAATGTCAAGTTTCTCACTGAAGCCTCCAGCCCTGTGAATGACATTTCCCCTATTAGTAAAATAAGAATGATCATCCCTCCTGTGCAGTGTGGCTTCATTCATTACCATTTCTAGAAAGCTCTGAGAACCCCAGAGCACACAATGAAGGGCAGCAGCAGTAAGCCCATTTCCTAAGGCTGGCTCTTTTGGCACCCAGAGCTCCTCTGGGGCAGGTCATGGCCCAGATCCATCCTGGCACTGCTGCACTTCTCCTGTCAGAGAGCACCCCAAGAGACACCCCAAATCAGACACTTTTTCCTTTTGAGTTAAAAACGCATCTGCCTACACTATGTATGCACTGTATGTAACCAGGTAGGAATATGCAGTATTTCTGTCCCTGAAGGAGTCCCAAGGCAGTCTCAGGACCCCGACACGTGTGCTCAGTTTGACATTCACAGGATCATCCCCCTGGGCCATAGAGTTAAATGCCATGTCTAAACTCCTAGGTAGAATAATTTAATTCTGAACTGGAAGATACCAGCCATTTAGCAGGAAATTATCAAATTTACTCAAGTAGCCAGCAGGTTTCTTGCCCCCAGCACAAAAAGCCAGAAGGGTTCTTATACCAACCAGATGCAGAGCAATTATTTGATCAGAAAGAGCAGAGTACAATACACAGTTAATACTTACAGGAATTCTACACAGGCAAGTTTAATTATCTGCCTTGCCATCAGTTCTCTGATTCCCCAAAATGCTAGAGGATTTTTACCCCCCCGCAAGAGCTCCAGGCCTGTGTTTCATCTCTGGGAGGCACATCGAGCTGCAGGATGTGCGTCACCCTCCACCAGCATATCCTTGCCCTGGGAACGAGCCTCGGAACCTCCGGAGCAGCAGGATTGGGGCTTAGCAGGGCATCCCATTGTTTTGTTCTGCAACAAAGCCGCTCATTCCCGGTAACTTTGGGGAGTTGGTTTGTGATGTTTGGATTGTATTAGCAGGATCAGGCACCACATGGGTTGGTTATCAGATCCCTCATCAAGCGATAGTTTTCCCAACACCAAACACGAACCCCCAAAGGGGCGATTTCCTTACTCTCGTGTTTCTGTAAGACAGAAGGAATGCTGTGCATTTTTTTTCCTTTCTGGTGACAGGAAGTTCTGAAGCATAACAAACAAGATGCTTAGGAGAGGTCTAAGGAATACTTTAAGACATGGCATTAAGGTATTATAATTTTTTTTTCTGACAGCACTCAAAGCATTCTTTTGATTAAAGTTACTTAACGAATACATATGTTGTTAACTCAGTGCAACTAATTTTTCCTCTAAAATAAAGATTTTTAGCATTCTGTAAGCATTTTTAGAACACCCCAGAAGACAGAATGAAGGCACTCCCTCAGCTTGAACAACACTGGGCACCCCAGGAAGAGCTTGGGAAGATGGATTTGAAATGAGCAGTGCTTTCTGCCCTGGGTGTCTGTGGGGTGGTCTTCCCCACACAGACAGGCAGTTTGTGTCTCATGGTCAAATTTTCAAACCAAGTGAGAATTGTGTTGACCCTCCATTTGGGTGGCCAACTCCTCACAAGGAATTGTCTGTCAAGTGAGCAGATTGTGACAGGGGTGAGCGGTCCCACTTACAGACTGAACCCATGACCTCCTAATCCCAGCCCATGTGTAGTGCCTGCCAGACTGCTCAATGGGCATTAGACCTGGGTGAGCAACTGGGACAAAAAATGGAGCCTTTCTGGGAATTAAAGATGCAAAGCACCCAACCCCAGTCCTCAGACACTTGGGGCTTTCAGCTTCCACTCACTTTTATTGTACAGTGGTGTCTTTCCCATGCTACATGTTTGTTTGGCCATGGCAGCAAACCATCCTGCATCCTAAAGGCTACACTAGGAAAACCTGAGGATATGGCACAAATCCCCGTGTGTGAGCCACAGACACTGGAGCTCAGGGACTCACTCTGATGGAATAACGCAAGGGTAATCCAATAAAATCAGGCACTTTGATTTTTACTGGGGATGAAATGCTCAGAAGTTGGATAAAAAGAATGTTAGCACTGGCTTAATTCTAGAGCTGTTCATTTAAAGTGGTATTGGATAAGAAAGTTTTCTACCACACTCTATAAAATCTATGAATTACAGGAAATTCAGAAGGATCCAATGCTTTGAACTGCTCATCTTGACTCCTGGGGCCCTTTGAGTGTACAGAGTGGCCTGGAAATGAAACAGAGTGACAGCATTTCAGCCTGCAATGAAATACCAACATGTCCTGCTGGACAAGAAGAACTTCTCTGGCTTTGTTTGGAGATAGGAATGGCTGGAAGTGCTGCTGCTTCGTTTCCCCCAGCTCACACATCTCCAGCCACAGCAACTCTGTGCAGTTGCTCGATTGTCCCAAGTGCAATGAAACCAAAATGATGCTGTTGGTAGTTAAAGATTTTCTATATAAGCCTACAGACCCTACAGACTGCACACGACTCACTTCTATGGAGCTGTTTTGGTACCACCTCTGTGGGCTCAGCTCTGAATCCCAAACTTTTCTTATCAATTCCTTCTTTAGAGCTCTCCACTCTTTGGACTGCATGGCCAGAATGGGATTGTTTCCAATTCTTAGGTTTGGAAAGAGAACTGGAGGAAAAAGACATTCCAGAAGCCTGTAGGGAAGGCAAGAAGCAGCTGAACTGGGGTCAATGTGCACGTAACAAGAGGGCAGGTAAATGCCTGCCTGTGTGTGACTGACAGGGAGTGTGGGATCCTCTGAGAGAGGCTTCCAAAAGGAGAAGGATTTCTTGCAGCTGCTTTCACAAGCTCCCAGTGATCTGCCAAACACCAGGGACACACCCAGCACGGGCCACTGGGATAATAACACAGATGCACAATTTTTATGGCTGCCTACCAAATTTAGAAACTCCCTCTGGAAAAACAACTCAAAATGGCTTTTGCTAATCCTTCTGAACACCTGGGAAAAGCTTAAGGAGACAGGGAACTAGAAAAGTTACCGTGTGGTTTACCAGGGCTCTTACATCACTCAAAAAGAAAATTTTGAAATAAGCAGCTGAAAGAAACCTTAGAAATTCATGGACAGCCCCGTTGGGTGTCACATTGTTTTATGCCAGTGTTGACAGTTCTGATTATAAAACAGAGAGTTTCTGTTTGCAGAAAGCCCAAGTGCTGCACACAATAATGCTGTGAATGCTTGGAAGTCTGCAGAGGAAATGCATCTTTTATATTCTACCGTTTTAGGGGATTCACACTTGAGGCTTTCTCAGACTGCAGCTATTTTAGGTACAGGTCTGAAGGTCTGCTGAGACTGTGATACCCTTTCATCAGATCTCACAAATTAAGCAGGGTATGAAACAAGTGTTCCAGTATGATTTCTAAATCTGACAAAGTTCTGTTTAGAAAAGGAATCAAATAATTTTCTATCACCACCATTCTCCATTAGGTTCAGTCAGAAAAGTGCAATGATGCCATTCCCCACCCTCATCACTGACCAAAGCAAAGCAGGAACGTCCCAGCCCTGTGGATTGCCCTGTGCATGCCAAAGTTGCTGCTGCCCTCCTGCCCTTCCAGCACAGGCCCTTCAGTTTCCTCTGCTTTAGCAAACCAAACACTGCTTAAACCCTCCGTGCTTGGGAATCATTATTTCCCCCACTTCAGATATTTTAATATCCTAATTTATTTTGATTAATTTTGTTGGCTTAATTTCCTACATCCTCTTTTGTCTATGTTAGTTGGGATGGAGTTCTAAGCTCCTCAGAGAAATCTCAGTCCTCATCTGTGCCTGTCCAGGACCTTGGGGACAGCTCCAAGGACTGCCTGGTGTCTGCTTTACATCTACAAGTCCAGTTCTGCTCCATAATTTTACCAAAACTCACACTCTTAACAAGAATTACAATTAGATTTTTTCTCTTGCGGTCAGAATTTACTTTATGCATTTTCCACTTGTGCAAAGACTCTAAGCCTCTCTATAAACTATCCCTGTGATGACCTCCCTCCATGTGAAATGAAGCTGAGGCTGCAGGGACACAATAACATCTGAATTCACTGACGTGACTCCTGTTCAAGTTAAGCAAATGCTTCCATTAGTAAATATAAAACTGAGACTCAAGAAAGCAAACTATGAATGAAGAGCACAATTCTCTTCCAACCACCACTACTGCGTTTCATTTTATGCTCTTAAAACTCATGTGACCTTAGGCCTTAGTGTTTAATTCTGAAGTGTTTCAGAGACCTTTACTTTTATGAAATGCTTGAAATACGTAATAATTTTCATTTTGCTTTGTGAAAAAGGAAGCTGGACTTGCTTAGGTCCTGCAGAGAAGGTACAACCATAACAGGAAATACAGTTTAAGGGGAATTTTCTTTTTTCTTTTGTGACAAGATTGTGTTTGCATAAGTAAACAAGCATTATTTCAGAAAATAAGCTGCAACTTGTTTCCCACTGCCATGAACTTCTGCTTGCTGTGACACAGTCCTAGTTATGTTTTCAAGGGATGAAAAACTTGATGTCTCAAGATTCTGATGCACAAACCAGGCCTCCCAAAACCTTGTTCCTTGGGTTTAGTTCCTTGGGTTTAGTTGGGACTGCAAGGTCCTATCCAAGCCCAGATCTGTTTTTGGTTCTTTTTTTTTTGTTTTGTTTTTAATTTGGGTGTGACTGTTTATAACCATTGCTCAACTTCAGTGTGGTGTTTCCCTTGGACTGATGACAAAGGGATGGGGAAAGGAGAAGGCTCCGCATGTGCCAGACCTAGTCCCTCAGGAACTGTGGCACTGCTGCACAGGCTGTGTTTGGCTGGATGAGCCCCGTGGGTGCTGGTTATGGGATACCCCACAGGGTGACTATTCCCCTGGCTCTGTTCAGCTGGATGAGCCCGTGGGTGCTGGTTATGGGATACCCCACAGGGTGACTATTCCCCTGGCTCTCTTCGGCTGGATGAGCCCCATGGGTGCTGGTTATGGGACACCCCACAGGGTGACTATTTCATGGGCTGTGATTGGCTGGATGAGCCCGTGGGTGCTGGTTATGGGATACCCCACAGGGTGATTATTCCATGGGCTGTGATTGGCTGGATGAGCCCGTGGGTGCTGGTTATGGGACATCCCACAGGGTGACTATTCCATGGGCTGTGATTGGCTGGATGAGCCCGTGGGTGCTGGTTATGGGATACCCCACAGGGTGACTATTCCATGGGCTGTGATTGGCTGGATGAGCCCGTGGGTGCTGGTTATGGGACACCCCACAGGGTGACTATTCCCCTGGCTCTGTTCAGCTGGATGAGCCCGTGGGTGCTGTTTCATGGGATACCCCACGGGGATGCCCCACAGAAGGCTCCAGGGGTGTGGGGCTGTCCTGGTGGGGATGGTCACAGCCAGTGCCCACTGCACCAGGAACCCTCTCCAAGTGCTGCTCACGTGTCCCATGTGACAGAACGAGGGAATTCTGCCCTGCAAACAAAGCTGAGCTGGAAGAAGATGCCCATTTGTGGTGTGGGGTTGTGCCCTTGAACAGCTGCAGAGGGAAACACTCTGTACCTGGTACAGATCCTGCCCCTCCAGCCTGCCCAGGGGCAGAGCCCAGCACAGCCCCAGCTGTGATGGGGGCACAGCCCAGGGACGCTGCAGGACACACAGGGGAGGAAGGAAGCTGGAAATGCTGCTGGGTGCATTTCTCTAATACAGACAAAGCTTTCCAAAACCTCAGTTTCATGATTCAGCTTTTTCTTTGGCACTGAAATGGTAGGAACAATTTAAAAGTAGGCTAAACAAGTCTGAGGGAATATGCTGGTAAGTTCAGACCGGAGAGGGGGCCGTTCCTGGAAGTAATAACAGAAAAACTAAGGCCCTCAACCCCAATAACTGCAGTTAAATTGTTTTAATACACTTCACAAACACGTAGGAATTACGGGATCGTCACCATACCTTCTGAGGCAGATTTGATCACGCTTATTTTCTGGACAAATAAACTGACCCACGGTATTAAAATACTCTGCCCAAGGCCTGCTCCAAAAACAATGGGAGACCAAAGAATACACTCTAACCTAATTATGAGACAGCAGTGATGTGTATGGAGGAAGCAACTAAACTGAAAATTATACGTGGGTTAGATGCTGTGGCCAACTTTCTCTTGCTTTCTTTTGTTTTGGAAGTCATAAGGTTTTGCTGCTCAGCTTGAGATAATGGTTAGTGGAAACTGTGAAGGCTCCCCAGTCTGAAAAAATGATGTCAGGGAGTTATAACAGTTTTTATCAGTTTTTAATTAAAAAAAATTGGTATCATATATGCAAACAACTTTTATGTATTCCTTTTGCCAGGAATTTGATGGCACAGCCTCAGTAAGTTGACTTTCAGACAAAAATCGTAAAGGTCAGAAGCCATTGTAAAGGGAATCTTATCTCAAATCCAATTCATAATATTTTTTTAAGATTATCAAATCTCTTGGAAGTCCTGACTCAAAGACATCATAATTTAAATATTTTATTAATTTTTTTAAGTAGAGAAACACTTTTTGCCAGAAACAAAAGCTGAGCTCAAAGCCTGCCTGAATCCTGGGGACTCTCTGGCTCCAAATGAGGCTCCAGCTGTTGCTCAGCACCCTCAGGAACATGGAGTGCAGCTCAAGTCTGAGTGCTCAGAGCTGCCACTGCATTGTGTTCCTGGGCAGCACCACATGGGGCAAGCTCTGTTTGTGACACTCTGGCTCTGCATCCATAACCCCTCACAAGCCATAAATAAACTCACAACTGCTTCACTTCTCATGGACTGGTAACTTTGGAAAAGATGCACAAATACCTATTGGAGACAGAGTGAATCATCAAGGAATTTCCATTCCCCAGTAAGACCAATATTTCACCTTGCCCAGGGAAGCGTTCTCCATTTCACACGTTTTGCTCTGACTTTCCTGTGGCTTATTGAAATGGCAAACTGAAACACTCCAATTTCGTTGAAATACAGCACTTAGGTAATTTGCAGTCACCTTTGTGACAAAGTTGGTAAATTCCTATAAAATTAATTGATTTTGTTTAGTCAGCGTTGCCCAAAAGGAGCCTTTCCGGTGGGAGGTTTCTAACACCACGAGGAAAGGCTTGGGCTGGTGTTCAGGGAGGAAAGGAAGGGACCAGGGAGTAGGTCAGGTCAGTGTGCTGTTCCTGGGCTGTTTGGAGACAGTGGCTCTGTCCCTGTGGAACTCCACACAAACCTGTAACCTTCACACAAGCCTGTATAGATGTTGAAAAATGAGCCAGTAAAGATGTTGAAAAGTGAGCTGAAAAATGAAAAATAAACATGCCCAAGTGAGAACATATGGCAGGTGCATGTTATATGCAAACCTTATAATGAATTCTGAAAATACACTCCAGGAATGAGAACTGCCAATTGGTCTAGTCTGGATGGCACATAGTAAGGATCACTCCCATGTGCACCACGATGTTTGGCAGCTCTAACAGCACAGTATTGCTGGTGAACTTCATTAATCATTCAATACCCTGAGCGTGATAATGGGCAAGAGGGTTGGTAGTGTCAAGTCATTCTCTAAATTGTGCTTAACAGTTTCAAATGAGGGATGGATGAACTGGCTGCAGTAACCAAAACACTGAGCCTGAACCTACATTCAAAGCACACATGAGTTTCAGAGATTTGTGGATGATCAATTATCACTAATTTTTGTTTTTAAGTAAGTCTTGCTTTCCACATCTCACAACTGATGGCTCTGTGTAGGACTGGAAGTGAAAGTGCCAAAATTCCATTTCTTTGTTTTTTCTGGCACAGATTTGATCAGGAATGACCTCAAAATTTTCAGCCTCCTTTGCCAGCCCAGCAACAGTGGGATGAGCTGGCCCAACCAGCAGCTCCCACCCTGCAGCCCTGCCCTTTGCCCAGCGCCTCCCCATGCCAGCTCAGTCAGTCCCTCCATGTGGTTCTAAGGCTCCCTCTGCTCTCTCCCCTCAGAGCTCTGTCGTCCGTGGTGGCTCTGGGAGCCAACATCATCTGCAACAAGATCCCGGGGCTGGCGCCGCGGCAGCGAGCCATCTGCCAGAGCCGCCCCGATGCCATCATTGTGATCGGGGAGGGTGCGCAGATGGGCATCAACGAGTGCCAGTACCAGTTCCGCTACGGCCGCTGGAACTGCTCTGCCCTGGGCGAGAAAACAGTCTTTGGACAAGAGCTCCGAGTAGGTAAGGGCGTCTCTACTGAGCTGCTGAGGGGTGGGTGGAGGTGGGCCTGTCCCTTCTGCCTTTTCTGCTGGGGTCCTGCCAAGGTTCCCGCCCCTCTGTGACAAGCTGTGGTAGTTTTAGCTGGGTTTCTGCCAGCTCAACCCAAGACATGTGCCCACTGGGGCTCAGCAGTGATGCCCCCAGAGCAACTGTGCCCTCCATGTTCCCACTCACTGCAAAGCAACTGGCAAGGGACACGAGGTCACTCCATGCTCGCCATGCCTGCCCCTCTGTGCTGGGAGGATGTGCTGCAGTGTGTGGCTCTCACAGGACACTCGCTGGGACACCAGCCAGCTTCTCAGGGGGTTGTTCTTCTCAGGTCCCATTTGAATCTGGGGACAACTCCTGAATTCAGTGGGTCAGGTGAGTCCTGTGCCTCCAACACAACTAAGTGTGGTCAGACATAAGATCTCATTAAAACTGCATCAAAAAAAGGCAAAACATTTCCCCTCATCTGAGCAAAGAGGAACTGACTGACACGGTGCTTTGGCTGGTAGAGATCAAGGCTCTGGGTTTTCCTGACACTCTTGGGAAGTGAAGGCCCAAAGCTGAGGTCCCACTTCAGTCAGTGAGGGAACTGAGTACTTTTCCCAAGAACATGCAAGTGTGAGACTCTGGCAGAGGTCTGCGTGTTTTAAGGGCACAGTGGCCCAGCTGTGAAGGGCTAGAGTGGAATAAATCCACTGGCATCAGGGCAATGGACTCACAGGGAATCTGTTGTGTTTTGCTCCACAGCAAACCTCTGAAGTGGAGAGGGCTAGAACTAATAACAGAAACAACTGGTAAACTGGCAAAAGTCTGAACTTCCTGAACTTCAGAAAAAGGGCTGGTAGAATTTAGTTGTGATGCTGAAAAGCTGGTAGTAAGGAATTTTCTCATCAGTGTTTCTTCCATATTTGTCCTAAGATATTTATAATTCTGTTCAGACAATACTTTTATCCTAACTTTTGTTTCTGAAAGAGTGTAAGTGGAAGGCTTTAAACATTCTCATATCACCATAGACAGGCAACAATCTAATATTTGACTTCTACCTTCAGCTTTAAATGAACCAGAAAAAATTCTAGTCTTGACTACCATAAGCAGGTCTGGTTCTCCCTGGTTGGCATTATGGTGGTTTGCCTTCAGTTATGCCCCGAACGATGGTGCTGCCAGAAAACACACAGCTGCCAAGGATGGCCCTGTGGTACTTCCCATGCTGTGTTTTCATTCCCAAAGCCAGCAGGGATGCTCTGCCCTCAGGGAAGGAGCTGTCTCAGCCTCTGTGAGAGGCACAGTCTGGAGGGCTGTACCAGAGCTGGTGTCACTACCAAGCCTTCAGCGAAAAGGTGTTCACAGTTTGTGCCCTCCCCTTTGAGCTGCAGGAGTGGTGCCTGCTCAGCTCCACCATCGTGCTTGGGGGTGATAATCCTCTTCACCAGAGAGTCCTTTTGTCCTCAGAAACCTTGGAGTGCAGCCCAAATGCCTGAAGATTGTGCTTCTGCTTTTATTCTGAATTATTCTATACAAAGTAAGAGCTACAAGAACAAAAATTATGGACTAGCAATCAGGTTGGTCAAGTTTGAAAAACCAGGGTTTTCCTGAGCCACTGTCCAAGCCATATTTGCCAAAATGTTTGCCAGATTTTGACCTCTTCACCAAACCTGGGTGGTTTCTTGCAGCTATGAAATGACTGATGTGGAATTTGGTGGGTTCTTTTATGGCTTAACCCCAACACAGCCCAAACTTGGCAGCTGCAGCTGTTCTGCTGTGACATTTGTTGGGTGTGAAACCACACAGACCCCAGTGGATGGAGAAGGTTTACATGGCCCTTCCAGAGGAGCTCCACACAGGTTTGTGCAGGATCCCACAATCCACACCTCTCGGTTGTTTTACTGGTGCAGTAGCACCCAGAGATGATGAGGGCAGTGACTCGGAAAAGGGCAGGGTTAGGAAGTGGTAGTGTTAAACTAACAAGGGGAAAAAGGTAAAAAATAGACAAAGGTTTAAAACCCTACCACTTAAAGGTACAAAACACTTGCAAGCATAAATATTCACATGTGTAATGAAATACATGCAGAAACACCAAACCAGCCATTTGGTTCTGCCTGAACACACTGACGGAAGGATTAACCCCCAAAAAGACAGGTATATTTTCACTTCATCCCAAAGGAAAGCTTCGTCCCAGAACACTTAGGGAGATGAACATTGGACTTACTCAGGTCACAAGGTGGGAGGGTAAGTAAGCCATGATAACATGGTACTAATTGCTCTCTAGCTGTGTGGAGAAGAGAGGCCCTACTCTTCAGCCACTGGGCCAAGATTCTCCCACCAGCACTGCCAAGTGCAGAATTACAGTTATTCTGCTTTGTATCTCAGTGCAACACTCCCCCTTCGAAATTCAAAGCAATCCCTGAGACTCCCCCAGCGTGAGGTTTCTCCAACAGATGTGTCTCTGCTCCTGCCACCCCTTCTCAGGGCCATTGTGCTCAGCTGTGTGTCCTGCAGCAGCTGAGGGCAGGACACAGGGACAGATGTCCTGCTCTGGGGACCCTGCTGTGCCAGGGGGTGCTCAGTTTGTGGCAGGACACAGGGACAGATGTCCTGCTCTGGGGACCCTGCTGTGCCAGGGGGTGCTCAGTTTGTGGCAGGACACAGGGACAGATGTCCTGCTCTGGGGACCCTGCTGTGCCAGGGGGTGCTCAGTTTGTGGCAGGACACAGGGACAGATGTCCTGCTCTGGGGACCCTGCTGTGCCAGGGGGTGCTCAGTTTGTTAGCTCAGCTGCACAGGTGAGGAGCTGTTTATTCCAAGAGGTACTGCAGTGAATAAGGGCTGTACCACCAATATGGTACATGCAATCTGTATTAAAGCCAACTGAAATAGTCCAGAGGGAAGAAACACAACTGTAGCAATAATGTTAGGCATGGGGCATTTGTGTTGGTGTGAAAGATTTATAGCAGCCAGAGATGAAAAGTAACAGAGAAATCTAAATTAGTAGCATGAACAAAGACTGTAGCATGGGATGAATTAGCCAAGCATTGTGTAGAGGTTATTTTGGCATCATATTTATAGCTGGGAACTTTTCCACAGTCCTGCCATCCCCACAGGAAAGTCAGTGCTGTGCTCCCTGTGCTCATCCTGTCCCTGTTACATGGATTTGCCACCTTCCTGCACTCATCCCTGGTTTCCATGCCAGCTCCTCACACAACCTCTTGCACTCTTCACTCATTCCTCTTCCTTTCAGCTTCTTCAGCAAATCACCTCTATAATGATTACCTCTTTAACAAATGGACTCAAAAATAAATTGGTTAAGGATATATCAAATGTTATAATTAGTAATCATTGCTGAAAGACAATTGCCCTTCTAACACTTTGAAGGCCAGGACTCTGTTGTGAACAAGCAAAGCCTCTGGTCCCCCCAGGGTATTGATGCAGAATTGCTCCAGCACTGGGGGCCAGTCTGTATCCCTCAAAAGGTGGGCAGAGAAACCTGTCACCTGCGCACCTCTACAGTTACACATCACTAACAGCAGCTGGGAGCAAACCCAGCCAGCAGCCTCTGCAGAGTGGAGTCTGAATCAGTAATGGAAATGAAACCTGCCTTTGTTCCTTGGCAGTGGATTGTTTGGCCAATTATTTGTGCACTGACCATTCCACTGCAATTCTCCAAACTGTAGGGTTTATAAACAGAGAGCTCTTACCAGTTCTAAACCCAGGGCAAAACTGAGGTGTGTTGAAAAATGTATCTGTCAGGATATCAAAAGTCATCTGCAGCTGTCTCTTTCTCAGAGTCATGATGTGGAAAATGACTGTGACTTAGCAGTATTTGTCTATGTCATCAATGCAATGATTTGGCAAATCATTGAACCTGACAGGGAAGTATCAACAAACAGACCAAAACCAAGGGAGTTCTGAAGCTGTTTGTTTTTTTTTAACCTCTGACCTTTTGTATTGGTCTGTAGGTTTCTGGTGGGTTGAAAGGATGCATTTGCAGTAAAGTTACAGCTCCTGTTCTTAGGAGAACATCTTAAGAACCCTCCTGTCACCTTTTAGAAACTAACCAACCCTGTGCATGGATTTGATGAAGTCCCAGGTGAAGCAGACTCTACAAGTTATTCTGAGCAGCACAGTCAGAACACAAAGTTGAATGTCACAGCTCCATCCAAGCCTGCACTGTCCAGACACACACACAAACCTCCAAGGTCAAACAGAGCACTGCAAAGCCAGGGGACAACTTTTGAAGGGAAGATGCTCATAAAAACCAGCGACCCTTTCTCTATTTGTGCTGGAAACAGGTACCACTGTAAGTCCACTCAGATCCCAGCGTTCCAGCTGCAGGCCTGAAAGAACAGGGGACTGGGCATGGAGGATGTGTAAGTGATGGTGTCATGGAGAAATGGTTGGCATCTTATCAGACGTGCTGGGGGGGTATCAGTCAGTAAATTATTCATGGCTCAGGCCATATATAGGCTTAATTACACTTGGATTCCATATATGAAGCCAGTCATTTTTATTCTGGGCTATAATGGTGGTTGAACTGAGATGCCAACTGTTCATAAAAACTTCCTACCAAAAATGGGAGGAGTAGAGAGGCTCATTATTCTCCAAAAATGGCAATTCATGCCCAAGCAGACGGATGAATCCAGCACAGTAGTGTCTAGTGTGGTATGAGTTGGCCAACTTGGAAAGCCTGACTCTCAGAGCAAGCAGAGAACTTCCACTGCATGAAGACAGGCAGAATTCTTAGGAATGCTTCACAACCATATTGGACTTTAATGCTACTAGCAAATCAATAAAGGGAACCATAAATGAATCCAGACAGTTTGCTAAAGTAAGTACTTTTCTAGCTCACTTTCTGTCTTTCTTTCCTCCTGCCATTTCCTTCTCTGCTACTTTATGTTCTCATTCTCTATTTTCTTAAAATCAACTTATGTTGTTTGTTCTATATTTGTTAATGCTTAGCAATATTCATAGATCAGGTTGACTGTATGTTTATTATTCTAACATCTGTGTATTTATTATGGGAAAATCTATCTTTACGGACTTGCACTATATCCAATAAAAACAATATGGGGGAAAGAAAGGAATTGTACAGCTGGAAACAATTTGGAGGGGGAAAATGAGTTGGGATTAGATTATTTTAAATATGATCCAGAGCAGGGCACACACTTCACCGACGGAAAGGCAGTAATTATCTGTGTCATAGCAGTAGGTGCTATGATTGCTTTAGGCATTTGTCAGCCTTTGGGAACCTCAATTGCACAGTGGCTTTTGGACCCAACATGGCACCATTTCGGGGTTTGCTGCTGCTGCAGAGCATGGCCCCAGACAGCAATGTCTGTCCTCTCAGCACGCAACCAGCTGCCCAGAAAGACATGAGTTTTCAGTGATTGAACTGGAGGTTGGAGCTGGAATAGGGTGAAAAGCCTTGCAGTGTGAGGGGTGGCTGCTCAGGGCACGGCAGCAGCTCCTGGAGCTGGGGCAGTCTGGGGTTCCAGAGACAAGGGCACAGGATACACCATCAGCTGAGACCTGCACCAGGACTGTGGGCAGCTCCAGGACACAGCCAGAACCAACACACACAGTGCCCTTATTGCTCACACAGCTGACCTGGAGGGCCTGCAGATGTGCACTGCCCAAAGTGCCAGGTGCAGGCATTGCTCTTGCAAGTGTGATTTAGTTAAACTACAAATACCATGGCACATTTAATGACCTGTGGCTTATGCCAGGCTAACTCTTACTGGAAGCATAACAAGATCTGTATTTCTTAGTTATTTAGAGAGGGAGAGTTTTCTCATTATAGGCCTGAATGAAAGTAAATAAATAACAAGACACACATAATGAACCACCACCCACCCCCCTGGCCTCAGTGCCCCCCAGTCTCTGTCAGTGCCATCCCTGCTGCCTGAGGGAGCTGCAGGCTGTGCTGGGGCACACTGGGCTGTGCCCACTCCCCTGGCCTCTGTGCCCCCCAGTATCTGTCAGTGCCATCCCTGCTGCTTGAGGGAGCTGCAGGCTGTGCTGGGGCACACTGGGCTGTGCCCACACCCCTGGCTGCAGTGCCCCCTAGCAGAGGGGTGAGCCCCCTGGGGCACCCAGGCTGCCCCAGCACACCAGGCTGCCCCAGCACATCCCAGCTGAAAGCCAAACAGGGGAAAGGGGTGAGGCTATCGGAGTTACAAGCAGAGTGTGTGAGAGGCATTTCAGTTTGCACTATCATCCTTGGAGGAAATGAAGGGGTTGACTCAAACACTTCATACTTTTTGAAAGGAGAAGGATGGATAAGGTTTTCACTATCACAAGTAGCAAGGCAAGACAGTAACCCAAACCAGAATAAGAAAATAAACCTCCCAGCTGGTGGTAGCTGAGGTTGTGAAGGAGCGGTAAAGAAGTTATGAAACAACTAATGTGCTAAGAATTTATATTGTTTTAACTGAGGAGGAGCAGTAGGTTCAGACTCTTCTACATTTCTGCCACTTGGGGGTTTTTAGAAAAAGAAAAATATCTTTCTATTCTAAGGAAGTACTGTTGTATTAAAGAAACATCCTGGTTTGAGAGAATGGAGGATTCCCAGCTTAGGAAATCAATTTGAACATTTGTGGGTGATAATTTCTCTGTGCTTTAAGAATTTCTTAGATACCACAACCTCATAATGATCTGGTGAGGCTTTAGTAATGTTTTCAAAACATGCTGTAAACCAGAGATGAAAAGAGAAACATAATTGGACAGTGCCATTTCTAAATTATGAGCTGACAGTAATCAATTTTGTTTGACTTTACTAGAAGAAATGTGTTTGCTACATTAATTTTATCATCTCTATTTCGTTGTCTCCCTATAAAAGAAATATCTATCATATATAATCTGTAGCGTGTCATAATTTCTAGCTGTGAATAGATGGATTTTTATATATCCCAGTTTACCTTCTCTATTCCCCAGTATTTTTGTAAGGTTTTACTGTCTAGTTCAAATGTAGCTCAGTTGTGTTTTCTTTTCCTTCAAGGGTCATGAGTTTGAAGAAAAGTATAAATTCTTTTAAATGAAAATGTTCTTGTTGCCATTTCAATATTTATGTTCTTGTTGCCATCTCAATATTTACCTCTTTGGCAGTAGCCTTGCTTTGAAAGGCAGATGTCCCTATTCCAAAGACAGCACTGACATGGCAATACAATCACTTGGTGAACTCTGGCTTGCAGCTGGATGAGACTGCCCTGAATGAAATCTGCAATTTCCATTCCAGGGAAAGGGCCAACTTTTTAAACTTCTGTTTCATTCCATTTGTACACATAGAAATGAAGATTTTTCTTGGAGCAGGTGCTTTTCTGTGGACATTTTCAAACTGAAGTCCACTGCCCCACCTGACTGAGCAGCTCCCCCTTGGCTGTTGTGCCCTTGGTTTCAGATTTGCTGTGCTTGGATGTGACCCGATGCCAAGGCCTGTACCTGGGCTGGGCTGGGCTGGGCTTTAATACGTTGTTTCCATGGTTCAAAACACCTTTTTTGTTGTATGTAATAGCTCCCTTTAAGGGCCAGTATGAAAAAGAAACCTTTTGTTTTTTGAGGGGGGTGGGTACTGACAGCTTTTGGCACTCTGATCACCCTGATGCATGTCCTTACATTTTGGGTACGGGTGTGTGTCATGGGCCCCCACAGGCAGTTTGTGGTCACCTGAACTCTGATCAGCCCCTGCCTGGCACTGGCCAGAAACAAAGTCCTCCTTTTCTCTCGCTTTTGTCTTTAGCTCAGAGGTCCTGTGGAAAAGATAGCATGCAAATTCTAGCCTACTATTTTTGATTACTAAAATTTGGACACAGGGCTAACTTTGCATCGCAACTTTCAGTTTGCCATTTCCTTACTTCCAAGTTCTTCCAAGGCGACATTAATGTTCACTTAGTGTCACTTTTTCATGTCACTGTAACAAAATTGCTGGGTACAAATGAGCCATAGCAGGCTGACTCATTAGTTACTTCACCATCTCAGTCTATTGGGCAATGACTTACAATGTAATGCACGCTTCAAACAGGAAAGCAAATAACATTTAAAGTCACATAAAGTGGTGCTGGCCCTCATCCAAAATGACAGGAGCCAAACTCTGCTCCTATTACTGCTGTGGAAATTTTGCCACTGCTTTCACCAGAGCCACTAAAAGGCTCCCTGGCTTTTGGTTACGAGCAGAAGCTGCAAGTCATAGCAGGGACTCAGCTAAAACCCAATTAGTTAACTGGCAATCCACTACACAACACTTGACTTTTTGAGTGCAGGTAACTCTGCAAAGAGGCAGGTGCTGCCAAGGCCTGGCACTGCAGGAAAGCTCTTTGTGGAGGAGGGCAGGTAGTGCAGCCACCTGAGCTCCTGCAGTGGCCTGGGCTCTGCTGCCTCGGGACACTCCCCGGCTGGCCAGGTAGTGCAGCCACCTGAGCTCCTGCAGTGGCCTGGGCTCTGCTGCCTCGGGACACTCCCTGGCTGGCCAGGTAGTGCAGCCACCTGAGCTCCTGCAGTGGCCTGGGCTCTGCTGCCTCAGGACACTCTCCGGCTGGCCAGGTAGTGCAGCCACCTGAGCTCCTGCAGTGGCCTGGGCTCTGCTGCCTCGGGACACTCCCCGGCTGGCCAGGTAGTGCAGCCACCTGAGCTCCTGCAGTGGCCTGGGCTCTGCTGCCTCAGGACACTCTCCGGCTGGCCAGGTAGTGCAGCCACCTGAGCTCCTGCAGTGGCCTGGGCTCTGCTGCCTCGGGACACTCCCCGGCTGGCCAGGTAGTGCAGCCACCTGAGCTCCTGCAGTGGCCTGGGCTCTGCTGCCTTGGGACACTCCCCAGCTGCACTGCTGCGGTCACTGTGCTGGCAGAATGCCCTCCCTGGAATTACAGATGAGAGGCTTGGGCATCCAGCTCAACCTCTACAGCAGCAGGACAGGCTAAACATAACATTAGCTCTCACAGTGACACATGTAACAGCACCCCTCCCCTCCCTCCCTCCTCTGTTCTTTGGGATCCATCTGTTTCCCAGTGGAAAGCCTGAAATGCACAGAGTCAAGAGCAAACAGCAGGAAAAGCACAGCATTTGTTGATATTCACGGTTTGCTCTGCAAACAAGTGTTCAGCATCCAGGCTTGGATCACTGATCCATGCCCGCTGCTGTCGTGCCTCCAGTCACAAGCAATTTCTTTTCCTAATGAAGTGGCTGATGTATTGCAAAATATTACATCTGACAAATGCCTTATTTTCTAATTGACAACATTTCCTTGTGCGTGTCGAGCCTGACTTTTTGCACTGCATTAAATTGAGTGTGACTCCAGTTGGTTACCTACTGACGTTACTGTTACTGAGAGGAGAGACAAAATCAAATGGCAGAACGAAGCAGGTGAGAGAACCATATCATCTGTTATTGGGAGGCTTGAAAAAATGAATCTGGCACTGTAGCTCTGAGGTCATTGCTCCCTCAGGACTCAAATGGGCCAACGATTTCAGCTCTGCTCTGTCTGCCCAATGTGTGATCCACTCTAATCCTTCCATTTTAAGTCCTCTTAAAGAGACTTTGGAAGTGCAGAAACAAGTGGTTTGCAGAATACAGAAATCATAGTGAAAGTCAGCATGCAAGATTTTGGTGATTTTGTGATGATCCACTTGAAGTGGATCTAGGAGACAGCTTTGTAATGGTCTCTGCACTGCAGAGGCTCAACCTCTGATTTCTGGGAGTCTCTGAGAAAGATGATTCCTAAGACTTAACCAGTGCCAGTTCAGTGGGCTTGGATTGCAGAGGAGGCTTTAAGTCATTTGCTCTCACCCCAGAAGCCTCACTGGTGCCCTGGGAGAGGACACTGGTGTGTGTCTCTGGGTAGAAACTCAGCAGACAGGGACTGCACTGCTGTAGACTTGAGAGCTCTATTTGAGTTGCTACAACAAAGAAAGGTTACTCATGAATCATGATTTCGTTTTACCTGTTCACTCAATGAAAATGTGGAAAATCATTTTGTGTCTGCCTCAGCCTGCACCCTCCCTGTTCTTAAGCGATGTCCCTGCAAAGTCCCACCTGACACAGTCAGTGCAACTCAGCACTTTCTGAGGGGAAAGGCACAAGAGACAGCACTGGCTTCTCTCTGCTGTTGAACTCTGGACAACAGAGAAATGAGGAGCCCCTTCCTCACTTCTTCCCTTTGGCTCAGTTTTATACCACACAACACCAGGCATTTGCATGAGATGTGTAAGATAGAACCAATCAACCTGTATTCCTTGTATGGTCAAAGAAGGGAGAGAAGCTCTTGCAGGGGGCGATTTGGAGTTTAGTTTGACTGCATGACTGTCCCTGTTGCCTATCCTGGGAGCTTAGCCTCCCTAATTAGGTATCAGGCTTGCTAATGACTAATTGTTGCTTGTCTATTCGATTTTCCCACCTCTCTGTGCATGTTTGTCAGGGGAGCATGTGGTCCTCTCCTAAAGTCATACCTGCTTGCCCCACACAGCACACATGGAAACCTGATCCTCATGTCAAGTCCTGCCTATTCTTAGCACTCACTCACCAGTAGTACCTACGAAAGTTGTCTTAGCTGATGACTTTCAGATACTGGTAAGAAAACCCCAAACCCCAAAAATGCTGCAACCACAGGCATAGCTCCACCACTGCTCTTTGGAAATTTAAGAAGTGGGAGTCCAAAATTACCACCAGATGGTGCACCTATTTAGCAAGTGACAGAGACATGTTCCACAAGAAAGGGTAGCCACAGCCTCCAGCAACCCATCAAGGAGCTTCCCCTGCTGTTTATCCTCAGCTGTGATAGAAATTGAATGTGTTTGAGACAAGGACCTGCTGGCCATCCTATCCTGTTACATTTAATAGGGAGCATGTTTCCAATCTTCCTGAGAGAAGCCTTTCAGCTGCCTGGCTGGGGCCGTGGGGAAGTGGGAAGGAGCATAGCAGAGCTCTGAGTGCATGGAAAGGGAGAAGGGGAGGAACGAGCTGGGCCAGGAGCAGCAGAAGCTGGGAATGGTGGGGGGCAGTGAGCAGCACCTAGGAGCAGGCTGGGCAGCACAGAGCAATGTGCTTGGCTGCTCTGTGCCTGAGGCAGCTCTGGCTGTCAGGGTGGGACCTGTCAGGGCCTTGGGAAGGGAGATCTTGATGTCCAAGCCAGCAGTTTGGGAACCTGCCAGTGCCAGTGTGCTAGGCAAGCACACATAGAGTGTTCCATGCACTGCATGGCAGAGGAGCTGAGCCTTCCCAAGCAGCCAGGTGGGTTTTACTCTCTGACTGCTCCTCATTCCCAAGCACTGGGGTGCTCTGTCCTCACAGAAGGGTTAGCACCAGTCATAGCCATGTATTTTCTGCCATGTTTCTCACAATGTCACAAGACCATGTGGTTCTTTCAGCTAGATTTGCTCTACATCATTATATTATCGTGTGTAGAACATGAGAAGGTATCTATTCCCATTCTACTCTTGCTTTAAAGGAAATTCTGAAATAATTCCTAAGTTTCCTGGCAATCCTATTCCATGAAAGTGAGGCAGAAGAAAATATTACAAGTCTCTCATTCCTTTGTACAGATGTGTCTTTTACAGCTTTCTATTCTTTTGTTGTGGTTTAGATGATGCCATAATTAGAGTATTGATAGAGAATGATTAGAACTATTGCACTTTTAATTACAATCTGACCAGTAAAGAAAGGTCTGAAGCAAAAATTTCCTCTGAGCAAAAAGTGGAAACATTTGAATATTCTTTAACCTGAGAAGTGTTCATGAAGAATGGATACAGTAATTTTTCACTCTCTTTGTCCAAGCTGAGAGAAGGTCAATACCATTCCCTCCCTATTCTTTCTCACATACCTTGTGGCTCCAAGTTCAGTGTGAGAAGCATCCTTTAATGGGTAAAGCATGGACCAGGAGACAATGGACTTGGCCCCTGCTCCCAGCTGTGCCTTTTCCTGTCACCTTGGCCATGTCACTCCTTACCTCGCTGGCTGGCGACTAAAGGTGACTGATTTCAGTGAGGAACTGAGAGCTTTAGTTAGTAGCCCCCACATCAACATTTGGGACATAGCCTCAAACAAAAATGGTTGCTGTCAAAGTCTTCTTATCCAAAGAGAAAGCAAAGGACAGAAATGTTGTGGAGGGATTTGGTTTTCTAGAAAGTGAGTCTGAAAAAAACCTATACTGAAAAATGTCTATAGAAGAGGCCAGGAAGGATTATTATATTGATTGGCATAAGAAGGAAGTTTGGAAGCCTGAGGTAATTGTCCACAAAGAGCCTGAACTCAAATTTCACTCAGAAAATGCTCAAGTCATGCTCAGTACTTACATACAACATCAGGGAGAGAACAAAGACCACAGGGAGAGTAACTGCTGGTTACTTACTGTATGTGCTGTGATCCTCTCAGTAAATCTTCCTGTCTGAGATCCCGTTTTCAGCTCCTGGTGCACAGCCAGGGGTCATGAACACCTTTTCCCTCTTTCTTTCTCCTTGCTGTGCCCATTTTCTCTCACCTCAGCAGTTCAGTAATGCTGAAACCAAGTTCCCTTCCCTTCTGTTTGCTTTTCCTTTGTCCACTGATGAACCCTGTTGCTTTATTACAGACACTGTAGTTGTAACTTCAGAATAAACAGCAGCTCTGAGCAGGAGAGCCAGCTGGGTTTTCCCTGCCTCTTACACACCCCAAGGTTCTGCAGCACCCCTTGTTTGTTTTCAGGGATTAGAGGCAATATCCCACATACTGCTGACATAATGAGGCACTCAGGGAAGGCAAGAGCTGGTTTTGAGAGCCCCTGGAGGGCTGCGTGCCTGGGGATGGGCAAGGCACATTGGGAATGCAGCAGAGCGCCCTCCGAGCTGGGTGGCAGTGAGGGCAGTACATTCCCATGAACAACACTGTGCTCTGCTCAGAGCTGATGCAAAGTGCCCGCATGGAGCACCTCCCAGAGCAGCACGTGCATGCTGTCAGCCTGTGGCAACCAGAGCAACGTGGCATCATGGGACAGACAAAAACACCCCTTGGGCCCAGATAGCCCAATCCAAGGCTTTGCACGTGAAACATTTGGTTTGGTTTGAAGACACTGGCCTTTCTAACTGCTCTGTTTTAGTTAGAGCTCAACTAGCGATGGATTTGAACCACAAGCGATGGATTTGAACTTTCCCAGAGTTCAGTGGTGTTCAGAGCTGACTTTTGGTTTGGCCCATCACAAGGACAGGGTCAGCTCCAAAGTTCAGATCTGCAGCCAGGCTGCTGCAGAGTAGGGGCTGGAGGGATCATTTAGTGAGACCCACACCTTGCTTTAGTGGGCACTTGCAGCACAGACACTTGCTGGTGGTTTTTGAAAGTGTTTGTACATGGGCAGCATCCCAAAGACTGGTGCTAATACCAATACACCTACTGAAACACTGAGGTATTTGTACAGCAGAAAAGGACTTGGAGTACCTTAAAAACATGTGTTTTTTTTTCTTCTGATCTTGGTTTAAAACTCATCCCTCATTTCTAGGTCTTGAAAACAATGGAAGCTCTTTGTGAGCTAGAGATTGATCTTTATATTCTTAGAACACTTAGTTTTTCCAGCAGATAACTTGCAGGGCTGGCATCTGCCATTTGTCAAAGCCTGGCAGGTTGGATCAGCATTTTAGGGTGAGCTTGCTCAGTACATGGCAAGACACGAGCTTAACACAACACAAACAATAAACAACAACCACTAGTCTAGTAGATAAGATAACTTGACCAGTAGGGTTGACTGCACAGGCCCAGATTAAACATTGATTCAGTACCTGTCAGGAGTCCTGAGAAGAGTCAGGTAATTCTTCCTTGTTTATGTAGATCTTGTCACTTCCCAATTCCTGTCAGGACCAGAAACTCCAGAGCTGAAAAAAAAAAAGACTTTGCTCTTGTGATGCTTCCAGACTCATTTTGCAAACCAGAGAGGTTTGGACCAGAATCTAAACTCTGTGTATTTATCCCAAACCCTCTGAGCTCTTTACTCCTAAATCTCTTACATATGTGTGATTTATGCCATGTCTTGTTCTCTGGGGTTACAAACGTGACTGCCAGGCCAGGACCCTTTGAGTCCCAAGAAGCTCAGACATCACTGCTTGACCCACCTCTCCTCCCAGAAGGATGGTCAGCAAGTCAAACACTTCAGGAGGTGACTGCAGCCACACAAGCAGTGCACAACAGCATTGGGGAAACAGAACTCAAGAGCAACTCTCAGCCCAGCCCTTTCAGCAGAACTTTCTTATTGCCCTGCACAGACTGTGAGCTCTCAGGGGGTGGCAGTGCCTGGCAGGGTCAGTGCCCAGCTGTGTGCCCTGTGCTGGGAAGTACGATCTCTGGGCAGAACCAGCACAGCAGGGCACACCCAACCAGCCTGCACAGCCAGCCCTGCTGCAGCCACCGAGGCACTGGGGCTGGGCTAAGGCAGTGGGGCACCGTCCAGCTGCTGCCATGGAGCTGCCAGGGCAGTGGGAGCATCCCAGACAGCCACAGGAGACTCCCTGTGTCCTACCTGCCAAACACTGCCCTGCCAGGGATGCAGCAGAGAACACAGGAAAGCCCCACACCTGCAGGATGGGGCTCCAGGGACAGTGGCATCTGATACACTGGCAGGTCTTCCAGGCTGTCCTGCCAGGTGAGGGAACACATGGCAGCAGTTTATGTGAGCCACAGATCTGCAGGACAACCTTAGTGCAGAATTATCCTCCAGGAGATACCCAACAGCGAATGCAGTGAGAACCTGTCTCTGCCACATTCCTGTGCAGAATTTCACAGAAAAAGACAACATTCTGGTATGCTATTTGATACAAATTGGTTTTCCTCTTTTTTTGTCACCCACAAGCAATGGCCTTTTGTCTGTGTCTGTAGAGTTCTTTAGAAGAAGGCCTACATTGCAGAGCAGAGTGCCCAGACAGGAGAGCATGACCATGCCTGTGCTGGGAGTGTTGTCCCGGGCACACAGGAGCTGTTTCTCCATGGCCAGTAGCCTGAAACACTTTTAAGAGGCCCCAGACTGGCTGCCACCATTGCAGAATTTGGGCAGTACATCTTCCATATTCACTGCTGTTACCACAAAGCGGTGTGGAGAGCAAGGTATTTCTACATTCCTAATTTCACAGTTATTGCACATAATGCTCCTCCTGTATTGCTGTTGCAGTGAAAGCTACAACATGATATAGGACTATGACATTTTATGGTATTTGTCTGGATTTAGATTAGAAATCGGACAAATAATTGAAATAAGTGCTTATTTATTAGGTCCACTAGACCCAACAGATGCCTAGTGTATGTGCTTCAGTTTAATAAAAGATACTGCTCCTCTTCACAAATCTTATTTTAGAAATGTCATGACTAAGTAGAATTAGTACTTTGTTTAATATAAACTCATGCTAATTCCGTACTTAACAGAATCAAGTTAAATGACACTGAAAAACACAGAAAAATACAGTAGGAGAAGTTATACTGTGCTCAATAGAATGTCTTTTTACTAATCGGTGCAACCAACAAAGTCATCTGACTCTTCATGTAAAGAAATGTTTTTTCTCCAGTCAGAACATTTGAAGGGTGGGCTCTCCTTTTCTAAACCACCACATCCTCTCAGCAATTACACTCAGCAGATTGCTGCCAGCAGAGCTGGAAGGGCTCACTGTGCAGGCAAATCTGCCTTAACTCTCTGCTGGGATAGTTTAGACTCTCCCTTTCTTTGCCTTTTCTGCTCCCAGTGTTGGAGCTCCCCATGCAGCTTGCTACCTTCTGCAGTGTGGCTTTTCTGGTGTCTCAGTGCCTGGGGAGGCCGGAGTGCTGTGCTGGCCACATGGAAAATCCTGTGGGGAACAACATCTAAAAGACAGGCTTGGGAGCCAAAACCTCGCTGCAGATCTAGCTCTGGGTGTCTAGCTCTTGCCCTAGAGATGTAATTAATTTTGTATACTGCAAACATGGGTATCTAGACTGAAAGCAGTGTCTCATACCTGCAGAATGTCCTGGGCCAGGCTTGCTTTGTATGTGTCTCGCAAAGGAGGTTTCTAGATTTATATATATCTACAAAATAATGGTGTTGGCTAACATAAAAACTGAGTCCAAGGCAAAAGCCTGTGCTGACAAACAGAAGCAGCCAGCCTTTGAGATATGGCTTGGAGCTGCACAGATCTGCCTGGTTAGTCAGGAGATGTCATCAGCTCCAAATGGAGATGTGAGAGTATTTAGCAACTCTGAAACAGACGCAGATGCAGCCTCAGCAATTGCTCTGGGCAGACCCCTCAGTCAGTTATTTTTCCAAATGCAAAGTGCAGGAGGTGTGTGCTGCAGTGCCATGCAGGTGTGGCAGTGTGAGTGCCAGCAGTGCCTCAGGTGCCATGCACTCTCTGGCAGCACAGGGATGCTGAGCACTGCTGTGCCCAGAGCCCTCCATGCCTCTGGCACTGCATATCCAGCTCCGTGCTGTGCCAGAGCAGCACGTGGAAGAGCAGAGCAGGGAATTCCCAGCCTCAGGAGTTACTGTTTCTCCCTGGGAGCGCTCCTGTCCCACCATGCATGTCCATGGGTGTCTGAATTGGTGTTTCAGTTGCTGCTTGGGAAGTTTGCAGCCAAATGCCTCTGTGAACCAACCCCTAAAAAACTATCCAACAGGAGGACAGTTTGTCCTCTCACAGGTCCTTGTGCCCTATAGATAAATGCCTGACCCTCCCCATGCCTTTGTGAAAGAGAGGTAATAGTATCTCTAAAGAAAGGTAATATTGGGTTTATCTTTCTATGTGAAATTCCCCATAAAAGAGACCACAATGCATTGGCAAACTCTACTCACAAGAACTGCTGTTATGAATAGACTGAGGCAGCTGAATTATTAGGAGAATAGATAATACTCTATTCTAGAACAGAACAGGACAGTATAGAACAGAATGACATAGACCACATAACCCATCTGGTTGCTCACAGCTCCATGTGCTTTAAGGACACTGGCACACTTCAGGCCCCAGTTCCTCTGCAGTGCCCTCAGGATGCCCTGCTGTCTGCCAGGGAATGACTCTCTCAGAGCTGCAGAGCAGTGAACTGCCCCTCGTGCTGCCCAACCCATGCCCTGTGCGCTGGTCAGTGAGTGCCCAGCACCCTGTTCTGACTAACTGGGACACTCACAGTGAACTGCCCCTCGTGCTGCCCAAGCCATGCCCTGTGCACTGGTCAGTGAGTGCCCAGCATCCTGTTCTGATTCACTGGGATACACACAGGCAGTGCTGCTCTCCGACCCAAACTTCACTGCCCCCTTTTCTGTAAGAACAGAATACAGATTGTTTGTTAGGGCTGAGTTAGGGAGAAATATTTGGTCAGACAAATATTGCTTTACAGTGGAAAACCCAAAAATTTCGTATTTCTCTGGGCACTTCTAAACATCCTTTCAAAGATCACAGCAAACTTACTAACCTCACAGAACTGTCCCAGAAAACTTCACCAAGGGACACGTTGCCAAAAGACAGACAAAAACACAACAGAATCATGCTCACTGGAACAGAAATGCTGACTATTGTTTAAGGTTGCCAGGACTTAACTGAATATATTTAGGGGATAAATTAAGTAAAAAACCCCCTGTAAGTCATTGGAAGACTCATTACAAAAAGCCCTGTGGAAAGTACCACCAATCCTTTAGAAAACGACCATGACATTCAAAAACATGTTTGAAAAAATGTGAAAAGCAGAGGTAGGGTACATATCTCTTTTTAAGAGACATGCTTTTAAAAGTATATAAAGAGTGACAGAAAGGAGCTGCAAGAAGGCAAGTGTGAAATAATTCTAGTTCATGTGCAGCCCAATCTCAAAGCAAACCTGACAAACCCACATGAGCAACAGAACACAATCCAGTTGACGAAGCAATTCTAAACTGATGACCAAGATTCTGGCACCTCCAACATATAAACTTAGTGGGAGCCTAGACATGCAAAATGCTGAGTAAGTGAAGAATCCCCAAATAAACCATTATGACCTATCACACTGTGGGCTGTGAGATGTGCAGTGTGCTCTGTCCCAGCCATGTGCCACTGGAAGCACAGCCCACGGGCAACCAGGGGAAGCTGCTGACATGCCATGCAGCTCCTGCTGCAGTGCCAGTCTGACCAAACAGGCCTGTCTGGGGTGACACAAAACAAGACAAGGCTATTTTAATTAGCTGGTAGCAGAACATCAAAGAGAACATTCCCACCATGACCACCAGCAGACTCCAGCAGGCCTGGCCAGGCAGAGCTGCCAGAGGGACAGACCCAGCTCAGGTTCAGCAGCACTGTGGGGCACAGAGGGCAGGAGGGGCCTCAGTCATGCAGGGCCATGTCTAGCGGGTTCACAACAGGCTGCACACAAATCAACCAGTCTGCACTCTGGCATGGACTGGGAGATGCAGAATAGAAGCTGATCCACTCAGGGGAGGGGGCCCCTGAGGAGGGTGTAAACCAAGGATCACAGCAAGGAGGCCGAGCACTTCTTGCCTCAGCCTTCACTAAAAAGTTACAGAGCTAATGTCACCTGCAGGGGAAAACCCTCAGAGCTCTATGCAGGAGGCAGGACCTGTCCAGCCAACACTTTCCAGTTTAGTTGTCCCTCATCTAAGAACATTTAATGAAGCCAGTTTAGAGCTGGTAGTCCTGACAGTCGCTAGGGCCGAAACCTTGTGGAGAACTCTAATAAAGAAGGATTGAAAAGAGAAATGTATTGCCTTTCTCTAAAAGGAAAAAAAAAAAAGAAAGGAAAGGAATTATAGGAGTGATAATCTTAAATAAATGAAAAAATATGGGAGCAAAACATTTGTAAGCTCATAACTAAGAACAAGATGAGTAAGAGTCAACAAGGATCTGTCAAGAACAAATCACGTTAAACCCATCCAATTTCCTTTTTGGCCACCCAGGGCCTGAGAGGCAGAGAAGCAGCAATTTACAAGGGAGCTTTTGACACTGCTTTATAGGACATTCTCACAAGAAAACTGAGAACATGCCAAATGGGTACAGACCATATGGAAATCATCCTTGGAGGGTGTAGTTATCAAACTGGGACAGTGTTCTGTCCTTGCGATCTGTTCTGGGTGTGGTACCAGTCAGTGTTACACTCCTGACTGGACCAAGGGAATAACCGTGCACATCTAATTTATGAATTATGTCAGGGTGGGAAGGAAGTTGGAGGAAGTTGGGGTCAAAACTGAGAATGATCATGGAGAAATGTGGAAAAGAAGAAAGAGTTAGGGCAAAGGAAGAGGAGGCAAGTCAGAAGGCAAATGCAAAGGTCTGTATGTGGGAACAACCAGCTGCACAAATGCAGGCTGGGGAACTGTGGTGTGCCAGTGACAGCAGCTGCAGAGAAGAAGGCTGCAAACTGAGTCAGAGTCAAGTGTCCTGCTGCTGTGAAACACCAGGCTGGTGTGAGGAACAGCATGTGTGAAGGGCTGCTCCTGCTGCTGCTGCAGCCCTGAGCAGGCAAGGCCTCAGCTGAGCAGTCAGCTGCCCACACAGCCCAGCCTGCTGGAGAGCAGGGCAAGGGTAGAGCTCCTGGAGGGCTGTGCAAGGGCTGCCCATGGAACACCCCTGGGGAGGGCTGGAGCCTTCACCTATGGAAAGGCTGGGGCTGCAAGGAGGGAGGAATTGGTTCTCAGCATCCAGACAGTTTCAGGTCAGTATTGGTAAAACACACACCAGCAGAGGTCCTGAGGTACTGAACAAACTGTGGAACCTTCTCTACCAAAGATGTTGCAGAAAACACTGAGTAAAAGCTGCTGTGAAGGACACTTGTGTTATCAGCCTGTGTTGGGCTGAGGCAGAGCACAGACCCTGCTGAGCTTCCTGCCAGCCCTGCTCTTCTGCCTGGCCTTTTCTGCTCACACAGACTGATCTCAGTGGTCTGTGGCTCTGACATGCAGCACAGGGCACACACAGTTAGAGGCACAGAGTAAATAAATCAATCCCTGCTTTTATAAACCAACAAGCTGAAAATTAATTACACTGAAAATGCAAACAAAGGAAGGATCTGCTCCAGATAGTGGAAAAAGCTCTCCCTGACTTGTTTTGCCCTTGCATCAAACTGAAACAGGAGAACCTGCACTATTTTTCTTGAGAATTGCTAACGAGTGTGTTGAATAAAATACAAAATCACAAAGGAAATAAACTTGTCTGTAGAAGTCTGCATCCAGCACTACTTAGGGTGCAGTTCTCTGAGTTTTAGTTTACTCAGTTAGATGTATCTGTTTTCTTTTGCCATAAAAATTTACTTCATCTGTCCTCAGCTTTCAAGACTTGTTGAAAAGGGTAGGTTTGGCAAAAAAACTAAACTTCTTCCGTGGTTCCTTTCTTCTTCCCACTGACCTATATTGTATACTGTCATATAATCAATCTGGTGCCTTGTGGAAGTGCATGAGGAATCTGTTTTGTTGAACAGCAGCATGCAGCACTTTCTGTCATTGCTGAGCCAAGATCTAGGAAATCACTTGCCAAACAGTATATACTCTACAGTTTAGTATCTGAAGTCAAATTATAGCTCTAATAGCTGACACTCACTGGCAGCGTTGCTCGTCCAGTTGCTGCCATGGGTCATTTCAGGATGGTGTGTGCAATGGGAACATCCTCAGGTGTTACTCAGAAGGACAGATGCCTTGCAGGTCACTATGGCCTGGTTAAATCCTGCCCCCTGAGCTCGCAAACTCTGGCCTGGTTAAATCCTGCCCCCCGAGCTCACAAACTCTGGCCTGGTTAAATCCTGCCCCCCGAGCTCACAGACTCTGGCCTGGTTAAATCCTGCCCCCCGAGCTCACAAACTCTGGCCTGGTTAAATCCTGCCCCCTGTGCTCACAGACTCTGCCCTGGTTAAATCCTGTCCCCTGAGCTCACAAACTCTGGCCTGGTCAAATCCTGTCCCCTGAGCTCACAGCTGCCTGGCTGAACTGTGTTTAGCACATGTGCCCCTCAGCTGAGGGTGGTTCTGAGCAGTGCTGGATCTGGGCACGTTCCAGAGCAGGAGAGCACAGCAATTATGGAACGGGTAAGAGTTTCCACAGCAGCCCAGACTGAGCTTAGTGCTCAGTGAGCAGGCCAGAACTTAGTCAGGAACGACACCTAAGTGGCACGGGCTGCTGCAGGACTCCAGTCATAGATCACCAGGCTCCTCTCACCCCACCTGCCACAAGGCTCTCCCTCAGGGAGTCAGTGGCCCAGTCTGTGCCTGTCTGACCAGCAATGCCTGTGCTGCTGGCACCGGAGCCCCTCTGCAGCACAGCCCCCTAGCACAGTGCAAGGGGCACGGGAAAATGGCACTAACAGCTCAGCAAGCACAGCAGGACTCCTGCTGGCCTGGCAGAAGGCTACAAGTGGCCTTCAGCACCCTCACCAAAGACAAAAGGCTTCATTTCCATTAACACTGGTGGGCATCACCTGTTGGGGTTCTTAGATCAGATGGCTTTCAGATCAAACAGGTATCAGATCATGTTACTCAGGAATACATTCCTGCCGTGTTTTGGGAATCAAACCAGAACTGTCACCTCTGACATCAAAGCAGGCATTTCTAACACAGAAAAGGGTGAGTCCAAGGGTTGCAATGAAAGCCAAAGCAGTGTCTTACCTAAATAAAAACCACAACAGAATTGTTCTGGTCTATGTGACAGAAAAACTTAGGAAGTCAAACAAGAATTTTTCCTCCAAGTCATAGATACTGAGCATATACAGTGCCAAGTAACTGATAATCAGGATATTCCCTCAAAAAAGAAATATGTAGCCTCAAAGCCGAGTCAAATCCCAAATCTGCTGCTATTTATGTCTTCATTTCATGATCATTTCTGGAAAGACTCGTCTCTGTTCTGTTGCAGAACAAGAATATTTTTGAAATCTCAGAAAATTCCATAAATGAGATTATTGTTCTCCATTCAGGTATCACAGCAATCATTACTTAAATATTTTTAGCTGCCTAACACAGACTTGCTCAGAACCGATTCCAGGTGATGACATGCTAATGGAAAGCTTTGTGTACAGCAGACACATTATTTGAGGCCACAGTTCCCTCCCTCCCTTCCTCCCTCCCTCCCCCAGCAGCAGTTCCCGATGGACTCTATGGATCCTGGGACTCACTGAACTGCTGAGGTCATGCTCACACTGAAGTTCAAGGGAAGGTTTGGAAAATACTAACTCCCCAAATCCTTAGCTCTTTGCAGGACAACTTAACTTGGTTTTCAGGCCAGATCTTATTTCTAAGCCCTCCTTTAGAGCTGTGTGAAAACAGAAGAGTAATCTCTTCAGAGTGTCACTGTGGTTTCCATTTGGTGCTACCCCACGACTTGAGAGGGTTCCAGCACTGCCATGGCTCTCAAGTCGGTGGAGGAAAGATGTTTTCCTCTGTTCCTGGAGGTCATCGGGGTATCATAGGAATGGGGGCAGAGAAAGGAAGATGGAGACAGGATATTCCTTAGTTTTACAAAACTGATCAAGGGAAACACCATATCCTGAAGAAAAGAAAAATATATCTATATATGTAGCTTCTATTGCATCTCATATTTCCAATGCTTCAATTTATAGATTAAGCATATTTAAAAGCAAAAAAGAAAGAAATCCTGCAAGTCAACAGGACACATTTTAAAACATGGGCCCCAGCTTTGACTTCAGCTGGTGAGGGAAGAAGTGAGGATTGAATACTGCTGTGTTTATAGAGATCACACCAGGACTAGAACAGTGATTCCCAAACTGTTTTGGATTGTTATCAACCCTCAGAATCTCTCATGGACCACCAGGCATCGTCATCATCAAACTTTTAATTGAAACCACCGTTAAAACCAGTGTTTAATATGGCTCTGTGGAGTAGCTGCAAGCCCTTTCCCGTGGGCTCTGGCCCACCAGTGCTCTGTGCCCCAGAACCCCTGACCCCCCTGCACACATCCTGCCCCACCAGTGCTCCGTGCCTCAGAACCCCTGACCCCCCTGCACACACCCTGCCCCACCAGTGCTCTGTGCCCCAGAACCCCTGACCCCCCTGCACACATCCTGCCCCACCAGTGCTCTGTGCCCCAGGACTGGGAACCGCTGACCTCCCTGCACACATCCTGCAGTGGTGTAATCTTTCAGGAAGCTATCCATGAAAACAAGAAATATAAAACATAACCCTCCCACACTGTGAACTGGTCACTCCAGAAGAGTTACAATATCTATGGATTCAAAAGTTAAAACATTAAAAATAGCTTCCAAGGTTTTGGGGTATTTTCTCCTCTGGAAAATTTTCTCCTGTTTTTCCCTTCCCAAATCCATTAACGATGCTAAAGCTCTGTGTGTGGTCATTGCAGCATTTCAGCAACTTTCTGCAAATTCTTTGCAGTTATTCTTTGGCTGCAGCACTACAAGTTTGTCTGTTTATCAGCAGAGAAACGCACAGAGGACAAAGAGGAGATCAGTGAGAAGGGAACCCGCGGGGGAGCGTTATAAATAAGAACAGAAAGGACATAACGCAGTCCTACCCAGAGTCAGTGCCAGTGAGGTCTCTCCTGGAGCAGGATGGGCTGTAGCTTCCCTTCTGATGGCCCAGCCTGGCACCTCCCGCACCCCACAGGCAACTCAGCCAAACAGGAGAGAGGGGCTTGTTTAGCTCATTGTCAACAGCTGTAACTTGGAATTGGGAATGAGGAACCTTGGCCAGCAGCAGCACCATAGAAAAGGAAATGATCTTTTTCCTAAGATAACTTACAGGTTTTTTTAACGAGACTGTGCTTCCATAACACTATCTCACCTGCTTTGGAGAGGAAATAGTGGTGCCCTAGGAGTTCCATGCCCCTTGTATGCCCAATGGCCATGGCAAGGCAGGAGTTTGAGACAGACTGCGAGTGGAAAAGAGTTACTGCAGCAAAACTAACGCACAGAAGTCAGCAAGGGACAGGGGTAACCTCCACTTTGCCTTCAAACACAGTGAAACCTACCCAGCTCTGGTCTCTGTAGGCTCTCCTGCAACACCTCACATTCAGCATCACTAGTGGATGCTACCGGAGCATTTATAAAGTTAGATTAAGAATCTGCCCCATTCGTGTCCTGGCTTTTTGTGTGTTGTCTGAACACTTTTAATTTTCCATGCAGTCCAGTGCTCAGAGGTAACTATTGACTTGGTTGTTATTACTGTGAAATAGAGAAAGTTCAGCTTGCACAGCTGAGCAGCCAGTGTAAGAACAAGCATTGTGGCCTCAGCTCAGGCCTGGGCAGCCCCTGGCGAGGGTTCGGTGGGTGCAGCCCCGGCTGATGTGTTCAGCTGAGCCCACCCCTGCCCACACACAGCACCCGGTAAGGCTGAGGCACACCCGGAGCAGCCCCGCCCTGCCCTGCCCGCTGCTGCCTGACCCCCTGGTGCAGATGATGGTGTGTGTGTGCAGTGAGTACTGCCTTGGTGCCAACCGCTGCGCTTTTGGCTTCTCTCCACAGGAAGCAGGGAGGCCGCGTTCACCTATGCCATTACCGCTGCCGGGGTTGCACACGCTGTCACGGCCGCCTGCAGCCAGGGCAACCTCAGCAACTGCGGCTGTGACCGAGAGAAACAGGGCTACTACAACCAGGAGGAGGGCTGGAAGTGGGGAGGCTGCTCCGCGGATATCAGATACGGCATTGAGTTCTCCCGGAGGTTTGTTGATGCCCGAGAAATCAAAAAGAATGCCCGGAGGCTGATGAACTTGCACAACAATGAGGCTGGAAGAAAGGTACTCCAGGAAGGCGAGGGATGGGGGTCCGTGTGCGCTGGAGACCGGGGGGGAGGCTGGCTGGGGGCAGGAGCATCCCCACCCATGGCGAGATACCCCAGCGCATCTCATGGTCACGTGTTGTTGCTGTTCCTTTCTATTGAGAGCTGAACGTGTGTTAGAGATGCTCCCTGGAAATTGCTGCTTCCTAAGACTTCTTTCCAGCCCCCCTGATAACAGAGAGGACCTTGATGGAGCTGTTTGGCACACTGATAAACCACTGCTTTTCATCTGATTTGCTAAAATCCAGCCAGGGGTGTGTGATGGGACAGGGCTGAGTGTCTGCATTGCTCAGCTCCCACAGCACCTGTAGCTATTTATGCCATCCACTCCCAAACACTGACTGGACCCCAGCTTGAATTAAACACACATAAACAAACACAGAGTGCACTCCTCAGCAAAGGCACAGCTGTCCCTCTGTCACTGGCACAGACACAAACAGCTGCAGCAATGTCACTCTGGAAGAAACAGCTTCATGTGTACAGCCATGACTGACACAGCAAACATCATAGAGCTACACTGATTTATGTCCACTGAATAATGACCCTCACAGGTCCCAAGGCTTGCCCTTTAAAAAGCACAACAAATCTTTCTGCCTAATATATACCTGCACTAGGAGAGATTTTACTATATCCTTAGAAGTGTCCTCCAGGTTTAAAAAAAGCTCCTTCTATACTCCAGTGTTGCAGAAGAATCCAATATACCAATATACCAATCCAACATAATCCTTCCCCTCTGGCCCACAAAGTCAACCTGAAATTTCCTTCTCTCAAACTGTGTGTTTTCAGTCCTGCCCTGAGCACTCAGCAGGGAGGGTTGAATTGGTGGGGATGGAAACAGTGCAATGCTCTTCCTGCCTGGATTTTCCTTGTTAACACTCCCTGCAGTTGTTGGTGCACTGAGACTGAAGGGGCTGGGTGGGCAGCTGTGCACTGGGATGAAAATACTGGATAAATTCCTTGTGCTGAGAGAGGCACTCTCAAGCATAGAGACAGGATGGCTACTGCAGTGTTGGCACCACGTTCTTCAGGTGTGCAGGAGGCAGCTGCCTGCAGAGCCACCAGGAAAGCTGTCTTAAGAGAGGCACAATCCCTTTCTTTCCCCCCAAACTTGGTGTGAGGGTGTAACAGCACCTCATACAGCCTGACAGAGCAGCCCCAGCCCTGCTGACCCCTCCTAGGCTGGGCAGTCTGCTCAGCATCGTGCACTGTGTCTGGAGGCAGAAGATGGAAGGCAAAGGTCAACCTCGCCAGGGAGCATGTCCTGCTGCGGGATCCATTACCACCCCTGCTCAGGCTGCCCCTCTGTTCTGTGCCCTGTGCCACCCACAAAGATCCGGATGCACACCCTGTGGGAACACGTCAGATGGTAGTTAAACTTTCCAGGGAATTTCTGATGACTGTGGAAATGAATGAATGCCCTCATTGCCCCACACTGCATCCCCTAATGGCTCTGAATTACGTTCCTAGGAATTGTTTCAGCTAATGGCAGGTTTGTAAAGTTTCTGATAAACCTGTAATAAATAGCACCAGTGGCAGAATCATAAACTTGCCATTGGTGCCATTTAGAAGAAACAAATGCTTAGGGATTCCTGGTGACGTGCTGGAAGATTCATGTTCTGTGGCCAAACAGCTCTGTGCTGTGTGAAAGAGCAAAGAAATGAACTTCCCCATCAGCTTTGAAACATCCACTATGATTTGGGATGGAAAGTACCAGTGTGGTAAATGAAAACAAGCCCCAAAGGAGGACTAGAGCAAGTCTAATGCAAATGTTACTGAGAGAATGGCTCATTGCAAATCTGAATGATTACAGAGAGATCTGTGGGCAGAACTTTGATAGAGGAATGAAAAATTAAATACCAACAAAACCAAGTCAGCTTTGATGCTGTTTTATGAGGAAGCTTTCTACCATGTATTTTTAGAAACAAGTATCTTTATTCCAGGATAAATGAATTTAGAAGGAGTAACATCTGTGAACACACACCATTAATCTTATTTTTTTGTTGAAAGCTTCAAAACAAAGACTGTCTCTCTTGGGGAATCTGATTTATTAAAATTTGGGGTTCTGTTTGTTTTGAAGGGGTGAGTTAAAACAACAAGCTGACAAATTGGTAGCAGATCTCAGCTTTTAGCAGAAAGAAGAGCAGAAATGTTTGTAACAGTTTATCAATCAATTAGGCTCTTCGGAAAGAACAGGCTGGGCTGTGCCCTTCCCTCCCAACACCCATCCCACACAACAAGCAGCTCAGCCTGGGGCCAGCCCAACAGCTACTCCTTTGGAATGGCAATGGATTTGTCTTGGTGTTTTTGGGAATGCCTGCAAGTTGACAACAGCTGATTTTTTATTTTGAAACAATAAGAGTGGGGGGGAAAAAGAATAATTCAGATTCTTTTCAACGGAGACCACACTTCCATCTAGGCCATGGCTTGGTCTCCCAGCTCCTGGCACCACAGCACTGTGGGACTGGGCAGGGATTTTCTGCTGCCTTGCCTTGGCTGTAGAACAGCTAATGAGGTGATCTGCTGGTCCCCATTCATTATATAGATGCACATACACACAGACACATGATATATGCAGTGTGTGCACGTAACTACGGATATTCATGCAGATTTGTATGTACTGCTTGTATCACATGTATTAGAATATCCAAGGTAGTGTGAGGTCCCTTCAGCTGACAGGAGACACCCAGGTGCGCAGCACGCCCTGAGCTGGGCACACTGCCCTCACTGCCACTGACAGACAGCAGGGGCACAAACAATGCCCAGAAAAGGACCCTGGAGGAAATGCCCCCAGGTCGCAGTGGAGGCTGAATCCCAGTTTCAAACGTGAAACCCAACTAATTTTATGCTCTCATAAGCCTAAAATATTCCTAAAAATGTGACTTTATTTCCTAAGCCATTTCAGCGATGCAAAGAATGTGACTCTCCAGGTTTTACAGCCCTGAGCCCATCATTGCTGAAAGTTTCTTTCTCTGAAAGCAACAAATGATTTGACTGTACGGCCTTGAGAGAACAGCCAGCAAAGCAAAGCTTTCCATAGCTGTGCTTCATGCCACACTTTCCACTTTCCCACTTAAACTGATTTGCAGACACATATAAATCCAGTTTCAAGAAGTTTGGTGCTGCAGCTGGGGTGGGTTAGATGGATAACCAAGGCTTATCCATACGTCCTGAATATGCTTTGGCTCAAAACCTCCTGAGGACAGACCTCCTGCTTCCACTTGGGCTGCAGTTACCAGCCTAGTTTTTATTTCCAGAAACACACCCTTAACACTGACTGCCAGAAGCTACATCTGGTACTATCCTACTTTTTGAACATTTTGCTTTAAAATTAGAGGGGGGAAGAGCCAAATATTTTAGGACTTGCTAAATGGTTTTATTCAAGAAATGTGCATGCCCATGCATACCAGGCAATGCATGCAAGACAGAGACCATTCATCTAGTGAAATTGCACTGCACACTCTCAAACCTGAAAGAATAACACTACCAATGAAATATTTTTAACTATTTCAGGTGGTATTTAAATGTTTACCTTCAAGCTTTACAACAAATTCCATACACAAGAGAGTGAAACACTGCAGTCACACTTGCTTTGGGGATGATTGGGAGGGTCCAAGGATAGGCGACACCCTGTGACCTGCACCCGCCCCTTTTGGTGGACAGTACCCAAAACAAAAGCTGATCACTCGCATATTTGATGGGGGAAAACTGCTAAAGTCTTCTATTTCTTTTTGATACTGCAGTCAAAATGTAATACGGATTCTGTTACACTCAACATCTACTCCAAAAATGTGCATTTCCACTAAGGAAAACACAAACCAGAAAAGGCAAGCCAAAACACAGACACACACAAAATGTTACTATTGTTTTTTCATACTTTATCCAGATAGGATTTTTATTATGCACAGAAACTGTATCTGATGTTATGCAGTTGGGTCTAGATATGAAACTTGAAAAAACTAATTTCTTTTCATGTGTATCATTGTGTTTAATTTTGGTCTTCACAAGTCTTTTTCTCCTCAACTGGCAGTGGACAGCCCTCAAACTGCATTTTCAGTGTATGATTTATATAGGTATAAGAAGATGTGGGATTAAGAAGGCTTCAACATTGTATTTCACAATTCATTTAACACAGTGGCAGTATTTGGAAGATTTTCCTTGGCAGGAGCACAATGGGGTGGGAGCAGACCTGGATGTGGAAAGGGACCTAGGAATGTTCCTCTGGCTGGTGTGAGCAGCAGAGCCCAGAGATGGGAATTGCCCTGGGAGGCACTCCAGGTTAGCCAGGAGGCAATGACAGGACAATGACAGTGCTGAGAGCGGGTGGGATGAGCCAATGATGGCCAGTGTGTAACAGAGCCCCCAGCCTGGCACAGGGCGATAGAGATGAGGTAACTTGTGTCTGTGAGCTCAGGGTCAGAGCTCTGATGGAGCTGTGCTGAGGGAGCTGTGCTGATGAAGCTGTGCTGAGGGAACTATGATGAGGGAGCTGTGCTGAGGGTGCTGCTCTGATGGAGCTGTGCTGAGGGAGCTGTGCAGAGGGAGCTGTGCTGAGGAAGCTGCTCTGATGGAGCTGTGCTGAGGGAGCTGTGCTGAGGAAGCTGCTCTGATGGAGCTGTGCTGAGGGAGCTGCTCTGATGGAGCGGCTCTGATGGAGCTGTGCTGAGGGAGCTGTGCAGAGGGAGCTGCTCTGATGGAGCGGCTCTGATGGAGCTGTGCTGAGGGAGCTGTGCTGAGGGTGCTGCTCTGATGGAGCAGTGCTGAGGGAGCTGTGCAGAGGGAGCTGTGCTGAGGAAGCTGCTCTGATGGAGCTGTTCTGATGGAGCTGTGCTGAGGGAGCTGTGCTGAGGGAGCTGCTCTGATGGAGCTGTGCTGATGGAGCTGCTCTGATGGAGCTGTGCTGAGGGAGCTGCTCTGATGGAGCTGTGCTGATGGAGCTGTGCTGAGGGAGCTGCTCTGATGGAGCTGCTCTGATGGAGCTCTGCTGAGGGAGCTGCTCTGAGGGAGCTGCGCTGAGGGAGCTGCTCTGAGGGAGCTGCGCTGAGGGAGCTGTGCTGAGGAAGCTGCTCTGATGGAGCTGTGCTGATGGAGCTGTGCTGAGGGAGCTGCTCTGATGGAGCTGCTCTGATGGAGCTGTGCTGAGGGAGCTCCTCTGATGGAGCTGTGCTGAGGGAGCTGCTCTGATGAAGCTGTGCTGAGGGAGCTGTGCTGATGGAGCTGTGCTGAGGGAGCTGCTCTGATGGAGCTGTGCTGAGGGAGCTGTGCTGAGGGAGCTGCTCTTATGGAGCTGTTCTGATGGAGCTGTGCAGAGGGAGCTGCTCTGATGGAGCTGTGCTGATGGAGCTGCTCTGATGGAGCTGTGCTGAGGGAGCTGCTCTGATGGAGCTGCTCTGATGGAGCTGCTCTTATGGAGCTGTGCTGAGGGAGCTGCTCTGATGGAGCTGCTCTGATGGAGCTGTGCTGAGGGAGCTGTGCTGAGGGAGCTGTGCTGATGGAGCTGCTCTGATGGAGCTGGGCTGAGGGAACTGTGCTGAGGGAGCTGCTCTGAAGGAGCTGCGCTGAGGGAGCTGTGCTGATGGAGCTGTGCTGATGGAGCTGCTCTGATGGAGCTGTGCTGAGGGAGCTGTGCTGAGGGAGCTGCTCTGATGGAGCTGTGCTGAGGGAGCTGCTGTGACAGAGGTGTGCTGGTGGAGCTGTGGAGAGGGAACTGTGCTGATGGAGCTGCTCCTATGGAGCTGCTCTGATGGAGCAGTCCTGAGGGGGGCTGTGCTGAGGGGCACTCAGGGAGCACAGCACAAGCTGCTCTCCGTTTAGAGCCCTAGCAGGGCTCAGAGCTGCCCCCGTGCCAGGCCCTATGCTGGGGCTGGCACTGGGAACTGCTCAGACACCCTGAACACACATGCACCCCCAGGAGAGCCTGGCTGGGCAGCAGGGACACTCTGTAGCAGCTGGGTGCACCCAGGGGCAAAATACTACTTGAATCTGCTTAGTCTGGGCCTTGGATTCCCTGACCTCCAAGCGTTTGGGCACAATTTGATACCCACAGCTGACTGTGGGCATACAAATTATAGCATTCAGGAATTTAACTACCTGATGATTGGGCCTGCGCTCAGTGTTGTAACCCCAAGCATTCCACATTCATGAGAGAAGTCTCCAAAAAATAAAAAAAACCTCTGTGAGATTGGATTCAGGAGCAGGAATTAATACTTTTTGAAACTTCTGCTGGTTTTGAGCCTGCATGGCTTGCATTTGCAAGTTGTTCCACCATTACAAACAGGGAATAAATTTATTAAAAAAAATACAGTAGTGAAATCAGGTCTCTGCTCAGTAAAATGAGTCACAAAACCAGACCCTCAGAAAGGCAAGGACAAAAAAAGAAATCAAGACTTAGGATAAAGTTGCTGGAGATTGTACTACAGAGGGTGCCAGGCAGTGTATATAAATCATATATCAAATGTATACAACACTGCATATAAATGGTGGCATCTCAACCAAATACACACAAACATATACACAACAGAGAGATTCATACACAAATACACATTTACAGAGGTGTCACCCAGGACACCAGAATGGGTGATACGTTGTATGACTGAGGGAAGTCCAGCAGTGGCAAAGGCAGGGGTTTCCTGGGACAGTGCCCAGAGCTGAGCCCAGAGAAGGATAAGGAGCCTCCCAAACCTCACCCCCTTCCACTGACCAAAGCACAGACACCAGGAACATGTGAGGAGCATGACAAAACGTGTGCACCTCGGCAGGACTTACTGCTCAGGGAGGGGTGTGGCTCGGGGGGAGGCAGATCCAACTGGCAATGCTTTCCTAGGAATCTCAGATCTCAATAAAGGTGTAGACAAGTTTCCTCCCTCCACCTTTTGTCACAGATTTTGCTGCAGTTCTTAGAGCTGCAACTGCTTGTTAAGAAAACTCTAGAAACAGGCTGGTTTCAATAAAACCAAACACATTTCAGCAATGTCAAGCACAACTTGTAAGCACTTTCATACAGAGCTACAAACATATCTAATACCAACAGATTATTTGAACCCAGATTTGTGGAACAGCATTGAAATCTTGTTTGGGGGTCTTTGGAAAAAGACTTCTTGTGCAGAGGGACCCTGGAAACCCCTGAAAGACCCTGGACTTTGTCATAATGAATTTCTCTCCTCATTGCCACTGGAATGCTGCTGCTGCTTCCAGCTCAAGATATTCTATGGTTCTTGCATAGGTTGCTCAGCTATCTTATACTTGCTACTGTATGTTGGCAAGGGAGAATCCAAACCAAATATTCTCTTTAATATTGAAACCCCAGAAATTTGGGAAAAAAACAAACCATACAATTTAAATGAAACTCAAACAACTCAGGAGGGTGCCCTCTATTTGCAGGGATAACCAGATCTGTACAGCTTTTATTTTAAGGCCAGTTTCTGAAGCAGTAAGCACTTTTTCCTCTCTCCTACTTCATTATGCCATTGTACTCAGATTTCGGCCCTTTCATCCCTTGCCCATTTCAGTCATGTTCTGGGATCTGCAGCGAAACCACGACAGGAGATGGTCTGCAGCATCAGTAATGCCTTCAGAC
The DNA here is from genome assembly GCF_047495875.1 of Pithys albifrons albifrons. Taxonomy (NCBI): domain Eukaryota; kingdom Metazoa; phylum Chordata; class Aves; order Passeriformes; family Thamnophilidae; genus Pithys; species Pithys albifrons. Next base: position 43,472,653 of record NC_092460.1, on the reverse strand, counting down.
AGGCTGGGGAGCTCAGATTTCGGTGTGAGCATCCCATTGCGAGGGGGAGACATCAGCTCGCTTTGTTCTCAGGCCCTGATTTTCATAAGCTAATGATGACTGTGGGTGCAATTATGGTCAGGCTTAAGTGACAGCGCGAGGGCAGAGGAACAGGGAGGCGCTGCCGTGGGGCCGGTTTGCCCCGCGCCACTGTGCAGAGTGGGAGGGCACGGCCCTGCCTTCCCTGGGCACAGCCCTGCCTTCTCTGGGCACGGGTCTGCCTTCTCTGGGCACGGGTCTGCCTTCTCTGGGCACAGCCCTGCCTTCTCCTCCCTGGGCACGGGCCTGCCTTCTCTGGGCACGAGCCTGCCTTTCCTGGGCACAGCCCTGCCTTCCCCTCCCTGGGCACAGGCCTGCCTTCCCTGGGCACGAGCCTGTCTTCTCTGGGCACGAGCCTGCCTTTCCTGGGCAGAGCCCTGCCTTCCCTGGGCACGGGCCTGCCTTCTCTGGGCACAGCCCTGCCTTCTCTGGGCACGGGTCTGCCTTTCCCTCCCTGGGCACAGGCCTGCCTTCCCTGGGCACGGGCCTGCCTTCTCTGGGCACAGCCCTGCCTTCTCTGGGCACGGGCCTGCCTTTCCCCTCCCTGGGCATGGGCCTGCCTTCCCTGGGCACAGGCCTGCCTTCCCTGGGTATGGGCCTGCCTTCCCCTCCCTGGGCACGGGCCTGCCTTCCCTGGGCACAGCCCTGCCCCTTCCCCTCCCTGGGCACAGCCCTGCCTTCCCTGGGCACACACCCACCTCCTGGGGCAGCAGGGGTGTGCCAGCCTGCAGGGGCTTGGGGACAGTGGGAACGGGAAGGTGGGAGTAGAGCATGAGCACCCACCAGCTCAGGTCTGACACTCGATTAACCTCTGATACACAACCCCCTGGACCATGGGCAATAATAAATGCTCCCAGTTCTCTCTGGCTCACTGTTGAGCAGGACCCATCAGGGGAGTTTTTTTCCCCTCTAATGTTGTGCAGTCATTGCCCTGGTGAGAAAAATGTATTAGTGGCTGACTGTTGGCTTTATAGCTGAGCTGAATATTGGAGGCAGTGCTGCTTTTAAAGGGGATGGGGCGTTCTGTGGGGGAACAGTCAACAAGTGTACCAGTGCCAGGACAGGTACAGGTATAAAGGCCAAATCTTTCACTATGCAGTGAATACAGAACCACAGAATCATACAATGTGCTGGATGGGACCCTACAGACCCTCTAGTTCCAAGCCTCCTGCATGTATGTCATGTATGTCAGTCCAGCCACACACTGTATACTGTTATGTCATTTTAAAGCTGGTCTACCTTTTTTAAACATGCTTTCATCATTACTTAAAGCAATTAAATATTCTGAATCTTATGGCACTTAAAAAAATAAACACCAACATTTCCTTTTCTGTTTTCAAAATGGAAGTGGTTTGAAAAATTGTAAGTCCCCAGCGGCTCTAAAGACATGTCCTCTGAAAGTGAAGGAAATATTTTCCAGTATTTGAAAACAGAATGGAAATGCTTTCCAACAGTGACAAAACACTGTATTTCCAACCAGGTGTCACACAAACAAAATGCGTTAGGAGCATTCTGTTGGGAGGTGAGAAGATTTACGAGCACACTTTAGAAATATATCAACCATCAGTAATGAATGTTCCTATGAACTAAACAGACTGAGGTTTAGGAAACCTGCAGTAACAATATGCAAATGTCTGTGCACACAGGTTCTTGAAGAGAGAATGAAACTGGAGTGCAAGTGTCATGGAGTTTCAGGCTCCTGCACAACCAAGACCTGCTGGACAACACTGCCTAAATTCCGAGAGATTGGATATATCTTGAAAGAGAAGTACAACGCCGCGGTGCAGGTGGAGGTGGTGCGAGCCAGCAGACTGAGGCAGCCCACCTTCCTGAAGCTCAAGCAGATCAAGAGCTACCAGAAGCCCATGGAGACGGACCTGGTGTACATTGAGAAGTCTCCCAACTACTGTGAGGAGGACGCGGCCACGGGCAGCGTGGGCACGCAGGGCCGGCTGTGCAACCGCACGTCCCCCAGCGCCGACGGCTGCGACATGATGTGCTGCGGGCGCGGGTACAACACGCACCAGTACACCAAGGTGTGGCAGTGCAACTGCAAGTTCCACTGGTGCTGCTTTGTCAAGTGCAACACGTGCAGCGAGCGGACAGAGGTGTTCACCTGCAAATAACGGCGGCGCGCGCGGAGAGCGGGGACAGCGCCCACAGCATCGTTTGCACATCGGACCGAGGAACGGAGCCCCAGCCACACCACCACCCACCCCCTCCCCACCACTCACACCTCCAGGAGGGCGCACTGGGGCTGGCTGGCTGTTGTAACTGCTTTGGAAACAAGGGCAGCAGGACTAAGGTGATGTTGACAACCACAGGAAACTTTCTCTCTCTCCTTTTTGTTTTGTTTTGTTTTTTTAACTACAATCTGAGTGTTGTAGAGTTCTCTTAGTGTTTTAAGTTATACATATCAGAGAAGGTGATTGCATTGCAGCTCCCATGACATTTAAAAGAAAAAGACACTTTCTCCCATTTTACAGCATCTAAACTGTTGAGCCCTGCGCAGACTTTTTTTTGAGGAAATGAAATCTTCACTGACTAGAACACAGCAGTCTTGCTGCAAATACCTAAATTCCTAAGAAAGCAGGTAGAAAGAAAACAACTGGTAGGGAGCAAAATCTATAGCAGAAATACTCCGCTATCAGTTTGGGAAAAAAAGCAACAAACGTTCACAAAATTACATCAGCTGCCAGTGACACTGGAACTCTTTGAATGAACATTAAAAAGAATTATTTATGTTTTTAATAGTATCAAAAAATTCTAAGCACTAACGGGTAGTTATGTCTTAATTCTGTACTAAATGTAAACTTACTGGAACTCTGACTTTATGGCTTTTGTATTTGGTTCTCCCTAAGTTCTTCAATGCTACTGATCTGTTGTCACTCCACTCTTAGAGAGTTCAGTTACTGTAGGCCTTAAGCAATTACCAGAACTGAGCAGTAACATCACATGAACTGTGGTTACAAATGTTTGATAAAGACTTTTCCCACTTGCCTCCTGAATGAGAATGACTTGTTTTAGACTCAGGCCTGAGGTGTGGAGAGCCTGTTCTCAGCTCCTCGAAGGGAGTTTTAGGATACAAAGACATGCTTTGACAAAGATCAAAGGGTTTGCTTTGCTGTCAAATGCACTGGCAGGATCTTCCAACACGTGTTTTGCCTTGAATGGCTGAAAGTTAGTATTTCCAAGAGTTCGAAATACCTTATGCTCAGTGTGCACTCAGAAGTTAATGGCAGCTGAGCTCCAGGTTGCTGCAAACCTGTGAGCTGTGGTGGCTTCATGAGCACAAGGAAGCTGAACTCTGGGTTAGTCTGTGTCATCATTGTGCCAAGGCTGGCAATAACATGCCCCTGGTAAATACAGGAACATTAAGAGAGCAGCTTCTTTCTTCCATAGCACTCAATCCTAATTCACACACCTTTTCCCTAGGAGAGATCCTCCCCACGAGAAATCCACAGATATTTGACTACTGTAAAATCTGGTGGGTTTAACCCCAAGAGCCAGACATGCCCACTTATCATACAACCCATTCAACCACAGAAATGCCTGCTTGTCCCAAGAGTCCTGCCCTGAATGTCCAAAAACCTGGATTAAAAACTGCCTTCCATCTGCATATCTGCATTTCCAGCTTTTGTTTCATTGTGCCACTTTTGCTGAGGGGCTGCACAGCCCTGAGCCCCCCCTGGCTGGCACAGGAGCACTTGCCACTCCACACGGTGCCCCTGGGACAGAGGCTGTGGGTCTGCTGCTCCACCTGCTCCATGTGGATCTGTGCATGACCCGGAATTACCTCTGGAATTGGTGGGCCTCTTTTATCAAAGTACCCACTGACTTGGGAGACCTTCACTGGAACACTAGGGGGGCCCTGCCTGTCTCTGCCCTTCTGACCCCAAGCGCTCACCCCCTGACAGTCAGACCCCTTCCATCAGTCTCCCAGGGAGTAACATAAAACTGCTCCTTTTTGCTGATGTTGCTGTTGGTTTCCAAATACCAGCCTTGGCATGAAAATGTACAACTTCACACAAGTCAAGAGGGGCCCCCAAAATACTAGAGCCACTCCATATCATTTAAAGTCCCTTTGATTCATGGGTATTGTTGCTGAATAATAGTGATATACTGTACTTTCACTACATTCTTGACAGGAAGCAAATAAAGCTCCCAAACACAGTAATGCACAGTCTTATGGTACTAGATACTGTAAATATATTAGAATAGTATTTGTTAAGTACAACTGAGGAATCCAATTAAGTTATATTATTGTATATCGTTTAAATGTCTATAGAGTATTTTAAATTATTGCGAACTACACTGCGTGAAAAAGAGAAAAAGGTTATATATGTAACCCAACCACTCTGAAAAGTGGACTAAAGTGACACTTTCTCTCTTTTCTACTCATTCCCCTATTTCAGATAGCTCTATCTGCTACTGTAAGACCACTGTAAGTCCTATGATTGGGTCAGCAGTCTAGAAAATACTGTCTCAGAGCATCCTGTAGAGGCTTTGCTCATGTGGGGATGCAGCATTCCAAAAGTGCCGTTGGCACAAAGCAGAGGATGACCATGGGAACACTTGGACTATGAAATATGTCCCAAGGAAAAGCAGTTTGGGTCAGAAAACACCATAACCACTAATGTACCCCAAATGGTAACCTTTTAACAAAGGTGTCTATGAACAGAAATGGGTTACACACAACTTTTATTTTAAAAAATGTAGTTTGATGTCAAAGAACTGTGACCAGAGAGGTTGGAATGTGACCAGCAACACGTGGTTAACCATATCTTAGCCACGGCAAGTCTCAAAATACTGTATGTTATTAAAAAACTTGAGAGCAAAGATCAACCTGTTTACTAAGTTAATGTTTATGGCAAGCAGAAAACAAAAGAAATGTGTTTCCATTAAAACTTAATTTTTTCCCCTTCTAGTTCCCTTTTCCTTTTGTTTGTTATTCATTTAGGAAAGAAAAGGCATCAAGGCCTTATGCAAAGGCCATTTGTGTACAGGCCATTTGTCTCCGGATGAGAAGTGACAGGCCAATTCCAAGTCCAAGCAGGTTTTGTGTTTTGTGACACACAGCAATGAACTGCCTGTGTGGCATCACAGCCCAAAGCCACCCACCCACACCAGAGCAGAGAGGAACTGGCACAGGCACCAACACTGCCACCACCAGAGACTTCAGCTGGCTACAGTGAGATGATTTTTTGTGAAAGAAATGTTTTGTGACAGAAATGTGGCCTGCAACTCCAGAATTGGTTCTTGGCCATGAAGCTCACACAACAGACTAGCAAACAGAGAGGAATGAGAGGTGTAGAGGAGAGGTTTGAAGGCACTGACTGAGGCACCTGCACATGCTCTGGTGGCTTATTCCAGAAAGTTATGGGACACACCTGAAAACTCCACCTGAAACTGAACCTGAAAGACTTGACAGCATTTACCTCAGTCAGAATAGCAGCAACCTCCTTGATACTGAGAGTAGTGTCTTCCTCTACAGAATCTAAGGAAAATGTACAACATTTGCTGTATTTACCCCTCAGGAAAGATTTCCAGAGATAGAGGTATAGCCAAATTCTACATGAACAAAGTCCAAAATAACTTCATTAAATGAACTGAGTTGGCCTGGGTTTACACCAGCATAAGTATGCACAGCATTTTACCCAGAGATGCCAAAGAAAACACTGCACCTTGTGTCTAATTACATCATGGGAAACTTGTTAATAGAGCTGCAGGAAGTTTTTATAACACATGGTAATATTACATTCATTTCCATGATGACATCTGGAAAGGAGACGAAACTCACTGAAAGGTTTGCAAATCTTTTAACAAATTTAAAGCATGTTGTGAGTAGGTCACCTAAACTTTTAAACATACTTCCAGGCGTTTCTTTCTTGTTTAAGATTGAACCCCCAGGTGATACTGAAGGTAGCACACCAGGACCTCTCCTTGCAGCAGCTTTCCCATGCAAATAGCCCAGTGTGCCTTTCACTGCTGAAGGCACAGTTGGGCACAGCAGAAAGCGCTCTCTGTGAAGCCGCAGCTAATCTGCATTCATAGCAATTTCCATACTGGCCAGAGTGACTGCAGGGTCCCTCCCCAGCCCCGAGCCCTTTGTGTCAGTGGCAGTTCCCACAGCGAGGGCGCTGCAGAGCGCGGTGCAGCTGAGCCCAGCTCTGTGCTCCCCTCTCAGCGACGGCCACAAGGACAGGCGGGGTTCGCCCAACACCCTGTGCCCAAGGGAATGGGCACCACAGCTGTGAGGGCACGGGGAGTTGTGAGCAATTCCAGTTTGCCACGCTGCTGTTGTAGAAACCTCCTGCATGCAGAGCAAACCGCGCCGCGGGCTGAGCTGCACCCACCAACTCAGCTCCCCTCCATCCCAAGCACGTCCACACTGCAACAGGCACTCCCACAGGCTGGCAAGCTTTACTTTTTGGTGTTTCACCCGCTATCAGAAAATTGTAGGGCATCATTTTCTGACAGAGGACATGCATTTGTGCATTTAAAATTTGCATCTAACTTTTTAAATGATGATTTAGGGTTTCCCCCTCTGGACACTCCTGCAGCACAGACACGTCTGCTTTATACGATTTGTTTGGTGAGGAATAAAGATGGCAGTTTTCTCATAACACGTGGTGATTGTTGTAATGTGTTCCACAGACTGAGACAGAGGGAGTACCACTGCTGCAAACCCCAATCTGCCCCGTGCTGACCTCACTGAAAGCAAAACACTGAGCATGACCCATTTGGAGACCCAGTGGGAGTCCATTTCAATCACCCTTTTCACAAGTTACTGCTGTGAAAGGCCAAACCCCATGAAGTACTAAAGTTTGCTTTGTTCCCAGGTCCACTTGTTCTTGATGCAAACAGACTATAAGATCAATAAAACCCAGCTTAATGACACTAAACCTGTGCCTAGTATTAAAAGCGATTAAGAAATTTGTTTCATAGGCAATTGCAAGCAATTGGCAGGCGCAGCAGCCCCTGGAAATGTGTGCATGGAGACCCAGCAGTATGATTAGCCCCTGCCTTCATCTGCCCAGCCACTGAGGGGAAACCCTGCATTTTAGATCGCAGACAGCTAAAAGGAATTCCCAAGGAGATTACAAGATTTTGATCTTATTGTTTCATTCCTGTGGCTGAGAATGAAAAGGAGCATTCCCTCAATCTCTGGGTAAAGGTAAACCCAAAGGTTTTGAAGACTATTCACACCACTCAACTTAAAAGACTAAAAGATGGGCTAGGGGAACTGACAGCCCCTCCGGAGTCCCTCTACAACAGGGAGAGCAAACTTGCTCCAGGGGCAGCCTCAGTTCAGCTCTGGCAGACTTGCTCCTTCTCTACTGGAGAAAAACTCCAGGGAGACATGCTGGATAATTTATCTGCTAAAATTTAGCACCAAAAATGGTGTCATGTGAGTGATCTTCCACTTCCCCTCCACCATGTGCCTCAGCTGCTCTTGGGCACTAATTATATTTTCCTTAGCTGTTTTAACTGCAAGCATTATCATTTTATGTGCTGTGGAGTAGATGCTCTATCAGTGAAATTGGCTTTGCTTTTCCTTTTTACTGCCACCCTGTCCTTGTCTCTTCCAACCAGCCTCCAACTCCTGATTTTATACACGGAATATTTCCCTGCAGAAATGATTTCAAAAGAGAACTGTGAAAGCCACAGTTACCCAGTGATTTGATTGGAGCAGTTTCCTACACAGCTGGTTATTTATGACTTTGAATTACTGCTAACATATCAGCTGTGCAGAGACTTCTAAGCCACGGGGTGAACGTTTACTGGTATTATGATGCTGGTTGAGAAGGATCCCCCTGGGTGTCCATTGCAACCCTCTCCTGGCTCTTTCACCAGAGCACATCCAGGCTGGAGCACACTGGGCATATCCCAGTTACCTGCAAGGACTGTACCCTGCCACTGAAGGCCAGCTCAGCCTTCAGGTTAGGCTTGTTCAGGAGGCAGTGCAATTAAAAGCTGTGTTTTCTCAGCAGTGCTAAACACCACACAGATGATGGTTACTTGCCTCAGCACCTTCCCGAGGTAAGTATTATATCCTTTGAAGACACAGAAATATACACATAACAGGAGGGCCAGGCTGGATCTCCGGGGAAGGCTCTTTCCCAGAGGGTGGTGGGCACTGACCAGGCTCCCCAGGGCAGTGGGCACAGCCTCAAGGCTGCCAGAGCTCCAGAAGTGTTTGGATGACGCTCTGGGGCACAGGGTGGGATTGTTGGGGTGTCTGTACAGGGCCAAGGCTGGATTTGATCCCTGTGGGTCCCTTCCAAGTCAGTACATGCTGTGATGCTGTAATTCTATGATACAAGAATTAGCATACCCAGAGAGGAAACAAGGCACTCCTCAAATTGCATACTGTATCCCGAATGAAAAGCCTAAAATGCACCCATATCATATGTGCATTTCCATGCACATGTACAAATACATGTAAAACTATTAAAATTATATAAATGTGTGTGTTTGCATATCTGAAAAATAATGACTGCAGAGCAATTTCCAAAAGCTCCTTCCTCTATTTTCCCTTTTCAAGGCAAGTGGACTCTGTGGCCTCTCACTGAAATACAGGGATACAAATTTTTTGTATTTTCTTCCAGATACCTGTGCCATCAACACCACTGTAACACCTGACAAGACTCCCTTCTTTTATTTGTAGGGGTTTTTTTACCATTTGTAGGTCTCAAAGAAAAGCAGAACTAAGCATGGGGGTTGGACAGATGGTCTTTAAGGGCCCTTCCAAACCAGACCATTCAGTGATTGTATCACTTTGGAGTGCCAAAGTGGGGAGATGTGAAGACTCAGTGCCCTCCACCCAGGAAAGAGGCAGCCTAATTTAGCTCTAACCCCCTTTCCAAGGCCCAGCAGAAGCCCAGCCCAGCCCAGCTCCGATGCCCCAGCGCTCCGTCGGGTACCCAGCGTGGCTCCCGCAGCGCATGGAGTGACAGCTGTGATGGATATCCCTTTATTGGCAGGCTCCTCACAGCCCTTCTTCCTTATCTCCCTCTTCAACAGATAAGCTCCCTAATGTTTGCCCCTGGCTGATACCAGCAAATGTGTCACGCTAGGCACTTGCAGTGCTCCGGTGCTCACCCCTGGAGCGGTGGGAGGAGCAGCACGGTGTGCTCTGGGAGCACAGCAATGACTCACACACGTGCTCGCTGTTTTCAGCAGGCCACAAGCAATGCAGCAGGACAGGTTTGTCCACCCACTGCATTTTGTTCCAGCAGCTCTGGCAGAGATCAATCTGGGATCAAACAGGCTTAGGAAGCCAACACGCCAAGCCTGAAGAGTTGGCTAATGTAAATATATAATGGCGTGGGAAAAAGGCTCTTGTTTGTTAATATTGGGTGATACAGAATATCTGCTGCTCAGGACAAGGAACCACAGGGTTGCTGGATTTCATTCAACAGTGCCCAGTTGTCCTTGTCAGTGCAGAGGTTGTTCTGCTCTCTGTACATTTGTGCACATGCACTTGCCAAGGATTTAACTAAGTCAGTGCATTAATAAACTTTTCATTCCATGAAAAAAGGGGGAAAAAAGGTATTTAGTGGGAACCTAAGAAAGAAGTACCTGGAGATGGGTCGCAGCAGCATGGTAAGAAAATATGTGCTTTGGAAATTTCAGCTGACTACCTAATCCAAACCACTCCTGGAGGAAGGGGAAGGAATGAGGAACTCAGTCTGTGGTTACCACTTCTCTGGCTGTGATATCCAGTACATAATTATTACAGGGCTACAGTTCAGCCAGCTTTTGACAAATGAACTACCAAGAATTTTCTCTGCATGTTTTCTATTCAAGTGTGTTTAGTCATAAATACTTGATTCTAATGGCATTTTCTTAGTCAAACAGAGCCACTCCTAAGCATTAATATTCTTGTATAAGCCTCTGTTCTTTTATTCTGGTGGAAGATCTTTTTACAGAAGTTGAACATCCTGGATTTTTCTCAGCCACACTAATTTCGGTTAATAACACTCCTAGCACTCTGCATCTCCAACCCCTTTGCAACAGTTCATATACTCTGTGCTCGAAGCCTTCTCTGTGATGTCCACTGAAGTTATCAAATTAATTTTATAAAAGGAAAAAACTGTAGCAAAAAGACATAGACATCAAGTCAGAACATCACATGTCCTTGTTCCCAAGGGCCTGCTTCAAATTCAGCTTCTCTAGGTCTTCAGATGAGTTTATAATGCTCCCATTAGCTTGTCCAGAGGTAACCCCATTTTAGAGAGAGATAAATCTATGTATGTATGTATGTATGTATGTATGTATGTATGTATCTATCTATCTATCTATCTATCTATCTCTGTAAATATCAACTTTCAGTCCCAAAGACCTGGAGGAGCAAGCAATGAGCCATAAACAATCCCTGCTGGTGCTACTCTGCTTTCGCTGTATTTGACAACTTAATATTTAAATAATAATGTTTATTTCTAATCAGTGAATATTTTTTAAATGTTACTACTTTTGAAGTGAGAAGCAGTAGTCTTTTTCATTCTTTGCATTTTTACAACCAGATGATAAGAGGTTGTACACCCCCCTTTGGGGATGGTTTCCTCAAGTGGAACTTAAGATTTAGTAAATCAAAAACCCTCCTCTAGTATTTGAACCACTTTTAAAGTTTTTGATTCTATGTGAGCAAGTCATGTCTGTATGAAACACATTTAGTGAAGTGCCAACACTGACAAAATAGACACGCTGCCCTTGGAGCGTGTTGTCACACACCTTCAGTACAGGCTGAGGACTCACTCCACTGTGGATGAGGCAAACAAGAAAACACTCCCACCCAGATGACAAAGCAAATATTCCATCCATGTCATTTTGGCTGTGCTTGTGTGAGGAGACCAAAGGCCCTTGGGAGCCCACCCTGTGCCCAGCGCGTAGCCAGGGCTGAGGAGCTGGAGGGGCACAAGCCCGGCCTGAGCACAGCTCACTTGCTCAGTGTTTGCGTACTCAGGGCATGAATAAAGGCAAATTTTTCCAAACTATTTTAATGTAAATACAGGGGCGTGCACAGCCAAGCAGCACAGCAGTTCTGCTGGGACGGCTGCCAAGGGACAAATGCAATGGAGGGTATTTCATCTGCCCCCAAACAATAGGGCAATGGCCCTCTGTGGCTGTTCCAGCAGCGTGCCCAGCGCTGCCTACGTGTCTGCCCACAGGTGCTGTGCCCCGTCTGTTAGCACGGATCTGTTCCCGCTGTTTGCTTCCCTCTCCCAGCCTGTCTGCTCAAGCCTATCAGAGATTCCCGGCCCAGCAAGTGCAAACAGAGTGTGCAGCAGCAATTAGAGCTGCTGAGCTTGGGTGCAGCGCGGCAATCGCGCTGGCCAGGGGCCAGCAGGGCAGGAGGGAGAGCAGGAGCTGGGGAGGGAGGGCAGGACCTGCGGGAGGGAGGGCAGGAGGGAGGGCAGGAGCTGCAGGAGGATGCTGCACTTCCCCAGCCCTGCAGGAGGGAGGGCAGGAGCTGGATGAGGATGCTGCGCTTCCCCAGCCCTGCAGGAGGGAGGGCAGGAGGGAAGGCAGGAGCTGCGGGACGCAGGGCAGGAGCTGCAGGAGGGAGGGCAGAAGCTGCAGGAGGCAGAGCAGGAGCTGGATGAGGATGCTGCGCTTCCCCAGCTCTGCAGGAGTGAGGGCAGGAGCTGCGGGACGCAGGGCAGGAGCTGCAGGAGGCAGAGCAGGAGCTGGATGAGGATGCTGCGCTTCCCCAGCCCTGCAGGAGGGAGGGCAGGTGCTGCGGGAGGCAGAGCCAGGGATCCCCTCTGTGCCCACGCGTGTTGGCACCACCAGCTCCTCTGCTCCCCTGCCCATGGACACCTCGTGCCTGCCCTGCCCCGGGAAGCTGCTCCGCTGCCCCATCCCTGAGACCACATCAAACAGCAGCATCAGCTCCATTTCCCCCCCAGCTACTTGTGACTGGCAAACCAGCTGCTGCTGCTGCCGCTGCCGTGAATTTATTGCCTTATTAGAGCAAATACTGATGGCTCTTTGTTGGTAGGGTGAAAATTAGTGAAATTTCGTGGCCAAACCAAAAACGTAGAAGATAATTTGCTGTTACACAATAACGGCGGGGGGGAAGGAGGGAGGGGGCAATTTTAAAGCCTCAAATTAAGATACTTTGTCAGTTTACCGGCTTTAAATGAACATGCACAGAAACAGTTTGCTCAGTTGTAACCGAAGTGTTTTCTACGTTCTGGGACAAAACCCTAGCATAGTAATGATGATAGGTAGCAAAAAATCTGCCAATTCTCTGAGTTTTTCTTTCCAGTATTTTTTTCCATCATTAAGTATATACATTACAATAGGGAAATAGATTCAGCTGATGCAGTTTTTCCTTTGGACATACACATAGAAAAAAAACTATAATCACATGGTTCACTGCAGTGCTCCCCAAACTTTCACCTTTCTGTCTGCTGTTCTATTGCTGTGAAATAACTAGAAGTGCATGCTGGATATTAGCATACAAATAGTGTGTATAATTCAGTATAAACCGAGTTGTTTATAAACATCAAACATTGTTGATACTGCTCACACACACATCACCATGGAAACACAGTAATCGCCACACCATTAGGGAAGGATTTCTCTGTGCAGCAATGGAGAATGGCAATTTATCTGCATCTGGGTGGTTTCACATTACTGCCTGTGGTCACTGATCTCCCCTCCAAAGCAGCCTTTGGATGTGAAATTAGTTTTGATTACTGAAGAAAAGATTGGATCAATATAAGAGTGAGATGACTTGAAACAGAAGAGCACATGTGCCAACACTGCAATTACTGCACGGGAGTGCTGTGACCTATTCAGTAGAGGGGATTCAAAGCCAAACGGAGGAATTTCAAGCCCAGCCAAAGGTCACTGTTGCCAGAGTTTCCCATCCTGCCACTGCCGATGGTCGCTGTTTACTGCTGGGCAGCCTTGATGAAGGACAGTATTGATTACAGATTCAAAAGGTAAAAAATTAGCAAGAGGAGACATTCTTGTTCATAATCCTGCCAGCAAGGTCAAGGATTGAATGGAGCAGAGAAATGCTTTGTTCTTTAAAGAGAACAGAGTATACACAGTGGCAATATGTAAAGGTAGAGAAGAGTAGAGAGTCTGTAAGGGCCAGCTCTGTCTGCACACAGAGACATCAGCTGAGGCACTGACAGCACTGCTCTCTGTCTGCACTGGAGTTGGGGGCTGTCGTACACTAGTGCACCCACCAGTGCTAATGCCCAGATTATCACACCTTGGCAATAACACCTCCCTGCTGGGCAGATCTGCCCAACAACAGCCCTTTAGGAGAAGCACAGGAAAACAGATGGGAATTCATCACAGCACCCTCACACCAGACTGTACTAAACCGTGGCCTGAACTGATCATACATGTTTTAACGTAAGAAAATAAACCAGATCTCTCAGCTGTAACTATCATCCTCTCAACCAAGATGTGCAAGGATGAGCAGAAAGGACTGTTGTTCTTTTGAAGAAAGGTTCACACTGAGGCTCATTTTGCAATCCCACTGCAGGGAAAGCTCTAGAGATGTTAAGTCAGAGCCACAAGGTTACTCCAGAAAGATTGTTGTGTAGAAAGTTCCATTACTGCAAGATTTGAGCTTATTTCCCAGCTATATATTTCCTATGAAGTGTCCTGCATTTGTTCCCATCCAAAAGTGCTCCTGAATTCAGAATGGAAGATTCCTTTGTGCTCTCTGTCCTAACAACATGAAACCAGAATGGCTTCTCTATTTCTGACAGAGGTTTTCCTCTCACAGGGGGATGAAATGGCTTCTCCCTCCTTGCAGATGTAAATTCTGTGAAGTACTTTGGGAGCCTTCAGGACAAAAAACTTGCTTGAGTAAACACAGGGTATAATTATCATCATCTGTCTTCTCTGTGAATACATACATTTTATATTCCATTTAAAATAGAAAAAAAATCCTCGACGGGACATCTTCCAGAGAACCAATTTAGCTAATGAGAGTGAATATCAATGACTGCTAGCTAATCAGAATGGTATTAGCATAAATTTTACTTAATGAGGACATATTTGCCTGGTGCCAGGAGGAAAATGGTACAGAACTAGACTGTAAAATGCAATGGATGGTAAGTCTCAACTGGAAAAACCCCAGCAGATCAAATGAAGAACTGTATCTGAGGTTCCTGCTAAACCAGAACTCCTGCCAATCTGGGATTTTAACCTCACTTGAGGCTTTTCAAACTTTTTCATTATAACAAAGTATTATCAACTCTTTAAGTGTGATGAATTAAACACCCAGGGGAAGAGCCTGACAAGAGGTTCAATTAAACTCCTTTAAGCTCCTTTGGGTAGGAAGATGGCTGAGGGCACTGGCTTTCTGTTTGATTTCAGGCATGCCATAGATGCAATGTGGGGCAGGACAGAGTATAATCCCCCTTTGTGCACAGTGAGGTCTGCCCTGAACAGCCCTGCTGCTCTCAGCCTCAGCAATGTCACATTGCCCTCTGCCTGCCTGCCTGTGATCCGGGGTAGAAAACCCCCTTAGGCCCCACTGGGCCTGAAGGGGTTAAGCCCCAGCAGCATCCCAGCACAGCTCTGCCCACTGCATTTCCTCCTCTTTACACAGAATCCCTACCAGACAGTCTGAGAAGTCTCCATCAACAATATGAAAGATTTTTGTCTGCAGTAACATAAAGGGGTTAGAGTTCAATACTCTTACAAAATATTTAATCTTGTGAAATGCTTTTTGTAGTGTCATTCTTGTATATACCTGCTTTGAAATTCCTAACCTCAGATTCTTCTATGTAAAGGAATATAGGGCACAAGTGTTCTTACCTTTGATATACTATAGGATCTAACAATATTTAACTGGTGAAGTCATTTTTGTTTCCAAACCTATGTCTCAAATATGCTTGGGAACGTGGAAACTCACAATGCCCTTATTCATGACATCAAAATCAGTTCCATGGTAACACATTGTGATGACAAAATACACAGATTGCAAGGTCACAAGTCACACTTAAGAACAGGCAAGGGAAAAACTGTTAGTTTAATGAATAACATTAGCCAGTTCCAATAGGAATAAAAATAAAGAAAAAAATAAAGTGCCTAAAGTAAACACCCTTAAATGCACTTCAGAACCATTTCATCTGAAGTAGTTCTTCAAAGGCAGCAGGCTTCCACAGCTTTCCCCTCTGCAGCAGAGAGAAGCCCACGTGAAAAGAAAAGAGCTAATGATGGCCCTGGCAATGCTCTTCCTCTCCATGCACAGAGAGCATCAGCACTGCAGGGTAGAAAGGCTGGGAGATAAGGAGTCCCGTTAATTCCAGGCTAAATCCCCAGAGTAACTCACGATGCTCATGCTCAGTGAGGCCTGGGTTTCCCACTCAGCACAAGGCCCTGCTGCATTTCCCTGGTCTGTAGCCAGGTGTTTGCAGTATTCCTGTCACAGCCCTTGGCAGGAACAGCTGTGGGACAGCCCCTCCTGCTGAACTGGCAGTGATGCCCTCCCTGCCCATTCCCTAAACATGCACCACAGGAAAGCAGCCCGGTTTGTGGGGTGTTACTGCACACAGGCACCCCTGACACTGAACCCCTTCTGCTGCAGGGACCCCAGCACGTGTAGGTGTGAGACAGCCCTGCAACCACCTCAGCACCTGGGCAGGTACAGCCTGCAAAGGGCAGAGAGGAAGGGAAAACACAAGGCAGCAAATTGCCAGCCCAGGATCCAAACAGATGCCAGGCTCTCTCAGACTTTGACATCACCATCAGATTTGCCTGTGACTTCTGAGGGCAATGGCAGGAAAAATGTGGAGCACTCCAAGCACATGAACCAGAAAACCCTGTGGTTAAGGGAACGTTCGTGCATATGGCATGTCTTAGTCATTAGGTGGTTGGTCCATGAAGTCACTGTAGAGAAAGGAACAAGAACACTTTTGAATGAGTTTTCCCTCCTGACTCTTCTCTTACATCTAAACCTTCTTTGAAATCACAACTGGAATATGTCACATACAATCTGTTTGACGTGACTATGTCATAAAATTGGCACTTTACAGTCTATGCTTACCACAGTCTGAAAGGTCAACAGAGAGGATAGATTTCCTTTAACCTCTTGCTTAAATAGCATCTTATTTTTATTAGAAAAGATGGTATTTTTTTTTACCACATCATGGCAGACAGCCCTATCCCAATACATCCTTACATAAACAGTGACTCAATAGCCAAAAAACAAATTGCAACTTAAACTCTACAAGGAGAACCACCACGGATTAGTTTTCTTTCCATATATCAGAGCAAAGGATTTGAAAGGCAGGAGCATTTCAAAACAGGCTGGGGAGCAGCATCCTTGATTTTCATGTAAATGATGTAAAACCACTGGATTATTATAAAATAATGAAGGCTGCTTTGGTGAGGCATTAGCATGTGCAGCCTGTGAAGGGGATGGTGACACTCCCTTCCTGCTCTATCAAACAGCCTGACAGTTGCACACACACTGAGCCACAGGTGGGGGCTCTTCTTAATTTGGTGTCTATCATGTGATGCTTCATAAGCAAAGAACAGCAGGCCATGCTGCTTTATTCAGCTGGGTTATGCTTTTACTCTTTCTTCCTGCGTGTGAAAAGCATAACAGGGAGCTAGCAGAGCAGAAGTAAGATGTGTTTTGTTAGTTGTCTGAAGCCCTGGGGCCCGGAACCGGATAAGTCCTGATATTATACCCTGGATTGAGCAGAATAAATCCATTTTGTTTCCTCCAAACATTTAGCCATTAAAAAAATATGAGATAGAAAAACAGACTTTGCTGTCTGCATGCCTTCTTGTAAAGCTTGTATTGTGGAAATGTCAGAATCATTAGGTCATTGGCATATATTTTGCAAGCTAATGCTTCTACTTTAATTCTCACTGGGGACTGCATGTCTGCTTTTCAAATAAAACCCAGACTGAAGAAGGTGAAGAGAGCTTAAATGATGCTGGTAACGCTCTGTGATGGCTGATAACACGTCAGGATATGAATAATTAGGAAATATCAGCCGAGGTTGATACAACTGCAGCTATTAAAGCACCAAGCCCCACAAAAGTAATTGGTAAGTGTTAAAACTGCCTCATAAATACTTGTGGCTCCCTTTAAATGTGCAGAGAGACACGACTGAATAAAGTTTTAAAATAAACACAGCTCAAGAAGTAAATTTAATATGTGAAATCATGCACAAAAGAGGAGAAGCACAGCGGGTTCTACTTCAGAGAAGACAAGTGGATGAATTTGCTCCCGAATCACCCAAGACAGATGCAAACAGTGGTCAGGGAAACACAAGCCCCATTCCAAAAATAGCTGGTTGTCTCTCCAAGCACATATCCCTGATAAAATCTGGCGTGAGTTGAAGGAGGAGGTTAATACGAGTAGACATAATAACACAAGCAGAAGCACTGCACTCCCAACTGGCTAAATGAGTCCTGAACTTGCAGTGGTTTCTGCTCTGCCAGAATGCTGACTGCCCAAATCGGCTCTCTGTACACACACACACACACACGGTTCACTCTCTGCCGGAGCACAGCAGCACCTCTGCTGCAGAAGGACACACAGTTCCCTTCCTTCCCTTACCGTGCTGCTCCTGCAGCGGCTGCCCCTGCAGCCCTGCCAGCCCCAGCTGCCCTGCCAGCCCCTGCAGCCCTGTCAGTCCCAGCTCTCCTGCCAGCCCCTGCTGCCCTGAAAGAGGCTCCTGGTGGACAAGGGGACAGGCCTGGCACCAACTGCCCTGTCAGCCCCTGCAGCCCTGTCAGCCCCAGCTGTCCTGCCAGAGGCTCCCGGGGACAGGCCTGGCACCAGCTGCCCTGCCACCCCAGCTGCCCTGTCAGCCCCTGCTGCCCTGTCAGCTCCAGCTGCCCTGCCAGCCCCTGCTGCCCTGCCAGCCCCAGCTGCCCTGTCAGCCCCTGCTGCCCTGCCAGCCCCAGCTGCCCTGTCAGCCCCTGCTGCCCTGACAAGAGGTTCCTGGTGGACAAGGGCACAGGCCTGGCACCAACTGCCCTGCCAGCCCCTGCAGCCCTGCCAGCCCCAGCTGTCCTGCCAGCCCCTGCTGCCCTGAAAGAGGCTCCTGGTGGACAAGGGGACAGGCCTGGCACCAACTGCCCTGTCAGCCCCTGCAGCCCTGTCAGCTCCAGCTGTCCTGCCAGAGGCTCCGGGGGACAGGCCTGGCACCAGCTGCCCTGCCACCCCAACTGCCCTGTCAGCCCCTGCTGACCTGCCAGAGGCTCCCGGGGACAGGGCACAGGCCTGGCACCAGCTGCCCTGCCAGCCCCAGCTGCCCTGTCAGCCCCAGTTGCCCTGTCAGCTCCAGCTGCCCTGCCAGCCCCAGCTGCCCTGCCAGCCCCTGCTGCCCTGACAAGAGGCTCCTGGTGGACAAGGGCACAGGCCTGGCACCAATTGCCCTGCCAGCCCCAGCTGCCCTGCCACCCCAGCTGCCCTGTCAGCCCCTGCTGCCCTGAAAGAGGCTCCTGGGGACAGGGGACAGGCCTGGCACCTCCGGGCTCTCCACCTGGAGCCTGGGGCTCCAAGGAACTCAAAACAGCCCAACACCCAAACCCAGCCAAACCACCTCAGTTTTATAGCATGGCCAGTTTAAACCATTCGAAACCACAAGTTTAGTGTGATTTTGATACCAGTTTATAAAACAGCCCAGATTTATGTGAAAGTTCATTTAGAGTCAGTAGGTAACTTAGTGAACTTGAGTGAAACTTCAGACAAACATGGTTTTATGCTGAGTTTCTAAACAATTCCTTACACTAAACAAATCTCGTGCAGTTTCTGCTTTCACTGTGAACATCTCACAGGCCTAACCAGATGCAGGTTTGGGGTCCATTTTTACACTGCATGCTCCATAACAACCCTCCAGGATACACCCTGCCTGTGTCTCACAGGAGCTGCATGCACTGTGACACACTGGCTTAGAGTTACATGGCTCCAGAACAGCAAAATCAGCTGTGACCACTCAAAGGTGTTATTCACCTGGCATTTTTCAGGCTATGAGTCGAACTTTTGGGTACTTTAATAAATCAATACTTTCCTGTCAACTTCTTTAAAGTGAAAATGCAAGACCCAAACAGATGTGGGCATGTGCATAACTCCATAGCCATCAGAATAGATACACACTGTAAAACCTGAATCATGCTCTGATGCAGAAAATTTCAAAGTTTTACTCATCCCTTTCTTCAGCCTGCTCTCCTCTGTATTTATTTGACTTAAAAATCAGTGTGGCTCTACAACCTCTGCAAAACCCATCCTGTGTCACTCCTCTGAAACTGTGACATTGGATTATCCTGTACCAATAAAAGATGAGTTTACAGCCTCTCAGCTCTCACCTGTCAGTGCCTCCTCCTTTCTCCACTGCAGAAGTCTGTGAGATGGCCAGGAAATAACTCATTAGAAATTGCGTTTTGCTCAATTTTGTTTATGTTTCATTTTTGTCCTTCAACTAAGGGTACTTGAAAAAGATGAACTCCCAAAAGCTTGATTACTGAAATAATTTTCAGAATGTATGCCCCAAAAAACATTAAAAATACAATCTATGCATTTTAAATAATCCTGTTAAAGCAGCAGTGTCTGACAAAGAGCAGAATGTCATCCCAAGCATCAATACCTTCAATCAATGTCTGTGGCCTCTTCAGAGAGGAAGATGGTTCACACAGAAATTTGAATTAACACAGTCTCTTTGAAATATTGTGGAAGACAAGTAAGTTTGGACACATTTTCAAAAAATGAATACATATTTTCAGAAACAGTTTTGGATATACATTTTCTCTGATTATTAGATCAGTGGTACATCTGTTCTTAACTGCTACACAAAAAGAGTTTGCCAAGTATTGGACTCAGGTATTTTCCTTTCCAGATCGAGCACAAGAGCAACTGGAACACGATTAAAAAGAAGGCCGTGTTACTGCTCCTGTGAGGGTGATGTTTCTGTGGGTCAGAGCAAAGGAGGACAGGCTGCAAGAGAACGGGCCCCCTCAGCGGTGAGGAGCATTTCGTTTTGTCCTGCCCTTGGAGTTTTGGCTGGCTGTGTGGTGAGCCCTAATTCCCTCTTTTCACAGTTTTGTCACTGTGGGACAGGCTCCTTCCAGCTGCAGGAGCAGCCCAGCAGCACCGTGAGGCTGCTCCCTGAACTCTCCCGAAGGTGCTGGTAGCTGGGGCAGATTCCTGCTCGCTGGAAAAAGACAAACAGCACGTACCTTTGGAAGGAGGATGGCCCAGGCCAGCCAGCCTCACCTGAGTCCCTCCATGGAGCAAATCCTGACAGCAGCTCTTTGCAGGCATGGCAGGGGCTGACAGGGACGGGAGCAGCCAGTGGGTCCCCAAGGACAAGGGACAGGGACCAACTCCTGCCTCCTCTGACATGGTGCCCAGCCCCGTGGACAGGGGCAGAGGGGAGGGCAAAGCACGCTGTACACATTGGCCTTAGCAGGGCTCGGACATGGGCAAACCCAGCACTGAAAGCAACAGGGTGTGTGTGCCAAGGCAGTGAGAAATAAGAGAGCAAAATGGTGTGGGACTCTGTGCATATACAGTTATGAGTTTTTATAGGTTAGGATTGGGTGCAGAAGTTATTCTCACACCCAGGGAGTGTGTACAGGCTACCAGTCAGCTGAAGTTACCAGAACTGTTTTGAAAAAAAACCTTATTTTACAGGAAGAGAATTGATAAAAGCTTTATTTGGTGGCACTAGAGTGAAATCAAACCATTATGTGTGGATATGAACTGCATGTCAAAGTGTAACAAAATCTTGAAGAAATAACATTTGTAACTGTTTTCTTATAAAACATTTTCAGGAAAAGGAATACTTACTCAAGGGGTGAAAATGCCAGATATTAGGCTGTTAAGAAAGTGAATACAGTAGGAAGACAGAAGCCATTAAAAGCTCAAAAATACATTCTCAGATGTTTTTAATGGCATAGAACAGCTATCAACGGAATACAAAATAAAGTTAACAGAATTCAATTTCCCTGTTATAGGCGTGCCAACACATACTTAGAAACATATTTAGATGAAAACTTAAGGAAGAAATTAGACTTACTGCTCTGAATCCAGAGAGAACTGATGCAGCTTGGGAAGGCTCTTTCGTCTCACAGCTCCAGAAGAGGAAGGGGACACCCTTTACTTACATCTTTAGCCTGCAAGAAAATGGAGAGGGACTTTTTACAGGGGCCCGGAGTGACAGGACACAGGGAACGGCTTCACACTGACAGAGAGCAAGTTTAGATTGGATATTGGGAAGGAATTCTCCCCTGCCACAGGGTGCCCAGAGCAGCTGTGCCTGCCACATCCCTGGAGGTGTCCAAGGCTGGGTTGGAGCACCGTGGCCTGGTGGGAGGTCTGTGCCATTTTAACTTGCCCACTCTGCACACAGTGTTTCACTGGACCTGTTAGGCTGTGCACCTGTGTGGTTTCCCAAAGGGATATCCCAAAGGATATTCCCATCCTAAAGTATGGCAATGTACTGAAGCGTACTGATGCTATTTTGCTGTAAGATTGAAGGATGGAATGGTATCATGGACACAGAGCTGGTGTGTAAGCTTGGAATTTAACAGACAGCAGTGTGAATGTAGGAGTGAATAATTAACTCCTGTAAGAAAAGCAGGCCTGATCTGGGGGCCCTGCTAGGCCTTGGGGGTTAGAGATGGTTATCAATATTTCTTTACTTGCAGAGAAGGAAAGTACAGATGAATGATAAATTTGGATGGAAAAAATCTCTCCGTTTCAACTGCCATAATTGTTGTCTAAAAACTTTAATCTGCAAAAAATGTGTCTGAAAGACACTAATCACAACAATTAGCCTAAGAACAGCTTATGAAGAAGATGCCCTTCCTTTGATTTTCTGACGGTAATTGCTGTACAAAATCCTCAGCTGGACCCACTGTGTGAGGCCTCACAGCAACACTTTGCAGGGATGGGACCCAGCAGAGCCTGTAGGGAGAGCAGCAGGAGGCCCAGGGGAGGCTGAGGCCAGTGGAAATGGCCAGGAGAATGGGAAGCTGAGGCCAGGACAATGGCCAGGAGAATGGGAAGCTGAGGCCAGGACAATGGCCAGGAGAAGGGGAGGCTGAGGCCAGGACAATGGCCAGGAGAAGGGGAGGCTGAGGCCAGGACAATGGCCAGGAGAAGGGGAGGCTGAGGCCAGGACAATGGCCAGGAAAAGGGGAGGCTGAGGCCAGGACAATGGCCAGGAGAATGGGAAGCTGAGGCCAGGACAACGGCCAGGAGAATGGGAAGCTGAGGCCAGGAGAATGGGAAGCTGAGGCCAGGAGAATGGGAAGCTGAGGCCGGGAGAATGGGAAGCTGAGGCCAGGAGAATGGCCAGGAGAAGGGGAGGCTGAGGCCAGGACAATGGCCAGGAGAAGGGGAGGCTGAGGCCAGGACAATGGCCAGGAGAAGGGGAAGCTGAGGCCAGGACAATGGCCAGGAGAAGGGGAAGCTGAGGCCAGGACAATGGCCAGGAGAAGGGGAAGCTGAGGCCAGGACAATGGCCAGGAGAAGGGGAGGTTGAGGCCAGGACAATGGCCAGGAAAAGGGGAGGCTGAGGCCAGGACAATGGCCAGGAAAAGGGGAGGCTGAGGCCAGGACAATGGCCAGGAGAAGGGGAAGCTGAGGCCAGGACAATGGCCAGGAGAAGGGGAAGCTCCCAGTGCCTGTGCAGGCACAGCCCCACCTCCTCACCTGCACACCCAAACCGCTCATGCCAGTGTGGAGAAAAGAGTTATTATGGATGATTTACAGCTGGAATACAAACCTGGAAAAGACCTCGTGTCAGCAGACAACCCTGTCTGAGTTTCCAATAAAAGAGAGGGAGTGCAAGCAGCAGAGTCTGATGTTGTTCATGTGAAGAGGTTCAGGAAAGTTCTCTGGGTCTCAGACAGGATGGGTCTGTCACTGCAAGAGACCACACCACAAAAATGAGACTCTGCAAAAGGTAATGCCAGCAATTAGGGCTGGCTGGGCTGCTGAGTGTAACCCTGCTCTGTTCCCCAGCTTTTGGGGAGAAATTCAAATGGCAGATGGTGCTCTGCTCAGAGGCTCCAGAGCACTGGTGTGTAACACTGCAACACAGGAAATACAAAAGTGAGTCCATGAAAGGTGTGTGGACAGCAGGAGTGAAGACACATGGTATTTGATTGAAAATTAATGCTGATTCGGGAAGAAAACCCCCTTAACATAACTACAGTAAATGTCAAAAATAGGAATGTTGAGAAACCAGGGAGGGTCGGGGAGACACCGGAATTTTAAACAGAGTAAGATCAGAGAGCACATTTGCTGCTCACAGATGTACATACATAGGTGAGCAACTATTCTGTAGTTCTATGGTTATCCCTAATTTCCAAAACTATCAGCATTAGAGTCTGCAACCGTGACATCTCTAGTCCCACACAACAAGTCTCTGCTTTCACAGAGGTTACTTGCCTTGGAGAAGCAACGATGCTATGAATGCATTTTTGTAAATTTTTATAAATATACTGAAAGAAACTGAAACAGAATATATACTGTATCAGTATATCCCATGGCTTAGAATCTTCTCATGCACACAGTAACACACAGAAGGTATTTGATGGCAGATGCAGTTAGGGAAATCCCTTGTGCCCTGTAAAACTAGTTTGTTCATTTTTCTGAGGAGATTACTAAGACAGTCCACACAAATAGTGCCCACCTTAAACCTGCACAAAGAAAGAGGAAAGACAAACATCCTGAGGCTCCAAGATGCAAATCAGAGCAGACTAGATGTGGAGTGGGTAAGAACTGAACAAAATGGGGAGAGCTACAGGTAAGGGCACAACAGCTCAGAGTCTGAAGGGCAGCTACGAGGAATTTTCTGCACCATCACTTGAACTTTCTCCCCACCTTCCTGGAGAAATGAAAGGCCTCAGTGAGGTCCAGGACCTCATTTTAGTTTGCAGCTATTAATGTGAGCAGCCTGGCTTTGCTCAGGGAGCCATCCCCCTGTCTCCTCTGAGCTTGCTCTGAAAATGCCAGGTCAGTATTCTGGCCACCACCTGAAAACACAAGAGCAGCCTCACAGAACTCACAGTTCAGGTACACACTGTGATTGATGGTGACAGATGGGAAAAGGGAGCACCAGAAGCTGAACGTTTAGACACACATACTAATTCCTTCCGTGCGTTATTAAAAATCCCCATTTCCATCTCCACCAGCATCTTCTTTCAGCACAGTTCAAAGAAACAGGATATCTTCTGGGCAAACAGTTCTGAAAACGAGAGGGTGAGAGACTGGCAATATTTATGTAATTTGCTCCATGGGAAACTGCCCCAGGACTGTGGGGTGCAGTGCCCTGCAGTGCCTGCTGCTGCTCAGCTGTGCTGCTCAGCCAAGCTGGGCAACAGCAGTAGGTCAAGATCCCTGAAGTAACTCTCTAGATTTGCACAATTTATTACCATTTGGTCCTGATCCCTCCTTAGACTTCTCCCCTACTTTGTGCATTTAGACCTCAGTGGAGGAAAGTAATTTATAAATATGCTTAACTCTAAGGAGGCAATTAATGCCTCGAGACATCAATAGCAGGTAAGCACATAATTACTTAGGTCTAAAATAAAGATGAGATTTGTACCCTCTAAGTGCATTCCTAAAAGGATTTCTTAAGCAAGACTTTTTCATCTACTTTAGCTCACCTGTAGAGAGTCTAGCACAAAGATTACTGTAAAGGAAAAAACAAAAGGCAGAAATGTTTCCTTGGCAGGGATGTTTGAAAAAGAAAAAAGGCTTTGATTTGCTTGCAACACAGGATATTTTAACACACATTGATTTCTTCAAACATTTGCAGAATCTGTCTGAGGGGGTTGTCCAGCCAGCATAAGCCATCTTTTGACTTTTCAAGAGCAGTATCTGTGTCTCTGCTTGTGCTCCCTCCCCTTTCTGAAGGCCTGTTTGATGCTGTCCCTGATCCTGACTGAGCTGCTGACTCACCCCAAATCCAAATCCCGTCCTTTGCAGGGTGACTCACGGCTGCCCTCGGTGAGGGGGGGGAGCAGGGATGAGAAGAGACAGCGCATTTCTGGCCAGCGTTGATGGCCGAGCGCTCTGTGACTCACGCCCAGGAGCCCGCCCGGCACTTCCAGCTCAACAACTGCGGAGATGGAGCATCAGCTGCAAACGGGCTTTCAAAGGGAGAGGCAAACAGGAACTGTGAAGGTCCGGAGCAGGGCTCACAGCCACATCCTGGAGCCTCACTGAGGCAAGGCTCCCAGGGACAGCACCTTGAAGGTTTCCAAGCACTAAGCTCAGAGTTCATGGTTTAACACTGACCATGAGTTAGCCGGGAGTTTCAAAGAGCCCTGAGTTCACTCAGTAGAGTTTGAAAATAATTATTTTTGGTCAGGTTTAGTAACAAACAGGAACCCAGAGAGCTGTATGTAATTTTCCTTCTCATACACACATTGTTATGAAAACAGTGGGCATGTGCAAGGTTACAAGGAAGAGCATACGAATGGGAGCATTTCCATTTGCTGGAAATTAGGCATGGAGGACAACTCTCAAAGAAGTAACCAGTAAATCATTTTTGCATCCCATCTAATTCTACTCAATATGGAAAATTAATAAGGAAATATAAAAATGCCTGTCCATACAGCAAAGCATCTCTCTGCTCCTGAGACAGAAATAACGTATCGCAAAATCAGTAAGTCAGAAGTGCACTCACTTTGCTGTTCACCATAGACAGAAATAACCATTTCTTTGCAAACAGAAGTGAAGAATAGTTTTATTCAGTTCACTGAAAATGGAAAGAGATTTTTGGCGATTCCCTTATAGACTGTTTTCAGGGTGTTCTTTTTATAAATCAAAAATTGTTCCACACATTACTTTTCCTACCTTCCACATACACTGCTGCATGAGCCCCTCTAGTATTCAGGTACACCAGGCTTAATTGCAGGACTGATATTGCTCTCTTTGGAGGACAAGGAACCAACATGTCCTTTGCACAGGAGCAAGACTCTGTCTTAATCCCATAATAATTTTCTAATTCCTTTCATATTCCTGTCACTGGTGCTTAAGACAAAAACTTGGCAAAAGGGCTTTAAGACAAAGTCGAGGTGCTGCTTAGAAGTTTAAAAAGAGCAAGGAAGAAGAGATTTAGCTATTTTTAGTGCAGCAGTGAAACAAATACTTTAAAGAGTTGGGATGACTTAGTTAAGAAAATTTGGGATTAAAGAACAAACACAATGAGGATTACTTGGGAATTACACTGATGTGATCAGTCAGTGATCCTGCACGGAGATACCCTGTGAGATCCTGCAGAGATATCCCACTTTTACCATCACTCTTACCAGGGGAGGGCACAGCACTGAGTGCCAAGGGTCCTACCCATGCTCGTGAGCAGGCAGCCATCCATCCAGGATTCAGGTACCACGCTCCCATGGCACCCCTGGACATGTGGGTGGTACCCAGAAGCCACAACACAGAGATGTCCCCCTTGTTTCCTGCTCTGAGCAGACCTTCTGGGACACTTTCTGTTCATTCAGCATGGACAACAGCCACCAAAACACCTGCCTGACTTACAGTGTTAATAAGCTTAAAACTTTCCATCTGCCAGAACTGCTCCCAGAGGCCAGTCAGGCTCTCACAAGGCATTGCTCCTTTAAACCAGGGCTGCATTTCTGTCTTGCTAGACCTGCAGTAACTGCAGCTTTTGGGTCTTGGCTACCACTGAAACAGGTTCTGTAAAATATACCACAGAGAGCTCCTAATTTGAAAATATTTGCATGAGTAGCAATGTGTGTCATGTGCGTTCAGCCAGTTATGTCCTTGGTTAAGAGAGCAAAGCCTCTAAGAGACGGTTCAGAGGAAACCTCCACAGAAGGGACTAGCATGCATTTGTGGGGCTGCTCTTGTCTGTTTAAAGTAAAAATAGAAAATTAGGTTGGCCAGTTTTACTTTTTACTATAACTTTCAAGTTATAAATATTTTTTATTTATATTTATTTTTAAAAATAAATAATGTTCTGTCATATTTTACATAGCAGTTTTCTATTTCCTCAATAAAATGAGATTTTAAAAAAATAAATCTGTTAGCCCCCAGTCTCACCCACACTTGTGGCACCCTCCTTTGTGGCACAGCTGGGCGCAGGTTTATCCAGGGCAGCCGAAGGGTTTTGCTGACCCCTCATTGTGGATCCCAGGTGGCCCCTGCCCGGCTCATGGCACGGGATGGAGCTGGGGGTGTGGCACCTGCAGGCGCTGCTGTGGCTCCCAGGATGGAGGTGGGGGTGTGCCACCTGCAGGCCCTGAGGAGCAGCCTCTGCCCTGCCCCAAGGGGCGGGCACCCCACACTCCTGGGCTTGCTGAAGGACCCTGGTTCCTGCACACCCACTGCCTGAGATGCTGCCTGCAGGGACACCCCTGGGTGCCATACAGCTCACCCAGCCCTGCACACACCTATCTGTCCTGACCACCATAGGTAACCAATTAACAGAGCACTGAATACCAACACTTCCTGGTCGGGTCTGTCCAGCTCAGGTTTGGTGTCACTCCCAGTGAGCTCCACTTTGTCCTGCACTCATCTGGCACTGCAGGCTGTGACCAGGGTCCCACCTGGGGATTAGGCCACAGGCACACACACAGAACAGCAGCAACGAGCAGCGCACTCCATGGGGCTGGCAGCCTGAGCAAGGACAGGGGGCAGCACAAACAGAGGGCAAACAACAGGTTGAGAGGCTGAAGGATCAGTCTAGGAGCAGAAATCTCACTTACTGTCACAGTGCTTTTGAAAACTGCATCCAACGTGAGTTCTCCAAGATGGCAAAAAGTCAGCACAAAGCTGGTATGAGCAGCGGCCCAGCATCCACAGGATCCCACAGCTCCTCCAGGATGGCTGGATCTGATCCAAGTCACGAAAAAAGGTGAATAGTCCATCAGTGCTGCTGAAAACAAGGAATATGCACTGGCACTAACGCTGACCTCAGCTTCCAAACCACTGGGGAGAAAACCAGCAAGGCTTGCAGAAGAAGAGGGCTCACAGCCCCACAAACAGTTGAGAGGGAGAGGGCAAAGGACCCACAAACTCTGCAATCATCCATACAAAACTGCACCAAGATGTAAGGCTAGAGAGGTCCTCATGGTGTGACGAACAGGCACCCCTGGCTCTGACTCACTGCAGGCTGAAGATGAGAGAACTGCAACTGGGAAAGAAAGGGAATGAAACCAGAGGAAAGTAGAAAATGGAAGAAGACCTAAGGGGGAGGGGACAAACCCAAGTCCCTAACTTCTCCCATGCAAGGAACAGAGAGTTACAAACTTAAGGAACAACCCTGAATTCTGGTTTGGGTTTTCTTTTTATGTGGGTGTTTTCTTTCTTCTAGTATTTTTTATTCTAGCATGATGCCAGCAATAACAAACCATATGCTGCAAGAGATGGCTGTCCAGGTAAGTAATGAGGTGGTAAAACAAGAGTTCCTAATGCCTCAGCCCCCTGCCCTGCCAAGGGTTGGCCTGGCTCCAAGGTGCTGAAGGACAAACCAGTGTGGAGGCCAAGCAGCCCCAGCCTTCATCAGTCAGTGGGCTCAGCACAGTCTAACAAAACTATCAGGACTTCTGAAGACTTTCTCTAGACAGCCCTGAAAGACCACGCAGAGGAAACATTCCTGCTGTGTTTGGAGCAGCGAGCAGAGAAGCTGCCAAGCCCCAAACTCTGCCCAGGCACACCCCAGGTCTGCACGTGCACAGCCTCACACTGGGGGCTCCAGGACACCTGAGCACACGAGGGGCTGTTACACTGCCAGGTCTGACTGAGGGGCTTCCTGCAGGGCGGGCACCAGGCTAGGGTGATGCACTCATGGCTGCAGGGCAAAGCTGACTCAGAAGCTGAATCTTGTGAAGTGCAGCTCTCCTTGCCTGGTGACACTGGGCACAAGGAACGTGGCAGGCACATGAGTCAGGTTTCAGGAAAAGGGAGCAGATGACAGACATACAAATGTGAAGGTTGCCCTAAGGAGACAAGGCAGAGCTTTTAGAAAAAGGAGTGAGGCACTGCAGACCTCCTCTGGTGATTGGAGGACCTTCTCCTGGAAATCAGGGCTGCACCCCCCCCCCCCCCCCCCCTTCCCCAGATACAAAGCCTTGCACCAAATAATATTCCTGACTTGCACCACCAGTTTCTCCTCCCCACATGGAAGGTTCAGACAGTCATGTTATCCACTCCTCTAAGCTCCACAGAAACATTTGGAAGACTAATGCTGCCCCACAAATGATCTTGTTAAAAAGATTCCCAAGTGGCAATTTTATGCAGCTATGTTGTTAAGAATGTTAGTCCTGATGCCTCTTTCTCACGCAGCTGCCAACTGTGCAATGGCAATGCTCAATGGAGAACCTGCTTTTCTGGTAAATAATGGCAGGTATTGAAAATCCAGTGAGAAATCCAATCCTGCAGCCTGGTTTTGCTTCACACATGCCAACTCTCAGGAACAGACTCTGGGGACAACTCTTGAACTTTGCTGTGGGAAAGACAGGTCTCTTTTACTGAGAGCTGTTTGAAGCCTAGGAAAAGTGAGTGTGAAGGAGGATACAATCAAAAGGGAAAATAATTCAAAATAAGGGAGCATTTAAAAATCCTTTCTTTGGTTAGCACTGGTAGTAAATGTCTCACTTGAAATACTGCAAGGAAATTCAGCTTGCCTGCATGGGAGAGCCATGGCAGAGCAGGAAACTAAATGCAGTAATTAACAGTGAGATCTTAGCTCTGACAACATAAAGCAGAGCACAGCACAAGGAACGTTCTAATATTTTGCATTTTTCTATAAGAACAAGGGCAGAGTTTAAAATAGTGCAGGGGTTTGGGTGGAAGTTAATAATTCAGCAGTAGCTCCTGGCAGGGCTGGACTCTCTGTGGCCTACAAAGCAGGTCATGCTTTGCTGCTGTCCTGGCTCTACCAATCCAGCCTCCCTGCCCATGTAGGGTGCAGCAGCCACGCCAGGAACAGGGACACAGGGACACAGGACCTGCCTGCTCACCCAGCCAGGCCATGCTGGAGGACCCACCGCTGCCACCCCAAGCCCCACAGCCAGCTCACCCAGGAGCTGAACGAAGTAACAGCTCCTAATTCCCTCTCTGCTGTAATTTACAGGCCCTCTCCTTTGGCTGAACCTGCCAGCCATCCTGGAGGTGAACAAAGAGAATGTGCTAAAGTTGCCAGTTCTGGGGCCTGGTGTGAGAGAAACCCTTTGTTTCCAGAGGTTGTATTTACTCTGGAGACAGTTAATCAAAGCTCCGCCGAGCACTGTAATTCTTCCGTTCCCTTCGTTGGTTATGAACTTGGTGCCTGATCCCTGCGCTGCCTTTCAAATCCCCTCAGCAAGCTCACTCCAGAGTAACTCGCACTAGGGCCGGTTAGGAGGGCTCCAAGCTTTGTCAAAATGGCTTTAGATAATTAAATGACATCACTGGTGTTGTTGTGTTTCATATTAGCACCATGGACACCAGCTAACAGGGCTGAAATGAGCACCAGCACTACTGCAGCAGGAGGACTTTTGACACAGCCCAGAAGGGGCCGTGGATGGAGCCAGTTCCACTGGGGAAGGGAACACATGGGACAATATGGCCAATTTGTCACATGGCTCATGTAAAATCGAGGGACAAGCCATACAGAGACACATAAAACAGGCAGGTGCTAAAGGGGTGTGTCTTGTATCTTCTGATCCTCTCAATTCATTATTAACCCTCTGATGATCCACACTGCTTGGACCATAAAGCTGCACATGCAGAATCAACAAGTGGTAAGTCGTTTGTATTTCATTTCAAAATCACACAGAAAACTCCCTTTAATGTCCTCTGATGATACCCACATACACTTTTTTCAGATACAGCTGAACAAAGTAATAAATTATTTCAAGTAACAAGGCTCTTGACTTGATCTTACACCAAGTCTGGAGACTACAATGAAAGACTCTAAGGTAAAGCAAAACTACACTAGAGCAACTGGTGATACTGAGATTGACAAACCTAATTGTAAGCTTTGTTATAAAGCACAGCTTTCTCTTTTCAGCATAGAATTAATTATATAGGGAAGAAAGTGTTTTAATAAAAGAAATTGTGCTACTTTTCATGCAAATATTATAAACCTCTTTTGAAATACATGAACAGATTCATAAAGCCAGCAAAGGATTTTTAACATGGACATGGATGCAGTTATCCTGGATAAACATTAACTATGAAGATCACTCACTTATTTTTAAACTGCTATTTATTTTTTAAATGGTTCCATTACATAAATGCAAACAAAGTGCAGCAGAAACAGAGTGCTCTGAGACCAGTCCCCTGAGCTCTGCCTGCGTGCATAAATCCAGCCCAGAGTATGCCCTGTGGGCAGTGACCTCCAAAGAATTTCAGCCTATCTCCTTGGAGAGATTGCTGCTCTATCTAGGATCACTTCGGGGTGGTCTCAGTTGCATTGGAGGGCCTGTTTTAATGCAGATAATTCAACATTGTGAAGTATTTTGGACTGTCTGGGGAAGGGTGGTAGAGAGCAAACTGTAGTACTGAATGCAGCTCCTGCACTCTGTGTGTGAGATGAGCCACCCCTGGGTGAAGCACAGAACGGCTCCAAAGCTGCAGACCCTGCCCTTTCCCACCAGGGCAGTGCTGCTCCACTCCAGACTGTGCTCTGCTGGGAACTGCCTCATGACACGGCACTTGCTCCTTGACTTCTGAGCAGTGGAAACCACGAGGTGCTGACACACAATACCTGTCCTGCCTTCCCAGTCCCGTGTTTCAATGAAAATCACTGCAACAGATCCCACAGCAGCACAATCTGGGCTCAGAAACAGCAGGAAAGGTGATCTGTGAGACAAGCCTTGTGTGAAAGTGCAGGCTACCACACAAGTGAAATCAAGTCTCTGACAGACAGGGGAGGAGAGCAACACAACCCCAGCCCACAAACCAGGGCATTCAGATGCACTGACAAAAGATCAGGGCCAGTGGTATTAAGATACTTGAACACAAAGCCCTTTTGTGGCATCAGAAGGTGATTGTGATCTCATAAGTGCAGCTCAATATCCATCTGAAGCACTTTCAGTTTGTTTCTGTGCTTCCTCACTTTTGCTTTTCAGTATTATGTGCACATCAGCATCTTAGAGAGAGCTGCTTCTCATGGAGCATAGAGATCTTCACCCCACTCTTTATTCACACTGTGCCAGCACAAGTAGTGCCAGGGAAGTCACAGCAGTCATTCTAGGCCTTCAACAGTTACATGGGGCTTCTTCCCTTTGCAAAGTGTTGCTCTTTGAAGTGGCAGTTTTGACTTATTCTGTATTTGTTAGAAACTAAGATTGTGCCACTGAAAATCTGGGGTGAAATCTGTTCCCTACTGAAAGGCAAAACTCCCAGCAACTTTAGCAAGGCCAGGAACAATTTCATGCCCTGTATCTATAGCAACCCAGAGGCATAAATTGCATCCATGGGACCTTACAAGTCAGAAAGCAATGGGTGGTAATCATAATGGAGCTGGCTTTCCCAGGATTCTTAGAAAACAGAAGACAAATAAACAAAAATCCAGAATATTTTAACATTTCATTTCCCCAATCCCTCTTCATTAAGCAGCTACAAGTACTCAGACTTTCCCACTGCCAGTGGTCAATGATATCATTCACAGTGACTTTTCTACAGCCTTCATTCACTGGCCTTTCTTAGGGCTGGTACAGTTTCCTGTGGGCTTTGGTGTGATTTGTGTTTTCCTTGGCCATAAGCTGACCTGAAAATATGAGGCTATTTTAGGCGTAAGTATCAAA
Organism: Pithys albifrons albifrons; assembly: GCF_047495875.1. Classification (NCBI taxonomy): domain Eukaryota; kingdom Metazoa; phylum Chordata; class Aves; order Passeriformes; family Thamnophilidae; genus Pithys; species Pithys albifrons. The sequence goes on along the minus strand of NC_092460.1, from coordinate 43,439,848 downwards.
AAATAAAATGCTTTTTCAACCCCTATGACAACACTCCTATGCCTCCTGCTATTCTGCCCAGTTAGCATTTTTAGAGCATGTTATTTATTTATTATTTATTTGTGAGTTCAATTGGAATTGCAGAAGTACTCAAGGCAACCAGAGTACAAATACAGAGCCTTCATTCTGGCAGCAGAAATCCTGTTCTTTTGATGACCTGGATGAGGGCATTGAGGGCACTCTCAGTCAGGTCACAGGAAACACCCAGCTGGGTGGGAATGTTGTCTGCTGGAGGGCAGGAAGGCTCTGCAGAGGGGTCTGGAAGGAGGCTGGAGCAAGGTGGAGGCTGGTCTTGTTGACAGAACAAGAGGAAGTGGCCTCAAGTTGCATCAGGGGAGGTTTAGGTTGGCTATCAGAAAAATTTCTTCACTGAAAGAGTTATCAAGCACTGGAAAGGGCTGCCCATGAAGTGTTGGAATCACTGTCCTCGGAGGTGTTCCAAAAATGCGCAGCTGTGGCACTTAGGGATATGGTTGGCAGTGCTGGGTGCAAGGTTGGAGCCAATGATTTTAGAGGTCTTTTCCAACCAAAAGGACTCTGTAAGTTCTTGCCAGCAGACACTTGCAAAGGCTGTGCCGTGCTCCTTGGTCCCTCCCCTCATCCCACCCAGGTCCCCCTGGGTGGCACAGCAGCAGCAGGAGCAGCAGCCTGGCCCTGGGGACCCACAGCACCTTCCAGCACTGCCCAGGTGTTCCCTGGGCCTTTCTCCCCCCGACTCTGCCCGAGCAGGCCCTGATGCCACGGCAGCATTAGGGGACACCACAACACACAGAGGTTGCACTTTAGCCTCCTCTTCCTTCACAGGAAACCTGCCAAGCTCGACACAGCACCCACGGACAGAATGCTTTAACAGACTGCCTGGATGTCTGTGCACAGCCAAACATATCATTGAAGGAGTATTCTAATATTCAATTAGTCAGATTTATCAACTGGTATGAGTCTTACTCTGTAATCATGACATTAGAGGACACTTGCAGAGTTTGATGTGGTCTTTTTATAATAGCACACGAGGCAATAGCATCATTTTGTCCAACTGAAAATCTCCACGGTGGCACTGAATCTAAGTTTTTCCACTTGCTGAAATGAATTTCACCATTCAGTAAGAAGGGATGAAAAAGCCCTTAAATGAATTGTATTTCTAATTTATTGAAAGCTGCACATAAAACAAAACAACCTCCCAACCCAGAACCCTGTGGATTTATCCAGTCCTCCTTGCGTGTTAAGGTGCAGTCATGAGGGAACTGTACATTATTTAGGATTATTCATCATTATTGTGAGTGATGCTACTTAGAGCTGTATTCCTTCTTACTGAAGAACTGCACATACAGAACTACAGACCAGTCTAACTGCTGCAAAACTACCTTGAAATGAATAAAGCCATTGAAGAAAATGGGAAACAATTTTACCAGTGGGATGTGGTTAAGTGGAGCCTGTGAGATACTCTGCATTTAGTGCAACATTCTGACAGACTTGGAGAAGTCACTTATTCTCTGATCCAGCAAAGCAGGTAGGCACAGAAACAACCCTGTGAAGCTCCCCCGAGTCACCATTGCCCAGGTAAAGGTGGGAGGGACTCCTCACAACCTGGGTCATTCCTGGAGAATTTTAATCCAATCATGGCTTTGGAAAATGTCCATTTCATGTTTTTGACAGTCTCCCTGAGTGTGCTGTATGACCAGAAAACGTGTGAAAGAGCTATGTGGAAAGGGCCAGTGAGACAAAGCTCCCCTAGAGCCAAATAAGCAGTACAGTGGGTATTTGGCAGCCCTCAGTCCCACATCCAGATGATTCTTCTTGCTGTTGCTGTCACTGATCCGGCCTCTGGTCCCTCCTCCTGCCAGGCAGCAGAGGCACCAAAGGCTAACACTGGCCCATAACCATGATACAAGTCATCTCCTCCCTGAGGAGCCCATCAGGTCCTGAGGTTTGGATCTCCCCTGTGAGACAGGCCAATACCCCTCAACTGTTCTGCACCAGAGCTGGTGACTTAGGTCCTGTCAGCACCCACCTTCCACAGGGGCTTTGTCTGCAGACACCAGCAGGCCAGGACACACCACTTCCTTTAGACTATTGTTGCAACACATAATTATTCTTCATTTAATCATTTCCTTCAAGTGCTCCACTGACTCATTATAAAGTCAGTGATACTCACCCACATGAATACAAACTCACAGGGCTTCAGACACAAACATGCAAAGTTCTTTATCTGTGCTTTTCATCTGCAGCTGACTTCTCCCCAGCCTTGCTCTGGCTGCTTTGATCTCACCCTGGCCAGCTGCCATGCCATCCTTCACTGCTTTTGGGAAACACTCTACTGTGTCATTGTCAGAGTGGGTTTATGCCAAGCTCTGTCTGTTCAGAGATGAAATGTCCCAAAGTGGTACCTAATTCTCCTTTCCTAAACTGTTATTTGAGCACTTGGGTAATTGGTTTTGGTTTTGAAAGATTTGGGAGTATAAGGCATCCTCTGACAGGAGGTATCAGGTGCAGCTTTATGGAAAAAACAGATCTTGTTTTCATGTTCCTAAATAGCAAATTAGAATTACAGGTTTTCATCTGTGGTCTCAAAGATCCTGACAGGAATGCCTACCCACTGGATTATAATTCCACATCATTTGGCAGTGATTGCTCAAGTTGTCACCAACAGTTTAAATCTGCACCAGTCACATAATTTGCTGGGTAAAACCAGATGGTGCAGGATGCAAATGTTAAAAGGTGTCCACATGGCACAAAGCTGGGTCTAACAGACAGACTTACAAGACCTCTAACTGGTACCAGAAGTAGGTGAGTGCCACATCACAGTCCCATAACTTCAGCCACTTTCTAACTATTTCTGGACAGCAGCATATTGCTTTAGAATGGGATTCGAAACTTTCATTTATCTAATATATGCATGTCCCACCATCAGAATGATCTATTTTAAAACGTGTCATGTATTTAACCCTAACTCTGTGAGACTGTCAGATTCAGCCTGGATTGTTACTGTGGCTGTGGAGCAAACCTTTTCTGCACTGCCAGTTCTCCAGTTTCTAAAGCCAGTGGCATTCTGCACATTTACTGGTATCAGCATCTCAAGTGGCTAAATCAGCATATTTAGCCTCCATCTGCTCCATGGCTATTTACGAAAAAGCCCTTCAGCCCCAGGGGAAAATAAGACATGCCCAGGCCCCACACAGTAGCAGTGGCCCCCAGCCTTCCTGTGGGAATGCCCTGCTGGGCTCTGTTGCTTTGGAGTCAGCTGCCTGGGCTGACTTTGCTGCCGTGACCACTGCACACTGATAAGGACCTCTGTGCTTACAGAACAATTCCTCGTGGAGCTGAGATGGAGACCAGCTACTTCACTTCCCAGCCAGCATCCTGACTTCTGATCTGGCCTTCCTCAAACCAATCCCTGCACAACACCAATTCCTGCCACCCAGGGCTGCAGCTTGAGGACAGCTGAGCCACCAGGCAGAGCCTCTGCAAGGATGGCAGCTGAGAAGCTGCGGACTGGACCCCAGACAGAGGCTTGGCCTCCCCGTGGTACTGCTGGACAATTTCTACCAGGGACACAAGGAAAATTCTCTCAAGTCTAGATTTCCTTCACATCCCTACCTCTCTCTGTGTTAGCCTAAGGTAGCTACAGCCCGTGCACTAAAAAACTGGAAAAACCCTTAATCTGGATCACCGCCTGCCAACAAAAACCTGTAGGCTGAGTGGTACAAGCGTAGGGCATTCCCCATATGTCTCCTAAAATTGATGACAAAGGATGTCCCACGGGCACACTCCCTGTAGCTTTTGATGGGAGGAGTGATTTCAAACCATACTGCACTTCATCTCAAGGAAAGCATATTTACTCCTCATTCTTCTGTTTGAAAAGAGCCATGGCTCTTTCCTGCACTAGGTGAGAGGTTTGCCAGCAGGACCGCTCGGTGACATGGGCTAACACCCTCTCCTGTGGGAGCTGCAGTTACACACACACACAAAGAACTGTCTCTAGAGGAGCACCCTCTGCTGCAGAGGCAGAAGCAGTGGCACCAGGAACACGGCACAACCTTGGATCAATGTTACACCACAGCACCAGGGTGTTCCAGATGGATTGTAATGACCCAGAGTGCAGAATGTCAGTTGTACTGAGGCCTCTGCTGAGTCTGATTTGTACATTTTTCTTCCTATCCCTCCCCCACTTTGGTCTCCTTCACCCCCACCTCACTTTCATCATGTCCCTTTAACAGTGTTCTCAAAGATCCCCATGTGAGTTTGGTTCCTTTGGGATGGAGCCCTGCACATAAAATTATCTAAAGCAATCTTCCTTTTATTCTAATACTGACATTCACAATCCTCTAAGGACTCAGAAGAAAAAGAAGGAATAATATAAATTATGGGGGAAAGGCTTTCATAAGCTGTTTGATCTGTTTTGATCTGTTAAAATAAAATTTTAAAAAAATGAGTCATTTGCATAACATTTCCCAAGCTAATCCCCAATATAATTCAAATGACATGATTTAGCATATAGAAAATAATAGAAATTCTTTCTATGGAACAAACCCACAAGGTTTTGTTTATTTAAAATAATTGCAGCTGTGGGACCAAGAACTTTCGCTGCACCAAACCATCTTCATCAATCAGATATTACAACAAGTTGCTTTTCCTCGTCATTATTTTAGAAGAGAAAGGTGATTACAAAGAAAAAGGAGTCCAGCAAAGCTCAGCTGTTGGCTATTTCAGCTCTTTGGAAGCCACAGGAGGAGTTGCTATTTCTACATTGCTCTATGTTCACTGAAAGCATCTGTCAAACAAATGAACAAAGGATTTACATCTTTTCCCCCTTCCCCAAGGAACAAACCAGGAGAGTGACGAGGTCTGGCAGCCATGTGCTTTTTAAAGCTGGGACAGCTCTAGGAATTGCTAACCTGAATGATACTTTTATGCCGTGGTTTCCTTGTTCCAAGTGAAGAGCAGAGCCCCAACCCCTGCTTTGGGCACCTGCAGTTACAGTCAGAGCTGGGACCAGGATTCGCATTTCTCTAATTCTTGCTGCTCCTCTATGTGAAAGAACAGCTGTCCTAGAGCTGCGCACTTGCTGTCAGACCAGTCACATTCCCAAAGATCCTGGACCCTCTCCCAGCCTGTCTCTCTTCCTTGCCTGACAGACCCCTCAAGCCCAACCTGGAAAACTTGGCTACAGTTTTATGGATGCTGAAGGGAGATGGTGCTATTTTTATTTCTTTTATTGCTGGACCAAACTTGTCCAGCTTTATCTACTCTGTCCTTCTGTAATTCCCCAAAGAACATCCTGGTCCTTTGCCACATCTACTTCCAGTTGAGAGCCAGAGTTTCTGAGGCACACACAAACTGGGAAGTGTGGGAGCAACATTAACAGCAGCTTTCCCAAAGTTCAGGTATCAACAGAACAAACAGCAGCTGAGGTGAAGGTTAGAAGGATGCCTTCACTTTTCATTAACAGATTTGAAAATGGTTCATATTTTGAGAGGGTATTGTTATGGTAACTCTTTCAGAATCACACACAAATAGCACCTGTCACATTAGCATACGCCAATGAATTATTATAAAGTGCTTTCCTATATTCAGGTGAACACAGACTGCACAGCTGACAGTCAAATAAGCAAAATTAATCAGTATTAACTTGTTTCTACTGAGTTGCATTGATATATCTCACAGTATTTGAGGCTGATAAATTTTACAGCCACTGGGAATAAGGGCTTGTCACTTTTAAAGAAAAATATGCTTCTAAACCAGGTGGCTGCAAAAAAAACAACTAGAAAGTGTAACCAGTGTTTGTGTGCAAGGTTCAACCCTCCACTTTCTTACTTTGTATTTCACATTTTTAGTCCAATCATATCATTACTTGACTCGTGATTCCTGAACACTGAAAGGTCCCACAAAGGACTTACAAGGCTGTTGGATTGTAGGATTTCTTCCCTGTCGCTGTGGAGGAAGTACCCAACCAACTCCATCTCCCTTCGTGCTGCTGTGCCCCACACACAGCCCCGCAGGAACCACAGACACAGCCAGGCTGCCTTTGCTCTGGGGTTTTAGCAAGTGTACACACTCCTGAGCACAGATCAGAGCCCTCCAGAGCACTCTGCTCTGCTACCGATCCCATCCAGGAATACTCTGCAGCCAACTGGCTTCTAACCCCTCACACCAAAAAACCAGGAAACATTTAGACAATTTAAAATGCTGATTCTGTAAGATTCAGGAGTTCAACATAAGCAAGAGGAATTGTCCCCATCAAAGGCAAACAGATGTTGCTATAACCTTTGAAAAAACCTGCTCTGGGAAGTGTTACAGTAAATTTGTAAACATTCTTTGAAATTGAATATCCTTCCTGAAGTGGAAGCCCTGGATCACAAGGGCTCTTTGAGAGTGTGTTTTGGTTTCAGGGGATTGTACACACGGCCAGGAGTCCCTGCTCCCCACAGGGCACGGACAGGGCACGTGTGCCCTCGGACAGCATCCTCGGGCCTCTGGCCGGACACCACGACACACTGCCCAGCACACCACAGGAGGGGGCTTCTGCCTCCACATAAAACAATTCCAAGCATTCCTCACGTCCTTGTGCAGTTCCCTCACCTCCCATAGCCTTTCCCTTGTCTGTTTATTCAACTTCTGCTTCCAGGAACAGAAGGTCTTAGCGCTGGCAGAAACTGCATTGCCATAATTATATCTGCACTATTAGAAATTAGCTGCACTTTCTTTGTTACTCAGACAGAGAAATGAAATTTTTACTCTTTTTTCACAGAACCTCAGGCTGGAAGGTCTCACGCCTGCTGCCACCTCCCTGCTCATCCCAGAGCACATGGCACAGGGGTGTGTCCAGAGGGCTCTGCAATATCCCCAGGGAGGAGACTCCACACCCTCCCTAGGCAGCCTGGTCAGAGCTGGGGCACTGCCCAGCAAAGCAGTTCTTGCTTCTGCCCAGGTGGCCCTACCTGGGCATCAGTTCCTGCCCGTTCCTCTGTGCCAGGGCTGGTTCCCCCGAGCAGAGCAGAGCAGAGCCTGGGCCGTGCTCTGCCCCTCCCTGGGGCACTGCCAGCCATGGGGATGTCCCCTCTCAGTGTGTGCTCTGGAGGCTGCACAGCCCCAGCTCCCTCAGCCTGCCCTGGGCACAGAGATGCTCCAGCCCCTCATCCTCCTCACGGCCTGTGAGAGACTACTCTGTCTCTAACTCCTCAGTGTTTTCACACCGATCAGGGCAGTAAACAATTAAGACACCAATGACCAAATAATACGGTAATTAGCCGCTCTCGCCGACACAGGCGTTAATGGGGCAATTAAGCGCCTTAGGCAAGGCTTCTTCGAAGCCATTTACCTCACAGGCAGCCATTAGCCACTCCACACTGACACAGCCTTTTCCATGGGCGAAATGTAGGTTTTGGAGCGTTCAGGAGCACCCCCGAACAGCAAGGCGACCGGACAAAAAGGCGGCACCGACCTCGGCTCTCTGCAGGGCTGTCCTCTCCGACGGCGGGCACGTTGGGCTTCTGGCCACCGTCCTGGGGAGCCATCGACGCAGGGGACACTTTGTGCCGCCGGGGGCGGAGGGGGGCGCGCCGCCGGCCGCCACGTTGCAGAGCCCTCAGTGCCCACAGGGGCTTTCCCGCCTCAGCAGCCCGGCCTGCCCGGGCACCACCACCCAGCCAATGGGCATCGCGAACGGGTCCGCCCGGAGACACACCAGCCAATGAGGGCCCACCAGAGGGTACTTGAGACCGTGCCCAGGGGCGCTCGTGGCCAGTCCAGCTGGGGTGTTCCCGCGGTGTGAGGGCGGGTGCAGGCCCGCTCCTTGCATTGCATCCTGCCTATCCTCTTGCTCGCCATTCCATCCTGCCTGCGCCTTCTCATCCTCACCATTGCCCACTTGCCCCTCCTCATCCTCACCATTCCACCCTGCCTGTCCCTCCTCATCCTCACCACTGCATCCTGCCTATCCCTCTTGCTCACCATTCCATCCTGCCTGCGCCTCCTCATCCTCACCATTCCACCCTGCCTGCCCCTCCTCATCCTTGCCACTACATCCTGCCTATCCTCTTGCTCACCATTCCATCCTGCCTGCGCCTCCTCATCCTCACCATTGCCCATCCTGCCCCTCCTTATCCCTCACCATTGCATCCTGCCTATCCTCCTTGCCACTCCATCCTGCCCCTCCTCATCCTTGCCACTCCCCATCTCTCCCTCTGCCCCACATTTTCCCTTTTAATTGCTATTAAAATAAAGCCATGACCTGTTTGAGACTTACCTGGAGTGCTGCGTTCCTTAGCGTGGCCTGAGTGCTCAGTCACAGCGCTGGGTGTCAGTCCCTGGCTGGGCTGTGACACAGGTCCCTGTCCCTGCTGTGCTGAGGGGACACAGCTGGGCAGAGGTGCCCGGGCTGGGACAGGGGCAGTGTCCCCTCCCTGCCCTGCTGGCTGGGCTGTTCCTCAGGCACCCCAGGGCTTCCTGGCTGGGGTACATTGGCCTGGGGCTCACTGCTCACCATGCACAGCTTGCTGTCCACGGGGACCCACATCCTTCTCCAGCGTGTTCCCTCCAAGGGTTCTGGCCCAAGCCCACCCACAGACAAGAGGATTGGGAAGCAGGAACAGCTGTTTGTCCTCAGGAGACAGTTCCTAACTGTGGAACATGGGTTTGGTGCAGCTGTAGTGAGTTCTGTCCCAGGTGTGGTGCAGAAAAGGACATTCTGGGCCAGCAGAACAAGCACGGAGGGTTTGGGGGTTCAGCAATAGCACAAACAGAGGCAGGACATGAAGAGACTGCATTGCTGGTCCAGAGAATGCTCTCCGGGGGGAAGGCACAGCAGCAGGACAAGGTGCTCTCTGTCAGGCCAGTCCTGAACCCCAACTCCTCAAGGGTGACACTGTACCCCTCAAGCAGCCAGTGTGAGCAGTGGGGAGCTCAGGATCAGCCTGAATGACCGAAACCAAATCACCTCACAAAGCATTTCATCTCCTGCACAATTCATGGCTCATAAATTTGAGACAGGCGATTCATAAGCTACTCATTGCTTGTGAAGTGTCTTCCCCAAATATTCCCTTGGACCACCTCCAGGGGAAAGAGCACTCTCTCAATCCTGTAACTGCTGCAGAAACCTACCAATGGCATCTGGGGAGAGTTCATGTGCAGAGAACTCTAACAAGCCTTTGCTTTAGGGGTGTAACCCCAGAATTTCAAACCCCCCTCCTCTGAGGGGCTGCCCAAACTTGCTCTGTGGCTGACACAGTGACACACCAGTGGCTCAGCTGCAGGGCCAGGGCAGAGGGCTGGGTCGAGGGGTGATCCCCGAGCAGTGTGGGGAGGCTCCTGCAAAATCCCACCTGGTGCATGTCCCACGTCGGGGCCGGGCTGGAGCAGGGCAGGCAAGTCCTGAGGTGGAGCCAGCAGAACCAGATGCAGAAAAAGCACGAGGAAGAAACAGCTACTTCTTGGGTTTGCTCTGGGACAAAACACAAAAAAGATAGGAAACACTTGATTTATTTCATCATGCTTCTAGTTTTCATCATGGAAAGGCAGGGGACATTGGCAGTGCTGGAAAATCCACCCAAAGTCCAGCCTCATCCTTTGTTTTTCCCCTTCCTGCACTCTCAGAGGGGCTGGAGGTTGATCATGGGGGAGGGTCCTCATCTGCACTGGACTGATTTGCAAAGGCAGTCATTCAAAAACAATATTCTGGGTCGAGTTCTTGGAGAGGGACGTTGGGGTTTGTGGTGGGGCAAAGCTGCAGCCTGGACTCTGAGCTGTAAACCCTTTCTTTACCCTCACACCCTGCCTGGGTTGTTTTCTTTCACACCTTGCCCACTTGGAGGGATTATATGCAGTAACACGATGCTGGCTGGTTTTCAAAGGTGCGTTCAAGCCTGAAGCAAACCCTTGCACCCCCAAAAATCCCTCCCCCCCCAAAAAAGCTGGATCTGCATTAATTGCCTTCCTAAACTTTCCCTGCCTTCCTGTTTGTTGAAAGAACTGTGAAACTTATGTGTGTTCTACCATATCCTTCCTAACTCAACAAAAATGCCATATCTAAAGCTTTCCCTGCCATATGTTCTATAAAGACATATGAAGCATATTTCTTCTTTATTCCTGTTTTATTGGAAGCCTTACAAAGCACACAGAGCAGATGCCAGTACATGGGATCCATCGTGCCGAGCCCTGATTATCCAGCCTCTGAAGCCCCAGCACTGCCACACAATCCTTCCTTTCAGGAAATCAAAGCCCAAGCCCAGTTTTCCCACAGGAGCACTTGTGGGCAGCAGCTGAAGCCCTTATTACTGAGGTTCCTTGGATTGGAGCTGGGCTTTGAGAGTTCCCCAGATGGCTGTTCCCTCACCAAAACGTGCCTCTCCCTTGAGGGGCAAGCTGCTGCTCCAGGCTGGAACGCCCTCCCAACCCAGGGAGCACTTGGCCCAGGATCTACTCCAGCTTCTCTCCCTCTGAGCAGGAGGGCAGCAGAAGGGAGGGACAGAGGCACACAGAGAGGGCAGCATCCCAGATACCCACACCAGGAGCTGCTGCTGTGTGTGAGGAGACCTCATGGCAGTGACAACAAAGCGGGGCTGTCACCTCAACCAAACCTACTCAGCAAAGAGGAGATAAAGTTCCCAGAGAGCTTGATATGCTACGCCATGACAAAATACCAATTAAAAATAAATAAATAGAGCAGATGCTCACTGGCCTGACATTTCCTCCTATAGTTTGTGGTCTAAATCAAAGCATGACACCCTCCAAAATTTCAGATTTATTTATGTATTTGGGCTGACCATATTTACTCACTCAGGGTTTTTGCTCCACCACTTGTTAATGCACTTGGCGTGGTCTCACACAAATACAGGTAGGATTTCAGAGGAGGGCCATTCTCTGTCCCCCCTGCACACAGAGGGAACACGCCAGAACCCAAGAGAGGAGATGCCTCTCTCAGCAATAAAATGCCTGCCCCAATTCCCCTCACTGTAAGCCCAAGGAATTAATTGCCTGGTCCTTGCAGAGACAGCGCCCTGCAGTGAATAAACAGCAGTTCTGCTCCCAGCTGACAGGCAGTTTTGGTCATATTTATTCTGTGCTGTTGTGGGAATAAAGTCTGTGTTGGTTCTTAGCTTTATTTTTTAGACTTTATGGTAAAGAGTTTTGAATTTATTTTACTAAGAATAGAATTTTCTTTCTTTTAAATACATCTGGCTAGTTGGCATAAAATACAACTATAGCTGGCTCAATCCCTAGAGTTTAAAGGAATATTTCTGGTCACAGGGGATTTAGCTCAAAATTTATTTCAGGATTATGCACTCGAGGATTAAGGAAAAATAAAATCCATGCAACACTTACTATTTTATATTTAAAATTTAGAACTGCTTTGAAAAACCCAGCCAGAAAAAATACATTTTTTTTAACTTGTAAAAGATTATTGTTAATCTTTCAAGTTTTAATGCTGAAGTTATCTTTCTGGAAACTGTATGTATCTGTAAAGTGCCTGTTTGCACAAAATGACAGGATTTCTTTAAGTCATACTTCAAATGGGGTTTGTGTTTTTGTTTTTTATTTCTTTTGAAGAATACACCACACTGATAACCCTAACTCTTCTTCTGTTCTTAGGATGGGATTTCTGAAAGCACTTATTATTGCATCTAACTAACCCAGCTCAATCGCAATGGTGGCTTAAATGGGAGCACAATTATGTCATCTTAGAAGACTTTTGAAAATCCCCAATTCATCCCTATGATCACCTCATTTAGACCATGATAACTCATTTTTGCAGGGTGCTGAACTAATGCTCTTAAGAACACTGTTTTTCATGGCTCGAGAGGAATGTGAGATGGAACTTTAACATCTGGGATTGTAAAAGCCCAGCAATGCTGGGCTTCTCCCACGCAGGTTTGGGCGTGAGGCACCAGCAGCAGGTGCTGTGGGCTCCTGGGGCAGGGCTGGAGCTGCTGCAAACCCATAGCTCCTCTGGGACAGCTTTCAGTGACCCCAACCTTGGTCCTGAGCTGCCCAGGGCTGCCCTCAAACAACCTCTATGATTTGCTAAGTGGTACATGTTGCCCAAGGAAAGCTGGTAATGTGCCCCCCAGGTGAGCCCTCCCTGCAGAGCTGCCCCAGCCCTGGGCCAGCACAGCCAGGACATGGAGCTGCTGGAGAGAGGGCAGAGGGGGCAGCAGGATGGGCAGAGGATGGAGCAGCTCTGCTGGGAGGGAAGGCTGGAGAGCTGGGATTGCTCAGCTCGAGAAGGGAAGCTTTGGGGGGATCTCATTGTGGCTTTTTAGGAACCTGCAAAGGAGAGGGAGGGAGACCATTTCCAGGGGCCTGAAGTGACAGCACACAGGGAATGGCTTCACACTGACAGAGAGCAGGGTTAGATTGGATATTAGGGAGAAATTCTTTGCTGTGAGGGTGGGCAGGCCCTGGCACAGGTTGGGCAGAGAAGCTGTGGCTGCCTCATCCCTGGAGTGTCCCAGGCCAGGCTGGACAGGGTTTGGAGCAACCTGGGACAGTGGAAGGTGTCCCTGCCCATGGTAGGGATGGGACTGGGTGGGCTTTGAGGTCCCTTCCAACCCAAACCAGTCTGTGATTCCATGGTTTTGCCATCCCGACAGTCCTCAGGAGCAGCTCAGCACAAAGCTGTCACTGACTTCAGTGGTTCAGAGAAAGCAGTTTCCACACTATGACAAACCTCAAAGCTGCCCTGTTCCATCCTCCCCATCCTTGTTCCAACTCAAAGCCCCCAGCCCCATGCCCTGTGTGCCCCCCACCAGACCACAGCCAACAGAGGGCACAGTCAGAACGTCTCCTGTCTCAAGAATTGAGCAGCAATAGATCCACAGAACAGATCGAGAGCAGACCAGTACAGGTTCACAAGCTGCTTGGCAGAAAGCAAAAGCACAGATGCACCAATGAGCTTGTTTGCTGTGACACCCCTTTCCCTCCATCCCATTTACACCCTCCCTGCTGGTCTCTCTCAGGCAGCTCCCCCAGAGCTGCACAGCAAAGCTGACACCTCCTGTCACCCTCTCTGCCCTGTGCCCATTCATCTGCATTAAATTTCTGTGTGAGACTCCCCAGCTCAGATGAGGGACAATTTAACACTTCTTGGGAAGGCAAACAGCAGGGCTGAGAGGGATCCAGCACTTCCAGCAAGAGGCAAAACAAAGAGAAACTCAGAGCAACACATCACACCCCTGAACAGCATGAGGTGGACAGCACAAAGAGCTGTGGCAGCACATCCAGCCCTTCCTTCCCTTCTAGAACAGGCATCCCATGCACTGCTGTTTACTCAGGTTTGATTGAAATCCTCTCAGCCAAGCCCATTCACTCCCCCCAGGCCTCACAGCTGTTTGAGAAGCAGGGGTGGTTTTGTGAAGGGTTTGTGGATAAATCCACCAGGGGAGGAGAAACTCTTTTTAGACATATCCTGATGCATCATTGTGTTTATGCAGAAAATTTAAAAACAGTTGGTCAGAGAAAATTTGACTTTTACCATGTTAGCACATGAGTGAGAGCTGACTCACATTTTTATTATCTGAGTGGTCTCATGTACTGGAACCATCATTTCCAGTAGTCCTGTCCTGTACTTCTCACATCATCAGCTCCTCCTCTGCATGTCTCTCCCACGCACATTAAACCTTCCAAGCATCAGGAATAAGGGAAGTGGGAACACCCCACTCATTTCACCAGGCAAAAGAAACCACTCTTTGTGGGTTAAAATGCAAACAGCAGTTCCAGGCTTTGGATCCCACTCAGCATCTCCCAACCTTTGTGCAGAGGAGCCCTGGAAGGCCAAGAGGGAGCCCCAACAAGCAAAGGCTGCCATGATTTTAACAGAGGAGGCTTTGCTAAGCTATTCCAAAGCAAGTAAATCTTTAAGATAATTTTTTTTCAGTGAACACAAGTACACCTGAGAGTTTTGTTGCATGAGGGAAGCAATGACAGAATCATAAACCTGGAAGACATCTGAAGACATCATGTAATGCAACATTCCCATCCTAGGGCAGGACCAGCCCTAAATTTTTCAGTTCTTCAGAACTTTTATCTATCCACTGTCATGTTCAGTGTCAGAAATTACACCAATTTCCTGGCAGTCCTGTTTATTTTTTTCCTAATGTCTGTTTAAACCCAGTCCTTCTCTGACCACCACTGGTGTAAGGACCAGTTTTCCTTCTAACACTGTGGTTTACTATTATCAGAAACAAAATTTTGAATAAGAAGAAACATGATTTTTTCTGAAAAACAAATTCAGTACTTGAGACTGTAAAGCATGAAGGATGTTTTTTGTATTAGTGCATGTCTTTGCTAATTGGTTTTAGTCAGAAGCACAATGGATAAAAACTGCCTTCATGGTGTCTCAGAAATGCTGTCCCAGTCTGATTATGCAAGAAATCAGAAAAGGCAGAGTACTCTCATGGGACTGAAGGGCTGATTTCTGAACCAGAATACCTTAGGAAACTTAAACTTTCAGATTCTTATCTGAACCAAGCTCTTTGAGGCTCCTCTGTCACTTGGGAGTCTGGCTCTTCACCTCCAGAGACTTCAGTTCAAGTCCTGGTTTAGGTCCCAGTGCCAATGAGTTTGGTGGTTTGCAGCTCAGTGTGCTGCTGCCCCAGTGAGAAACCACCACAATCCTGCACTGCTGGGGAGTTCTACCCAACAGAAAGCCTGGGCTGGAATGCCAGAGGTCCCTGCAGGCCAGGCCAGACAGGCAGTGCTGCAGCTGCAGCGAGGGTGTGAAAAGCTCCCCACACCAACCAGTGCAGGGACAACACCAGAAATTCACTGCTGCCTTCACTGGGACACGTTTATGGTTTGTCCAAACCCAGGGAGTTTGTCCAACTCATCTGGAAACAGGACCTTCCTGTGTTATTCCATAAAAGCTGATGAGAACCTCCCAGTGAGCACTGGTGACAGGGAAAGTGATCTCAGACACTGCACTTGACATTAAATGGTTTGCAAGGTGCTTTCCCATCATCCCCACAGAAAGGAGCTGTCAGAGACATGACCTGTGCTACAAAAGCATTTTTGTATGAAGGGATATTGAAAAGCCTGATATTGCTGACCTCATGGGAAATACAGATAGCAAAGAAAGTCAAAGGTAATGGTGAGTTTCAGATCAGTGTATGGACTCCATATTTACTGTACCCCAAAGGAAAAAATAAGCCTAATGTAAAATAAAAAAATGCAAATAATGTCTTCCCCCTTTTGCTCCTGTGGCCTTTTCCCCTTCAATCACACACAGAAACACATTCCTCTCAGCTGCTCTGCAGACAAATAGACACCGAAAGAAGCAGAAACACTGTCCTTTGCAGGCAGATGTTAAGCCCAAGTTTCTCAGTTTAGGGGTTCCAAAGCTGCAGATGCCAACAGTGCCAGGGCTGCACCATCCTCCTTCTTCAAAACAACTTTATACTAAATAGGCTCCCTAGGCTATTCCATAGAATCATGGAACCATTAGGGTTAGCAAAGCCCTGCCAGCCCCTGGAGCCCACCCTGTGCCCGATGCCCACCTTGGCAAAGCCCTCCCAGCCCATGGAGCCCACCCTGTGCCTGATGCCCACCTTGGCAAAGCCCTGCCAGCCCATGGAGCCCACCCTGTGCCCAATGCCCACCTTGGCAAAGCCCTCCCAGCCCATGGAGCCCACCCTGTGCCTGATGCCCACCTTGTCCCCCAGCCCAGAGCACTGAGTGCCATGGCCAGTCCTGCCTTGGGCACCTCCAGGGCTGGGCACTCCAACCCTCCCTGGGCACCCCCTGCCAGTGCCTGCCCACCCTTTCCAGGCAGCAATTCCTGCTGCTGTGCCCCCTGCCCCTGCCCAGCCTGAGGCCGTGCCCTCTCCTCCTGTCCCTGTGCCCTGGGGTAGAGCCCGACCCCCTGCCCCAGCTCCCCCCTCCTGGCAGGGATTGCAGAGCCAGAAGGTGCCCCCTGAGCCTCCTTTTCTCCCGCTGAGGCCCCCCAGCTCCCTCAGCTGCTGCTCCCAGGACTCATCTCCAGAGTCTTTACCATTTTCCCAATGTGCTATTGCAAGTCCTCCAGAATCAATGAGACAAATCTATAGCATGGCACTCCACACACTATTTCAATGCAGAGTGGATGCTGCAGTATAGGGTTAGACAAACACTTAGAATTTTGTAGGCTTTGTTCCCAATGACAGGAGTGGCTAAAAGAGCTGCATAGGGAGGAATTGGAGTGTTATGATACTTGTGTTTGTCTTTCTGCAATTACAGGGAAGAATTTAGATGAAACCATTCTGCTGGCTGTGGCTTTAATGAAGACCACTAGCCTTGCCTAATCAAAAAAACAAGCTGCATATAGTTGAGATCCAAAAATATCCTGGCTTAATGACCCACACAGGCAGAGTTTCTAAGTGGGTGAACTCCTTTGCTGCTCAGCCAGTGCACCTGTGCCACAGCTAGGTTGGATCTGCCCAGGACTGTGTTTTAGCCTGGACACTGAATATGCCCCACCCAGCCATGCTCCAGTCCACAAACTACTTTCAGCATTTCAGTAAGGGTAGAACAACTGTATCTGTGGGTTAAAGAAATCCAGGGATGATTGTGTGTTGTTGGGAGTTTAAAGAGAAGAAAAATAAGGGGAAAAATAGAGTAAAATTCATTCAATAAGAAAACAACCCAAGCACTGGGTCCAGTGCAGAACAGAACATCTGGACTTGGTGCTGAACTGCTTAATACCTGTGCTGCAATCAATGCAGAACTGTGTGTACAGGCAGGACCCTGGGCAATGCCACCCGGGGTTAGAATTGTCCCACTTCCATAAGAAATAAGACCTGCACTTCTTCCCTATTCCACACACCCACAGCCTGCACCAACCAACACACTTATCTGGACACACAGATCAAACACCTGCCCAAGGGCCAGGCACAAGGAACTATCAGCCAAATGCCAGGACAGCAAACAGGCAGAGCCCTGAGCCTGCAGGCTTTTCTAGCAGGGATTTAGCAAACCTATCTTTGGGAGCTTTTTCCTCCTCCCCCTCCAATCATGGGTAAAACCTTGATCCCACTGAGCTAAGTGGAGCCAGGTTTGTAACCATTGGCCTCACCATGCACACCCATCTGCTGAACAGATGGTGTGAGCTCAGGGGATGACCTCATACCTTCTCAGGCACATGATCAAACCCCAAAGCATCTCCAGCAAAGGACCTGCATGTGACGAGACCACCTCAGCACCATGAAGATAAGCAGAGTTCTCTTTGCCAAATTTGCAGAAAGCAGGTGTTTCAAAAAGGCCATATCAATGTTGTTGGTGTGCTCTGTGAGCTCTGACACTGCAGGACACTGTTCCTAAGGCTCAGGGTTGGGCACTCTCCTTGAGACACTGCCCCTTCTCCCTTCCATTTTGGAAGCCACTTCTACCACTGAAGTTACCTGGACTGAAAAGTGAAACATTATAATGAAATTAACCGAAACTGTTAATGAAAACAAGCCCTCCTTAGCACAGTGAATAAACTGACAATGTATGGTTACCTGGAAAAATTATTTCACAAACACTGAATGCAGCCTAGTGACACTTCCCACCCATTCAGGAGCTAAAGCTGCTCTGTGCTCTGAGAGAGCATCTCAGTGCTAATTGGCAACATTCTGCTTTGTAAAATCAAAAACATTCAGGCTGGAGAAGAGGTCTAAGATCATCAAGTCCAACTGTTAACCTGACAGTGCCAAGGCCACCCTAAACCACGTTCCCCATTGTCCCATCTTCCTTTAACCTCCCCCCAGGAATGGGACTGCCCCCCTGCCCTGGGCACCCTGGGCAGCTGGGCCAGGGCTGGACAGCCCTTGCTGGGGAGTAGCTTTTCCCAATATCCAACACAAACCTGCCCTGGTGCAGCTCCAGGCCATTTCCTCTTGCTTTGTCTCATGCTGTTTGGGAGCAGAGGCCAATCAATCCCAGCCCCCTTTTCTTCAGGCTGAGCCCCCCCAGCCCCATTCCCTGCCCTGGACTTGCTCCAGCCCCTCAGTGTGTCCTTGGCATGAGTGGCCCCAGGGTGTGAGATGCCTCAGCAGTGCCAGGGCAGAGGCACTTTGCCCTTCCATCAGCTGCAGATCAACACCCTCTCTCACTCCATGGCCCAGCAGGTATCTGACACAAAGTGAAGCTGCTCCTCCCAAGAGGCTGGTAAAACTCATCCCAGCAGCCAGGACATCCTCTTGGTTGGGTGTCCAGCCAGGCCTGGGACCCTGCACTGCATTCCTTGTTTGGGGGCCTCATTATGTGTGACCCCAAGTGCCACTGCGACCACAGAAACTGAGAGTCGTCCTGAGCCCAGGGAGCAGGAACCAGCTCTGGGAGAAGCTCTGCCTCAGATCAAACAGGTCATTCAAGGCTGAATGAAGTGGGAACACTTGCTTTTCATTTTAATGAGGGAGAGGGAGGGAAACTAGCTGCAGTTGACCTGAAGCAAATGTTTTTTCTAAAAGTTTTGCTGAACTGGAAAATCAACTTTTCACAAAGCCCCTGATCAACACAGGGCTTTATGTTGAATACAGATGGATAAAGCCCCCTATTGTATATTACATTTTTCTTCCTTCAAAATACTATTATTTTCTTCCTTTGTTCCATTTTTTCCCTTGGAATTAGCTTTGCTTACACTAAACTAAAATTTGAGCTTAGACACTTAGGGGTGCAAGGTGAGATTCCTAATCCCCTGGTGCAGTCAATGTATGGAAATTAGAAAACCTTCTCATTCGGAAGATTTATTAATGAGTTTCAGTTCATCAGTCACAAAAGCAGGATCTCAGCCTGCACACAATTCAGGTCTGGAAGGAAAGGGAACTTCCCAGGCACATGTCTTTGGGAATGCCTGTGCTGAATGGAGCAGCAGCTCCGTGGGGTGAGCACACCCCAAGCAGTCCCTGCGGTGGAAGAATGTGCACACACCAATTACAGCTGGAAACACACAGCCCGGGGCATTAGCTGGGGGCTCACAAGCCCACCACAATAGAACGTGAGAAGGTCTTTCTGGGGGTGACAAGCCCTTTCACATGTCTGTGTCCTGCAAAGAAAGGAATGCCAACACACCAACTCACTCCTGCATCTCCTGTCACCATATTTTGCTTTCCCATGCTCATCTCGGCCAGCTGTTACATTGTCCCAGCCCATCTTTATTTGAACAGCTTGATGGAATTCTGGAGCAGCAAGGCAGGCAATTCCCATCCTCATCCCCACGCTGCCTGGTCCTGGCCACGTTTACTCACACAGACACACAGGAGACAGACAAACTGACTGACACACAGATAATGGTGGATGGTAGAGCTTTGCAAGGACATTCACACTCTAAACTTCATTTATTTTTGGGTTAGTTCTTCCTAGGGGCTTCAAAGCAAAAATTAGCATGTTTTCTTCCTTAACAACAAGCTCTGCAGAAATTCCTTTTGCAGAAATTCCCCACAAGCAATTTCGACACAGCTTTATACAAATCTCATTTTCAAGTGGCAGCTCCAATTCTTCCACTCACCTGTGGCCTCATGAAGCAAGTAGAGATTCTGACAACAGGTGCTCACAATATTTCAGTGTCTGTGTGACTCCTGTATTGCTGTGCTATTTGTTTGCTCAAGTATTTATCTTAACAATACCCCTGAATGTTTAAGAAGTGTTCTGAATTTCCCATCTGCAGAACAGTAAGGACATAGAGACATTACGGACCAGATCCTCTCCTCCCTTTCTGCCAACCTCACCACAAAAGGCTAAGCCTGAGCACAAGCATCTCATGTTCTTGAGGTGAAATTGGGACTCAAAATCCAAGCACATCTTTCACAAACACAGTGACCAGGCAAAACATTTTTCAGTTAAGAAAAATATTTAAGTATCTAAAGTTTTGCCACTCTGCTTGCACAGGACTGAAACCTTCCCATCAGGGAAGAGAGGTTTTGTTCTCATCTCGTGCAAAAGCCTGTTTGACAATTAAATACTGGGAGAAGTCCTTAGGCCTAAAGTCTCTGAAGGAATCTGAGCACACCAAACCCACACTTGCTGTATTGACTTTGTTTTCAGCATCTAAAGGTAATGTATTTAAATTTGTTGAGTTGTATCTCCTCTGACAGCAGCCCGGGAACAGAAAGAGAAACAATGCTTGGAATCCTCATTTCCCAGCCTCACGTTCCTCCTGGCTGCTGGCAGAGCTGCCCCACACCCTCCTGGTTGCTCACACTGCTCACAAAGGCTGCTGCCTCTGCCCCACAGCCTCTGGCACATCTCCTGTAGAACAGCCACCAGCAGAAACATGGGAGAGGCCTCAGAGCAGGTCCAACCCCACTTAATGGAGACAGGAAAACTACACATAACTGGGACAAATCTGTAAATTTAGCCCCCATCTTTTGTATCATCTAACAGCATGTCAGCAGCCCATAACACCGTCTGAAAGAGGGCAAGACAATGTAGTTTCCTGAGACTGGGAGGGCCTGGAGCCAGTGACTCAGGAGGTCCCATCCCTTCCCATGCTCTTCTTTTCTTTCCATGCTCCCTTCTTGCTGATACACATCTAAATATAGGCTGTAAACTAATTTTAACTGTTAGGGGCGTGGGGTTGCCTCCTTTGAGTGTCTGGCACACTGTAGGAGCAGGGTAACTAAAACAAAAATGCTTGTGTAAATCCATCTTTGATTTTGTAATCAATTTAGTTCACTAATTTGTTGCAGAGATTGGCTGAGGTAACACGCCAGAGTTTTTACTGCCTCTGCCATAAAACTGTTTTTGTTTTCACTTCCTTTCAAGTGTAATAACTTCCCTTTTCATAAAATGCCAACACACTCTTTCAGAGCTGTCAGGCTGCCATCAACCTGGTCATGATCCAGTGCCAGGGCATAGCCAGACACGATGAGTTACAAGGTAATCCTTTCCCTGCCAAACAATACAAAGATATTGGCACCTTTCTCATGGCTGCAAATCAGCACAAAGGGTCACAGAAATCAGACACCCAGGAATTGCTTCTTCCTCTTCTTGGTGTTTGCCTTGCAAGGAAAGTGGTGTCTTCAAGGAATCCAATGTTTTCATTAATAGCACCCTGGCTGCTGCCCCTCTCCAAGCCTTTTCCTCCACAGGAGTCCTGGATATGAGTTCAATGAAATGGAGTCACCCTCCCTCTCTCCAAGTTCCACACTGGATTGCTGAGCAGGGTTTCAAGGAAATGCTGCTCCCAAATGAAACACAAAGCAGCTGCGCAGCTCTGGCAGAGCAGACTGCAAAATGCCACCAAAAGTGAGTCCCTGGCTCAGCCTCACTGCAAGTGGATCAATATCCCTATTCAGGAAGGCCATCCAGCAGTGGAGACCATCCCTTACAGCATGGAGAGAAAACAGTACAAAAGGCCACAGAACTGAGGACTGATCCCATTTCTCCCTTGGCTGACATGGCAAACGAGGCTTTTCAAAGCTCCTCCAGTGGTGAGTCAATACACCAGCACAGTCAGAGTTTGTAGAGAGCTCTTTAAAGCAGTGGCACTTTCACCTGATTTTCAGACTCCACTTAGTTCCTTTGCTGTGACAATGCCTCCAAATTCCTGTTGCTTTGAAATTATTTGAGATGCAGGAGGATGGTGCCAAACTTCCACCTCCTTCCTCCACCCCTCATTTGGGATGTCAAAGGAGGACACACCAGGCTCTTTATTAAAATTTAATACCTCTGAAAGGGCTGAGGAGCTGTGATGGAAACCAGTGTCCCCAGGCAGTGTCTCCTGGGATAGGGTAGGACTGGCAGCTTTGCACAGGCAGAGATGGGCAGGGACTGCAGGAAGATGCAGTCAGAGCTCCTGGGAGAATACACTTGGTTTATAACACTGTAAATTCTGTGACTGTACAGCACACAGTCAGTGCACCAATCCCTCCTCACACCACTTCACTGAGCAACACAGCACCTGTGGGGACCAAGCTGAGAAATCCAGCCCTGGAATGTGATGGGGACAAGCAGGTTTTGCCCTTTGCTGTGTGGCACCACTGGGAACCGAGAGCCCAGAGCCAACCCTGACTTCAGTGTGCCGGCAGTGGGGCAGAACAAGGGCAGGGAAAGGCAGGATTGACATCCTCGGTAGCAAAACAGTTAACAATGCCAAGACTATCCCCAAACGGAGACAGCCACACTCTCTGACAATGCTGAAGCAATAAAAGTATAAATATTAATTTCCTTCACAACAGCAAGCATATAGGGATATGTTATCAGGTATTTGCTGATAATGCTGAGCTATGGAGTGATAATGGCATGTTGAGAAGTGATATGGTATGGAGGAAAGGTGACATTTTTACAGAATGATTTTTCAAAGTAAAACTGTCCTCTGGAAAGCACTGAATTAACTAATAAATTACTGAGATTTATTGCTATAATTCCTTGCTATTAGAACAAATACCTAGACATGGTACCTGCAAAAACACCTATACAGCAGGTGCAGTACCCACCACACCCATCCCTTTGGAAAACTGGGGCAATCCCTGGAATTCAGTCAGCTTTGGGCTGCACACAAGGTATTTAGCAGCAGACAGCAGCCATTTGGCAGAGGATTGCAGGGCAGGTGTTGTCTCTGGGCAGGCCGGGTGGGTCCCAGGTCCCAGAGTGGGACGGGCACGGAACTGCAGCGCTCCCAGCAGTGTTTGCTCCCTGTGACCCCACACAGGTATCACTGCAAGGCCAATGCTTGCAGGCACATTAGAGAGCCTGGGCCCAAAGCATGCAGTGCCACGGGGGGGGCAGCTGAACATCAAACACCCCACCTGCAAGGCATGAGGAGCTCTGGGACAGGCTGGGGACAGGGATGGCAAAGCTTGTGCAAGACTCGGCTCGACTGTTCCAGGAGCATGACAGGAATGAGACAGAAAACAGAGAGAAGGGACACAGCTCACTGGAAGCATGGAGGGATTTAGGAGTTTGTCCAGTTCTGCTCAGGAAGCCAAACCAACCACTCACCAAGGGAAAACGATACCCAGTAAGGAAAGGAAATCTGATGAACACACAATTTACACACCATCCAGATAAGAGATATTTACCTTCAGATAACTTTAAATTCAACTACTGAAATCAAGTATTTCTGGTCTCCAAAACTCTTGTGACTTAGACCAACATCTTTATAGCTCTAATCCATGTAGCTGGAGATGAAAAAAAAAAGAAAAATATAAAAGAAAATCAAATAGAGCTTGAGGTACCTACACTGCAACTCCATCTGTTACTGGATACACAGCCAGATAAGGCACAGTCAATAAGGAAGTCCTCAGGCAATCTTCTGCCTACAGAGTACTCCAAATAAAGCAGTCCTCTTTTTCTTCCTCAGTATATTTCATTTGAAATGTTTGACTAGAACATGGGATTAGATTAGAAACAATTTTCCAGGGAGAGCTGCACTTCGGCTGCACTCCAGAGCTCAGTGAGAAATACTGGACATGCACACCATGATGGAGAAGCCAAATTTCCACTCTTTAAGTTATATAGCATAATTAGCAACAAATCTACTCAGAAAAATATTTTAAATAGATTTTTGTGGCTAAGTAGCACTTTCCTTTCTGATGACATAATGCTGTTCTTTACATCAAATCCAACCTCACTCAAGAGTTGCTTTTGACATTAAAGTGGAGCCCAGCAGGATGAAAGGACAATAAAACTGGTGTGAAGTTCAATTTTACATGCTCTTTAGAACTTCTTGGAAAAGGTGGTAAAGGTTGTCCTGGTGTTATTGGAACTCAGTTCCTTTCCTAACACATGAAAATGTCCCCCCTGGATCTCAGTGGGTCAGGAATCAGCACCAGAATCCTCCTCCTCTCCCTCTCTGTGTAAGTCTCAATGGAATGGCCTCTCACAATCCCAGAGAACTTGGGGGACAAAACACCAACACTCCCATTTTGTACATGGTGTCAACAGCCTCGAGGGTTTGTAAAAGAGCATGTGGAAGGGTGTGAGGTGAAGGGAAGAGCCTGCAGCGTGTCCACAGTGAGCTCCCCATCCCCTCTGGGGGAGGCCTCTTGGAAAGGGGGCATGGTCTGATGCCAAAACTCTGGTAACATACCAAATAAATAACCAAGATAAAAGATAAATGTTATAAAAGACCACACTAACTCCTCTTGTAGGCAAAGGACTCACCTTGTCAGGAAATCTCATGTGCTGTTGGATCTGTACAGAGTGAGCATTCATTATGGGCAAGGAGTGAGGTGCCAGAAAGCAAACTTTGTTCTTGTCTCAGAGAACTTCCAAATAAAGAGGTCACGAGAGAAGATACAGATTCAGGCAGGCAGGTAAAAACCAGAAGGAACATGGGGACAAAGGAGAACAGCCTTGAAGAGGGACGTGCAACAAGGTGCAGACAAAACTGTCCTGATAGTAGGTATCCTTGAGGTGCAGGCTCAAGGAAAGGTTTGAAGGAAAAGAAAATAAGTGATTTTGTATGATTGCGCAAGAATCCTGACATACAAATAGCAGTAGAAGGGAAGCTTGACAGAATCAACATGTGGCAGCGCATCATTTTTAACAGAAAAATAATAAGATACATTGAAATGTCACCGACATATCTGTATTTGTTTTGACATTTCAGCCTTTACTATTTCCATACTCGTTAACATTAATGTCGAACCACTCTGGCTTTATTTTAGCAGGCAACACTTCATTAACACTCTAAAACTTCAAGTTTGCTCAAAAATGCCTTCAACATGCAATTTGGGTGAGAGCCAGGAGTGAAAATGCACCTCGAGCTGAGAAGTACTAAGAAATGGAATGAGCTTTGGAATGGAGACTATGCTGAGTTCAGTTGCCCAAGTGTTATGAAAACACAGCAAACATGCAGAGCAGGTGTGTGCCATCTCCCCCCAGGCTGATTGCCCAGGGCACAACTCTGTCATGGACTCACAGCAGAGGGTGAGCAAAGCAGTGCCAGGGCTGTGAGTCACACTCACACCCCAGAGCAAACTTTCAGTGTGTTTAACAAACTTGCCTCCAAGAAGAAACAGTCCCACAGTAATCTCAGAGCCAAACCCCACACCCCAGGCACCCCACAGGCAGGAGGGCATCACTTTCTGCAGCATAAATGGGAGTGAGGAAAGCTTAAACATGACTTGGAACACTCGGGCAGTGACCTTTCCAAAGCAGTTTACCTTGTACATCCCCTCCCTCGAGGCTCTGCCAGCAGGACGGGGGACTCCCTCCACTGCAGCTCCAGGGTAGTTGTGAACCTTCAAAGCCATGTGCTGTCCTGGCTCCTTTGCTTCAAAGAGAAAAGGAGTTGAAACGAAAAAGCAAAGCAGGGCACAGAACTAGCACTGTCCTTTTCCCTCTGTGGCTGACCAGGAGTGAGGGTCAGCTTCTCCCTGCAGAAATCCTCTGGAAGAGAGATAATGGCATTTTGCTTGTTCCTTTCCATGAGATTTTAAAACATGATCAGATTTTAGGAACTGAACCAACACAAGAAGGAAAATGTTCTCCCAAGTAAGTGCCTTCCTCGCTTTCTTTCCCAGCATTCATGGGACAGAAAAAAACCAAACCAAAATAAAGGGACTACCCTTTCTCACCTGGTCATTATTAATGAGTGTTAATCAAACTGGAAGGGCCACACAATGCAATTTAAGCAGAAACTTGGAGAGAATTGCCTTTTTTTAAACTATTGATCTCCCACTGCTTTTTAGGGGGGAGTGAGTAATCAGAAATTGCCATTTTCTCAGTGTGTGGACAGGCACAAGTCAGAAACTGTCATGTTTAACCTGGGAGGAGGAAAGGTGAGATTTCTGGAGAATGGCAGAAATCAGCTGAAAACTAACCCCCTGGATTACAGGGGTTTGTTACAGCAAACACAGACACCCCAGGGCACCCAGGGCAGGGGCCAGGCTGGGCACAGTGGCACAGGTCTCTCCCCACAGTGACAGCCTGGCCCTGGTGCCCGGAGTCCTGCCAAGGCACGTGTTCCTGGCCCTGCCAACCTCCTCCTCCTGCCTGGGCCCCAAAGCCAGGGGGAGGGCCGTTGTCCTGCTGCTCATCCCACAGGGAGTGCTGCAGCCTTCCCATCGAGGGAATGGAAAATAAAGTGCAGGGATCACACAGAAACCTCCAGATGGGAAAGGGTGGGGCTGTTGTTGGGAGCAAACTCTGTAATACACACACAGTTAGTGCATGGTGGCACAGGGAGGTGAGCAATGTCCCTGCTCCTCTGCTGTCCTTCACTCTGTAATACACACACAGTCAGTGCATGGTGGCACAGGGAGGTGAGCAATGTCCCTGCTCCTCTGCTGTCCTTCACTCTGTAATACACACACAGTCAGTGCATGGTGGCACAGGGAGGTGAGCAATGTCCCTGCTCCTCTGCTGTCCTTCACTCTGTAATACACACACAGTCAGTGCATGGTGGCACAGGGAGGTGAGCAATGTCCCTGCTCCTCTGCTGTCCTTCACTCTGTAATACAGAGTCAGTGAATAGTTGCATAGGGAGGCGAGCAATGTCCTTGCTCCTCTCTGTCCTCCACCTGGGAGACAAGGGAACTACAGTAATGCCACCGTTTGTGCAACTTGAGAGAGCTTTCCTTACCCCCCTGAGTTTGTACCTGACCACGTGGAGAAGCTGCCCAGTGAGCAGCCCCAGCTGTGACCTGGAAACGGGCAGGGCTGCCCCAGGGACTGCAGGCAGCATTCACTGCCTGGAATGCTGCCTGTCACCTGTTGGGGTTTGGCTGGCTGGGGAGAGAGGCTGGTGGCATCAGCAGCATCACAGCAGGGCAGCCATGGGGAAAAGGAACCCTGCTCTGTCATTTCTGGACACAGCAGGGGGAGGAAACACATCCCAGCTTAGGAAAGTACCATCTCAAAGCAAGTCAGATTCAGTGACACACCTTGGAGAGCCCTCAGCAAGGTCTGCAGATGAAATGGTAGGTTAAATCCCATCCTCATGTAGAAAAGACAAATGTGAAAAGGAACAACTCATGTTCTCTTCAGCATGCAAAACCAGAGGGACAACAGATAAACCCTCCCATATGTGATCCCTCCCAACTCTTCTGGCTGCCAGAAACACACAGGAACTGAAATAGTTTTGCACCTTTTTTCCCTTCCATACAAGGCCCATGGCACAGAACAAATCCAGACAGTAATCTGGCATACAGCAGATGCCACCTGAGAGCTGTGGCTGCTGCCTCTGCAAGGACTGATGATGCTTCATTAGAGAACCAGGACAGCACACAGGGCAGTCACTGCCCTCCATACACAGACTGCAGATGCTATAATCATATTCATTTTCTTACTAATAAATAACAGCTTTATTTGAAGGCCTTGTTAGGCTTAGGAAGCAATGGCAAGGCTAAGCCACAACCTGCTTGCTTTCCAGTGCATTTGAACAGCATTATCCCAAGTGCACACAGCTGAAAGGTACAACAGCTATAATTGAGGGGGAGAGTTGGCTTTGTCTCGAAAATCAACCTAAAATGATAGTTAGATCCATATTAAGTAGGAAAAAAACCCCCAACCATTAGCTTCCTAGCTTAAACCTCTCACTGAAAACACACTTTAAAATCTGATACTAAACAGCCCAGCCATAGTCCTGGTACAAAATACAGCACTACAGATGACACACTGGGAAAAATAAAACAAAATTAACATACCAGTGTTTGTGGCTGGACCACTGTACCATTACTGGCATTTTGCTTATGTAGTGATTCCATTGGTGTTTTGCATTACATGGCAAAACCATAGGTTCCCCTTCTAAGAAAAGAATTGCTTCATGTGCCAGATGGTACATCTGGAGAGAAGGACTGCCAGCCTGCAACGATAACAACAAAAAAAGATTAATCCAGTGCCTGCTGGCAAGGTTTCTGCATGATGATGCTCCTCATAATATTCGTATTAATAATCAGATTTTGGTAATGTATTGCCTAAAGCTTTCAGGCTGGGAAGCATCTTTAATCCATTATTCTATGGCTTTTTATTTTTTGGCAAATCCTACAGCTGCAGGGGAGACTACGGTGGTTTTGGTGAGATAACATGTGTTATTAGTGCTTTGCTTTAGCTTTTTAATTAAGTTATGCTGTTGCCTTTCACTGTCAGAGACACTATCAGGCACAGAAATTGTTTGATCTTCAAGTGAGTCATTTAAAAGGAAGCCTTTTGCCTGATAGTGTGGATTTAGTGTGAATTTGGTGCCATGGGGTATTTCAGGTTCAGCACATGCTTCAGACACACAGGTAGGGAGCACCTATTGGGTCACACAGGGTCCATTCTAACACACATTCCCGAAGTGTATTACTCTATTACCAAACAAAGTCTAGCTGGCCCTCCAGGCAGTGAGTTCTGCTACTCCTCTGGGAGGCTCTGCACAGGTCCAGCTACTCCTGGCAATGGGATTCCTGCAGGAGGGACCTCAGTGCCCCTTGTCACAGGCTCTGTGTGGCTGTGCCACTACACGTGGAGCCCTGCAGTGCACAGCCCTCCAGCCAGAGCTTAAATTTCAATTGTGCCTCCTTTTTAGCAGAGTTTTCTTCCTGACAGTGCCACTGAAAGGAAGAAGAAACATCCAGAGCATTCTGGACTCCGGAGCCTGCAGGTCACAGGACAGCACAAGCGGCAGCCAGGGCTGCTGGTGCAGCCCCAGGGCCACAGAACTTGGGCTCTGCTCCCAGCAGGAGCACAGCAGGTGCTGTGGGAGATGCTGCTGCAGCCAGGCACAGAGGGACTCAGGGTGGGTCCAGCTCCTCACCAGCGCCTTGTGTTCCAGCAGGCAGGGCAGGGGTGCTAAGGGGTCTGGGAGCAAAGCTCTGCCAAACCACCCCAGAGCCCAACCAGGCAGGTTTGCAGTGCTCTCAGGAGATGGAGGGCTCTTGGTTTGAGTTTTGGAACAGTCCCTGCATTACAAAAGGCCATCCAAGAATATGCATTATGTTTTTTCCACCAAAGGTGAATGATTTTCCAACTGAATAGGCACAGTGTTCTAGGCACATTCTCTGGAGTTTTGGGAAAGAGGCCTACCTGATAGATCTTGCAGCAGAAGTTCCCCAAAACATGGCTCTGAAGCTGTTCACAACTAGTCTGAAATAATCTGTGGACCATATTAAATACTCAGTGGAGAAAGAAAACAGTGATGTCTTTTCCTAAGAAGTATTCCACCCCAAAAAATTCCAGAGAGCAAGCTGACACAGCTGAGACAGGACACTTAACAGGGTAGCAGGAATGTTTCAGGGATGACACATCAGTGCACCTGACAAAGTAGACAAAACACAGGTGAAATATCTGACATTCTGCAAAAGCCTGTGGGTCATTGTTACACTCAGTGCTGCTTTCTTAGGGTTGGGGAGGGGTGGGAAGAGACGTGGCTCTCCGGGTTCCAGAAGGTGCCTTGGTGTGTGGAACCAAGTTAAACAAGGAGGCTCAGAGTGGGCTCAGAGCTGCTGGGTCTGACCCTGTTGCACCCCTGCTCCTTTGGGGTGTGGGACTGTGCTGCTGAACTCCTGCCACTCCAGACTTCAGGCAGGTAATTCCCACCTCCCACAGCACCAGTGAATCCTGACACACAGAAGTCAATCCACCCTGACCCTTTCAGAGCATACTCACCCTCTGCCCACACAGATGCTCTGCAGCTGGCACAGGAGGCTCCATGTCCCACCTCCTGCAGTGCAAACCACTGCGTGTTCCTCCCACCTCCTCATTAACTGACCATGCATATTGACAGACACACTTGAAGTTTGCAAATGGGTCAAGTTTGGCAAACAAACTAACCTGTCCTCCAAATATATTGACATTTTTCATCTCACACAGCAGTTCCTTTATTTTCCCAAAAATCACAATTTTTACATTCCAGGAGGTAGTTTTCAGGAGTGCCCGTTGGTTCCTTCCTGAAGAAACATGTTTGAAAATTGATTTTATCTAAGTTATTTCCTTCTCTGACACAGGATATTAATGCCAAGTTGAACAACAGACTCAGAGCAGCATCCCTGACACCAGGGGGATGAGGAGTTAGGCACTGTGGAACTTTCCAAACCTCTCTGGGGGCTGATCTTCACCAAGTCTTTTATTATTTGTTTACCTTCAATGCCCAGACCTGTGCTCATTTTATTGAAAATCAGCTCTGAGGTCTTCCCACTGGCATTTAACATGAGTCTCTTATTTTAGTGTCAGACATCAAATCTACAAATACAGCTCTCATGTCACACATGGTGAATTTCTGCCTAACTTATTTTTACACAATAAAAATTTTGCTTTTCCTGAAAAACAATGTAATAGCAAAAGAACAAAGCTGACAGTGAAAAGACATGTGGTGTGGTTTTATCTTATGATAATGTGACAGTTCCTATAATTCAAATCTCACAATAACAGCTGAATTAGACACAGCCTCCAACAACAGACTGCCCCAAGCCTGGCTGTCTCACAGATGGGGCATGCAAAGGTTAAGTGACTGTCAAAGTAATACAGGAAGCCTGTGGCAAAGCCAAAACCTGATTCAAGAGCTCCTGATTTCTGTCCATTATGGGAGCCAAAGGCTGTTGTGCCTCCCAGCTCGTGTCCCTGGTTTGTTCCTGTACAGTGCCTGCACTCACCAGTACAACTGCTCTCAATCCCAACAGCAAACACCAGCTCTCACCTTGGACAGCCCCATGTGTGGCCTCAGCACCCCAACCTGCCCTCACACCTGCAGGGGGTCCAGGAGCAGCTCACCCCCCAGCAGAGACAGCCCAGCCCACCCCAGTCCCCAGAACACCCACCCAGCCCCCCCAGGCACCATCTGCCTCCCTCCCAGTCCATGTGCCAGGCCTGCACACCTGGCAGCAGCGTGGCACGGCATCTCCTCAGTGCAGGGGAGCATGGAGGGCACTGGTGGCTCAGGAGCCCTGCCCAGGGTGGCCTGGGGGGGCCACACTCACAGGGAATGCAGCAATGCCACTGCTGGGGCTCTCCCACGCACCTCTGCAAACACTGGTGCACACCTTCATTCCAGGAAAGCAAACCCCAGAGCTTTCAGCTTTTATCTGGGATAGCTGAGAACACAGAAAAGGAAAGCCTGTGTGGGAGGGAGGCAGCCAAACAGCACCAGCTGTTACCCCCATGTTGCTGCCTGTGAGGGGAACAGAGCGCAGTGTGCCCTGCACAGCCACCCCAATGGGCTCTGCCTGGGGCTGCCAGGCCCAGAGCTGCACACCAGTGTGCCCTGGCACTGGGCACCACCACACAGCTGGGGCACCTCGTGTTCACTCTGTCTAAAGAGACCCTGATGTGCAGAACCAGCAGCTCCCACACATCTGATACAAGTGTTGAGGGAAAAAATATAATGGGAAAAATGTTTGTACAGAGCAAGAGATGGGTGTGAGTCTACAGCATACCCAAAATCTTAAAGTCAACCACTATTTTAAAAAGAGTGAGTACTTCTCTTTTAAAAATCCCTTAGTTTTCCCAAACACAGATACCTGTGTGTATTGCTCCCAAAGCCAGCCCACCCAGCTTGGTTCCTATTAGCCAGATTCCAGAACTTACCGTAGGTCAGAAATGAAAAGCTGGATCCTGTCAAGGGATGCCAGAAACCTCGTGATTAAAAAAGATTTCAGGGATGAAGTTTCCCAAGTAACCACAGCAAAACCACATATTGATCCCTCGAGCTCAGCGCTCTCCCTTTCCCAAGGGAAAGGGCTGTTTACATCAGTTTGAGAGGAAGTGGTAGAGAGAATGACTGTAACAGTGCCTTGTCCAACATGATTTCCTGGCACCCTCAGCATCTGCTGATGCCTGAACTGCATCTACACAAAGGGTACCTTTGCTAAACTTCTCACCATATCTGAAATCTCAACTGTTTTGGAACAACAAAATCCAAATTAGGTGATAAGGGATATATAAAACCATTGCCATCTTATCCCTCTCAGTCCGCCAGCAGGAGCCAGCAAAAATTTGTGTTTGAACCCCACCAGCACCAGTGCAAACGTGTTATTCAGAAATCCTGGAACAGAATTAATTTCATTAATTTCTAATCCCAGTCTCCAGCTGGAATAGGTCCCATGGAAAACTCAAGAAGCTGTGGAGTGGACATGACAGCAAAGAAGGAAAAGAGCATGGCAAATTATCCTCCTGCTCCACAACACCCTGGACAACTCACTGGCCCTTCCCTGCCAACCAACTGTGCCTCCAGGCTGTGCTGGGCACGCAGCAGGAGCCACAGGGTGCTCCTCAACTCCCAGTGGCTCTCAGGCTCCAGTACTGATCAAAGGGAGAAGGATAAGATGCTGAGCATTTTCTGTGAGGGTTCTGCAGCTTAGCAATTCACAACATTGGATTTATGATCCAATTCACTATGTTACCCCACCAATAACACAGGATATTTCTTCTTTTAGGTTTATTTTTATGGAATGACAGGAGATACCAGGACAGCAGTGAGTGAAGCAGAAGGCATCTGCTTGGCATTCAGTGCCTGACAGTTGCTAATGTTGTGGGTTGGAAAAGTTTAATCTAGAATTTGCCTTAAAAGAAAGAGGAGGGGGAAAAAAGTAACAAATAAAAGGAGATATGTGGCTGTGGTGGAGGAACCACCCTTGGGATCCAGCATTTGGAGACCTACCAGTGGATGTGGCACTCAAGGAGAAGGAGCACTGCTCTTCCCTGTATACCAGCTTCCACACAATCCTCCCCCATCTCCAGCACAACCTCCACAGCAACAGCCTGTCCTTGGCATGACCCATGATTCCAGCTAGTAAAATCCTCTTCTCTTCCCCCCATTCCCTCAGAAGGCATCACTTTTCTATTTTAAAAATATCAAGTCACCCTATCTCAGCTGCATTATAAACAAAGACAAACAAAACAACCCAAAACAGTTTTGTGTGTGTGGAATAAGGAAAAAAAAACACTTCAAACCCAAAGAAGTTTCCAATAAGTCACTCATTGAAATTCAGGAAGAAAAAACCCCAAAGGGTAAAAATACCCCCATGTATCCAAGTTCTCTGAGGCCATTTCTTTCCCTCATCTGTGTTCCATCATCTTCTTCCGTATCCAACAAAGTTGTGGTGTCCGTGGGAGTATGAACAAACACTGGCGTGGCCACGGGAAGGAACTGTGTGTCTGGCAGCACAAGCCACGTGCTCTGCTGGCTGCAGGAGCCCAGCCCAGCCCTGCCTCGAGCAGCAGGAACACTGATGGCAAAGCAAAGGGTGGCCACCCATCCACAGGGTGCCTGAGGGGCACACTGGGACCTGAGCTCTGCCCCAGCACTGCCAGCTCCACCCTCAGGGTGACCAGGCAGCAATGTGGGGCTTCTCCCTTTCAGAGTCCCAACCCATCTGGTGGCCATTAACTTTATCTGAGGACACTCTCAACCAGAGCAGCCCTGGGAGAAGGACTTGGATGCTGGTGGGGGAAGGCTGGACATGCCCCATCCCAGAACCCTCATGCCCTGGGCTGATCCCACAGCATGGGCAGCAGGGCAGGGAGGGGATTATGCCCCTTTGCCCCCCACGTGAGCCCCCTCTGCAGAGCTGCCCCAGCCCTGGGCCAGCACAGCCAGGACATGGAGCTGCTGGAGAGAGGGCAGAGGGGGCAGCAGGGTGGGCAGAGGATGGAGTAGCTCTGCTGGGAGGGAAGGCTAGAGAGAGGGCAGAGGGGGCAGCAGGGTGGGCAGAGGATGGAGTAGCTCTACTGGGAGGGAAGCCTGGAGAGAGGGCAGAGGGTGCACCAGGGTGAGCAGAGGATGGAGCAGCTCTGCTGGGAGGGAAGGCTGGAGAGAGGGCAGAGGGGGCAGCAGGGTGGGCAGAGGATGGAGCAGCTCTGCTGGGAGGGAAGGCTGGAGAGCTGGGAGTGTGGGAAGCTTTGGGGGGACCTCACTGTGGCCTTCCAGGGCCTGAAGGGAACCTGCAAGGGAGATAGAGGGAGACTATTTCCAAGGGCCTGGAGTGACAGAGAGCTTTCAGAGCTTTACAATACACTCATCCACATGCTTTTAAGAGGGAGGAAAAAAAAGAATAAAAAGACTCATTACACCACTAACTTCTTACTACACTGTGTGATCAGAGATCTCCCAATTCCCAGGAGAGAGTTTCTTGACATCTTGTTGCATAAACACTCTGCTTGTGCAAACAGATCTGAGAACGATCCGTATCGAACGTCACAGTCTGGCAGAAGTTATCCACGAGGAAGTTATCTTCATGACCAGCCTTCCCTTAGTGGGGAAAAAAAAAGAGCACAATGTAATTCACACTCCTGTGCTGTCTCTCCATGGCTCAGCCCCAGAATGAATACATTTACAACGAACAAATAAATAATCATGTTATGCTTACCTGCATGCCTTCTCCTCTTACAGCAGTCTCTTAAATTCAGTTTGAGCTTGTCATTCAAGGTGCAGACAAGTCATAAAGGCACCTGTTTGCGACTCAGCACAGTGTGAGTGAGGCTGTGGGGCGTCAGGGATTGTTGACACACGGGAGGCCAACCATGCTCTCCTGGCGCACGATCCCGCCCTGGCACAGCGCGGTGTACCCACTGCACAGGTGACTGCCACCAGAGAATGCATTGCTCAACAGGGCGCCCATGGGAAGGGTTCAGGTCATCTGAGACCTGCTCTGGGAACCTGCCAGGGACCCCAGCACTGCCTCGAGTTTGCACAGAATGGAGGAGATGTGGCCACCTGCAATGAGGATAAAAGAACAAGGGACAGGCATCAAGAGCCAAAAGGGCACCCCAACCCAACAACTGGTTAGGCTTTCAGGTGCCATAAATAAAAGGTTTAGTAGTTAAAGAAAAAAAAATCATATTTTCAAGTTCCAAATTTAAAAGAAATATGAAGAAAAAAATTTACATTAAAGAAAAGGTTTCAATTTTTTTCTAATTATTATTTTTTAAGAAGTCCAGGATGTGGACAGTTAGGATCCTACCAAGTGTCAATGTCTCCTCAAAGAAAATGATTATAACATGCTACTTTTCAAAATTTAACAAAAAAAAGTATTTCTCACAAAATTGAACACAACTAGAAGGGGGAAAACTATTCCCCAGATTCAGAAAATAAAAGCTCTGAGAGGAACAAATGTCCAAGGGACAAGTGAACATCAGTGTGAAACAGTCCAGCACATGACATGATCTGCACTGGGGAGAAATTACCTCACCAAGAATTAAAGGCTCAAAAATAGGTGCAACACCTGACTGAAAAACTATTAATTCACAATGAAACCCTTGTACCACCTGCACCTTGGCTTTACTTTTTTAATCATGTATCGGGTTAAAGTGAAACATCCAGTGATTGAACAGCAGTGTGAGGTCAATAACAGGCAAAGCTCACTGGACACTGCCAATCAAGTGTAGCATCAGTTTAATAAATCAGAGCAATTTCCATACCTCTGAAGGATGCAAAGGCCACAGGGTGGGAACCAGCTTGGGGGATGCCTGATTTCAAGCACAGAACTACTTCCACTGACTTTGAGAATGTTACCCAAACACTTCAGTTCAGGTATATGGATATAAAAAACCCCACCTGTGGAAGTGAAGGTCTTGGTTGGGAATTCATCACTGGAAGCACTGAGCAGCTTTCCAAACCAGTGGAAATTGTAACCCTCACCAGCAAGGTGCAGAATAATGTATAGAGACCCTGCAGTTGAGGTGAGAATGACCAGAGGCCCCACCAGCTTGGGCAAACCCAGGGTGTACAGCCTCTCTCAGCATCCCACCAGAAAACTGCTCATGAATTTTCCACATGGTTTACAGAATGTTTCCTGTCCACCTCTCCACAAGACACAGCTCAGAAGAATCTGCTCACTTTAAAAGGTCCAGCCCCATAACGAGTCCAAGGACTGAATTCCAGGAGATGACAATATGCTCAGCTCAGGGCCCATGTGTGACCTACTGTACTCTACAAAAAAAAATCCTAGAGCAGTTCTGCTAATTTCAGGTTAGTCTTTCAAACTAGTCCTCTCCCCCATCCCTCTCTCTCCTTCTTCCTCCCACCCTGATCAGGTTTTTCTCATTTCCAGTGAGCTTTAGCAGCCTGCCCAATGGCAGGTGGGTGGAGGCGCTCCAGATACTCTGTTTGTTGGTAGCCCAGCAGTTATTTGTGGTTGACTTTCTTGGTTGCCCACAGGAATTTCCAGGGTGGTGTAAACAGACAGATGTGGGTTCTTTTCTGCTATACAGATCACACCATAGAGAGATATCAAAGGGAAAAACCAAACCCATGAATAATGCACCAGTGGCAGCATCTGAAGCTCTGAACTTTAAAGCCTGGCCTCTGAATTTATTGGTTTAATTGGTGGGTATGGACATTTAGGCCACCAGACAGCTTTTGGAATCAAAACAACACTGAAAGCTTTCCCGAATATTCAGAAGTTTCTACAAAGCACAACTGGGCTCCAGTCCTGGCTGACTTGGAACTGCTCCCGCCCTGACAGCACTGCCCAAATCTTACACGCTCAAACTGCCTCTCCTCCCTTCCCTCAGCAGCACAGCAGCTTCATCTTCACTTCAGTGAGGGTCTCAGCAGCTCCTCCCTGGCTCAGCACTGCTGGAACACTGGGAGCTAAAGGGGAAGGGTCTGAGGGGAGGGGGACAGGGGCAGATGCTTTGCTGGTGCACATTAGTGAAGCTCCACTGACCTCAGATTAACTCATATTAGCCAGGAAATTTGGTCCCTTGTCCTCTTTGTTTGTTTGTTTGTTTCTACTGTTCCCATAACATAAAAACTACTTTTGCCATGTGATTTCTGTGTGCCTTGTGCTTGCTCAGGAGACACATGGTGGCATCTTTTCCCTGGAGATGAACAAGCAGCCCATGACTGAAATCACGTTGACTCAACCGTGCAACTTGGTTCTCGCTCCGTAATTGCCAGCTAAAGCTTTGCTCCTCATTTACTTTTCCAGGAGGATTTGTGTATGTTCCTGTCAGTCTATTTTGGAGCGTGGCAGGTTACAGAGGCACTTTGATTCATGGCTGGACATGGATTATTTTCAGTAGAAGGCAAAGGGAGTCTGGTTTTACAGCCTTGCACTGTCATCTTGCGGTTGCAGCGCTCAGTTCTTCACCCTTATTTGGACATGCCTGGCACAGGAATTTGATGTGAGCAGGAAGAAATGGAGATTGCCTCATTCCCGGCTCTGGTTTGTTTGGAGGCCTCCTTCCTGCCACTCTGGTGACAACAGGCACACTGACCGTGCCAACTCTTTCCACTTCAGTTCCTTCCATCCCCTTCCTTGGCGAGAGCAGAGCGTGACCTGCTCCATAAAACCATCATTCTTCAGAAGACTTATCTCCTCCAGACTTCAGCACCTTCACTATGGACACACATTCCAGGACACAGTTTCAGGGCAGAGCTGTGCAGTCCTCCCTCCTGCCGCAGCTCTAAGAGGGAACACTCTGCCACTGCCAGCTCCTGGGAAGGGACACATCTTGTTCACAGCTGAGGCAAATCACTTCCAACACCTCCCTGGCTTTGCCCACTTCCCCACACTTGCAAACAGCAATGATTTTTGCCTCTTTTCTGGGCTGCTCAAGACACCAGCCAGTGTGGGATTCTCCCAAGGTGTTCATTCCCTGAGCTTGGCCCAAAGGTAGGAGAATGGCCTGAGCCAGGCTTCCCTGCACCTCCAGCTGTGCTGCTCTCCCAGCCAGAGCTGCTCTCCCAGCTGCCTCCTTGTACCTTCCTGATGGCAGAAGAGAATCCATCCCCTCCCAGTGCAGCCTGACCTAATCACTTCAGTGACTGACCAGAAATGAGGGAATCAGCCCAACTAGTTACTTGGTGTGCACTGATTCCAACAGCTGCAAGCCCTGTCCTCCTTTGCAGGCAATACTTCAATCTTCTGTTACACAGATTCTTCCCCTCCCTTTTACCAACACCAGGAATCCACAGCTCAAAAACCTACGTTATTTCTATTTGTTCTCTTCACTTCAGTCATTTCTTTCAAGTTAAAGAAAAAACCTCAAAAGGTCGCTATTGTTACCTTCACTTTCAGCTTCTCTGTTTGGGCTGCCAATACTCTGAGGGAATGTTTATTTTTACAGAACTCACTGTTAACATTAAAAGTCAGGGGCAAAAAACATCAGAAATGCGTTTCTAAGGGGCTTAGTTCAGTACCTGGGAGGGAAAACACTACTTGGATTAGAACTGTGTTACTGTTGTTTCCCTGAATGGAATTTGGAGTACAGATAGTGA
Organism: Pithys albifrons albifrons; assembly: GCF_047495875.1. NCBI lineage: Eukaryota > Metazoa > Chordata > Aves > Passeriformes > Thamnophilidae > Pithys > Pithys albifrons. The sequence goes on along the minus strand of NC_092460.1, from coordinate 43,401,780 downwards.
ATTCCCCATTTTCAGAAAGAAGTGCCTACAGTTCAAAAATTTATATTCAAATATTACAGTAAACAGTTTAGATGTTTAAATAAGAGCATGTTTACTTCAACTGGGTTTTTTATATGTGAAAAACATCATGATCTTGCAAATGGATTGCCACAGATTTGTGCATCAGCCCAGAACCTGCTATAAGGCATTTTGAAATGTCAGAATTATCTACTTCATCCTCACACTTTGAAAATTACATTTTGGGTTAGTTTCAGAAAAAAAACTTCTTCAGGCATAAAATGTAAAACCACTTCAGAAAGAGGACTGAAAAATGATGGGGTGGTATGGAAACTTTGGGAACTGAGAGCCACCACGAGTGTGGCTGCTATTATCAAATAAAGGGGCTGAAATCATAGAACCATGGAACCATTAGTGTTGGCAAAGCCCTCCCAGTCCATGGAGCCCACCCTGTGCCCGATGCCCACCTTGGCAAAGCCCTCCCAGCCCATGGAGCCCACCCTGTGCCCGATGCCCACCTTGACAAAGCCCTCCCAGCCCATGGAGCCCACCCTGTGCCCGATGCCCACCTTGGCAAAGCCCTGCCAGCCCCTGGAGCCCTGCCCCAGCCTGTGCTGCCAGGCTCCCGGCTGAGCTCTGAGACCCACCTGGAGCCTCACGGGGGGCGAGGGGGCCCTGCCGGCACTGCCAGCTGGCTCAGAATTGGCCCCCACGGCTGTGGTTGCTGTGATGTGGCAGACCTGGGCCAAGAGATGGACTGGGACCACCAGCTCACTTCAGACAGGCCACTAAACAGCCATCTGAGGGTAACCACGAGGTCTCTCCAGCTCGGGCTGCACTCAGACTGGGGACTGAGAGGTGAAAAGGCTCCGCGCTCAATTACCAGTGCCCTGAGTCATCCCATCCACCCACTATACTTAGTTCAAAGTGCTCTGGTAAGCAAGAGCTGAGGGCATTACATGTGCTCAAATTGCTAAAAATACACATCTGAGAGGGCAGGGGAAACATCAGCTCACTCAAAAGTACACTTTCCTTTGTGTTTAAAAAGAAAATAAAGGAAAAAAGAAGAAAATAATTGTGATTCTAACACTTCCAACTTCCCCCCCACCCCCAAAATATAGAAGAGGTTCCCCCTGCCCACACCCTGCTTTGCCATTCCAATTAATTCCTTGCAAATATCTCTAGAATACTAAAGAGAGACTATTCTTAGAAAAAAAAAATTCCTTTCACCTTTGTATTTTCTAAAGAGCTAAATCATTATGAGGAAGATGATGAAAGGACTTGTGGGGAGGGGCTGAGAAGGGGAGCAGGAACAAAACAAACACTAAAGGATGGATTAAACAGGCCCCACGCTGGAAATGCCCCGTCCCAGGGACTCCACCCAGGGCTCCTCAGGCGTGGGCTGGTTGGAGGAGCGACCCTGCCCTCTGGTCCCCCAGGAGCTGGTGTGTTCAGTGCGGCCCCAGAGGGTCACCAACCCACTGACAACTCTCCCCAGGGGCTCAGTTAAACAAGCCCACAGTTTTCAAACAGAGTGGATTTTAATTGAGCAGCACCTGTGGTGAGAGCCCCCGGCATTATTAAGAGCAGATTTCCCCACACACGTCATACCTGCAGCACAGAGCCAGCCCTTTCATAACTCCCTCCAGAAATGTGTAGGATTGGATGCACCCCACCAAGAGTGCTTTCCCAACAAGCTGTTCCCAGGGTGCTGAAAAGCTGTCATTCATAAAAATGACTGAGGGGGAAGGAGGCAGCAAAGGGGAGTTCAGGAGGCCATGCGCACCAGTGGGAACCGCAGAATGAGCCCCTCTGTAAGACCTGCACCTGTTTGTGGCCACCAAACAGCTCAACTAGAAAGCTCAAAGCTCCAAACTGGGGTGGTAGGAGAAGGGGGAAACAGGGAGAACATAATGAAAAAGCTTGTCCTAATATCAAAACACACATTAACCCATGGAGTGCAGGCTCACAACAGATGGCTGTAATTCAGAATAAAGCCCTGGCAGGCAATGAGAAAAACAAAACTGAGGAAGACATTTCAGACACACCCTGGTAGCATCACACAGACATGAGCTTAGGGCAGAGACTGGAATTGCACCACTTCATAAGACATGGGGCTAAAATCCACTTATTAAGGTAAATCTAATGTTGGCTTAGAGAGCAGCCGAGAGGAGGTGCCAAGGTCTGACTACATGTGGTAATCAACAACTTCTGTACACAAGAGTTGAGAAGGCACAGAAAACAGAGCAAAGCCAATGCCTGGATGATACACAAATGTTTAGGATGACAAGGAATATGCTGCAGTTTCAATGCCACTGCTCATTTGTATCACTGCTATGCACTCCCTTTACCCTCAGTGAGGGGCAGGAGTGACATGCTCAAGCCTGCTGGCCCAGCCGGGGGGATTTCACACCAAGGACAACACTTCTCACGGTATTACTCACTAAGGATGCTTTTTGTCCCCAGAAAGTAGCTCAGCATTTTCATCCATTATTTCCTTATCAATATTTTCCCATTTATCTCACATGCAATACTGCCTTTTCCCCCCCTTGTTCATATAATCCCCTTGTTCAATATAATCACTTCTAAGCAAAAAATAGGAACAGTGTGTGATGTGCGGAAGGGGCACCTGGTGCAGAATAAAGGGGGTAGGGAACAGAAATACCACCTGCTCTACATTCCATGTCTGGGAAAAGAGGATTTTTTAAATGGTTTATCAACAATTTCAGACTGATTGTGGTTTCTTTTTCTTTTAAAATCCCCCCAAAGTAATAAGCTACTTCTCCCCTGCCTCAGTGCCTTGATCTGCAAGTCTTGGTTTAACTTCTTTTTTCTTTTAACTTTTTCTTCACTGACAACCTGGACTTAGATAGAGACTGTTTACAGGAGTATGGACAAGCCAAGGGGAAATGGCTTCAAGCTGACACGCAGTAGGTTTAGACTGGATCAACTAGATGCATTGCATAGCAGTTCTGCAAGTGGACAAACAGGCTGAAACAATTCCTGAATGACAAAAAGAAAAAATCAGATGACAATCCCTTTTCTGTGATTTTGCCTCTAAATTTCTGTTTGCTTGTGCTAAAAAATGAAAAGAAACTTTAGAGTTGAGCATAAGTGTGTTGTGGAAGTCACCTGGAGTTTAAACACTGCCAAGTGCAAGTTACAGAGTGCCTTGCTCAGGAGGCTCTGTGCCATCTCCCTGTCATTCCCAGTGCAGCAGCAGCTGTGCCTCTGAGCTGAGGGCAGCTGGACGGCAAAAAGCAGGTTCATTCTAAATGCTCCAGGCTTCCCTTTGTCTCCACCTCCTATGAGAAGCCATACAAAACCAGAATTCTTTAATTCATTTGCACATTTCCTGTTTCCTATTTAAATATAGAACTGTTTTTTTCCTGAATTATATTCTAAAGGAAGCTGTAAAGCTGCAGAAAATTCTGAGCATGACTGCAGAGCATCCATGATTCCAATAAGGACTTGATGATCTTGGAGGTCTTTTCCCAACCTGAATGCTTCCATGATTATATAAGGCAATTAAAAGCAGTACAGAGCCAATCCTGCCTGAACTATATGTGGGCTGAAAGTAGATACCTCTTTTCTCTCAGTCTGGAGAGGGGAGGCTCTTCCTAGAACATACCTTTTGGACTGGAAGCTTGTGCAACTGTCCAGAGAACAGGAGGAATGCTGCAAACTAACCATACTCCCTCCTTTGACTGAGAATGTGTACTCCACCTTCAGGAGACCCAAACCCCTCCCCTCTCTGCCCCCCCAGATCTATTTCCATTTGCTGCTGCCTTCTTCAGGCTGGGCAGTTCCCAGCTATGCCAGAGGGACACCAGCAGGCAGCTCTGAGACAAGTGCTGGGAATCCCTCAGTCCCTGACTCCTCCTGCCAGCGCCACACCCCTGAGTGTAGGGAAAGCCCTGCAGAGACACTGGGCTCGGGACTCCAACATGAAATCAGAAAGTACCGTAGCTCAAGACTACTTTCAATGTATAAACTAAGGTTTTTCACAGCTTAAAATATGGCCCAATTAGGGTTGGATTTTGCCAGAGGAAAATGCATCACTTTCATTAATACTGGAAATAGTTAAGTTTTTTAAAAATTTATCTAGGGATCCTACTGACATCCCCAAAATCCAATGCCAGTTTCTCCCCCTCATAAATCACTGGATGTTACCATAAAACACTGGGAGAGAAAGTTCCAAAACAACTGAGCCGAGGCCTGACAAGTTTCCCCTGGAATGGCTCTGCCTTGGCCACGCCACCCACGCTGGGAGCCGGACCGTGGCAGGGCCAGGGCGCTGGCAGAGCGTGGGCAGCTCGTCAGGACCCTGGACAGCAGCGCAGGGTGTGCTGTGGCATCCCGGGGATGGGGATGGGATGGGCTTGGGATGCTCCGGGGCTGCAGGGGAGTGCAGTGCAGGGATCGGAGCAGCACAGAACCGGCTGCGCTGGACGGGACCTCAAACCACCCAGCCCCTCTCCGGCTGCTGCTGCTCAGTGAATACCCACCCCTGTCCCTGTGCCAGCCTCTCCTCTGCCCCTCATAGAGACACTGACAGGGAGCCAGCTCTGTGCCCATGCCCAGAGCAGGATCCTCCTCTCTCTCTAAAGGTGAATTCTCAGCACACAGGAGTCGATCAGTCTGCACTGGAGCGTGGCAGTGCAGTCACTTCTCTGGCTTTCCTGGCTCCATCTGTGGTAGAATCAGAACAGAATCACAGACTGCCCTGGGTGGGGAGGGACCTTAAGGCTTACCCAGGGACAGGGACACCTTCCACTGTCCCAGGTTGCTCCAAACCCATCCAGCCCAGCCCTGGACACTCCCAGGGATGCACTCCTCTGCAGTCCTTCACAAATTCACCCCATTCAGTACAAACAAGGCTGCCCTAAGCACACAGTGAATTCCAACCCAAAGGAACAGCCCAGGCTTGGTGCAAAGATTGAAGGGAATTTTGGGTACAGTCTCACATTTTTAGTACTTTCTCATTTGCAAATCAAGGGGAGATTTTTTGAAGTTTTGCTACAGAAACACCTGCCCCAGCCTCAAAATACAAACCCAGCTGTTCAATAGAGATTGTGACAATGGCATTAACTGCCTGCGATTTTGCTTTTTGCTGCTTGTATGTAAAAATATGTGTTACAGGCACTTCAGGCAAGACAAACCTAAATTATTAGAAGCAATAAAAAGTCAGAGCTTTGCAAACATTTCAGCTTATTTCTCACAATTTGCAAGAAAACTCTTCCAAACCCTATCCACTTGTGATGAATAACCAACTCCCTATTCCCTTTTAATAACGAATAGACCTTAAAAAAAAATCCGATCCCTATTGTTGGAAAGCACTCAAAAGCAATGAGATGGTCACAAGACTTGATCTGCCTGTTCTGCCCCTTTACAAACCCACTAAAGCTTGCTCTTTATGACTGATTGCTGTGCTGTATTAATCCCCAGGCATATAAAACCAGTCTATTGGAGACTGGGACTCCACTGGGGGAGGGCAGGGGACCTGTTGTGTTCTGAGGATTAATCCATCCTGGAAAATCAAAAGCCAGCCCCTCACAATACAGTAATCAGCATGTTCTCCACTCTGAGAGCCCAATGCTGCCCTTTTAGAAACACAGCTATTACTTCATTATGCACTGAAACACACAAAACCCTTTTATTTATTTGTGTTTGTTATTACTGGGCTTATATTTATGGGTTTGTGCATATTCCATTGGTGGGCACACAGCAATCAAGTTAAAACAACCCTCCCTGGGGATTCCCAACTGCTTAAAAGGAAAGAGGGACTCCCACTGCTTTTGCCACAACCAAAGTTCTCCCTGGATTTGCTTTGTGAACAGGATTTTAACTCTTTCTCACCCTAAATAAAAGGAAATTCTTTGCATTTTTTTCCTTACATGGAAAGTTAATTTTCTGTTCAGGATAATTCTATATATTTTTTCCTCACTTTATTAAACCACCTAGCACAAAATTCCTAAGTAGTGGCACTAAAATAAAAATGTTTGAAGCTTTGTAATTACTCAACTGAAAACAGCTTCACTTGATTGCAGATGGTGTTATATTTGACAGTCCTTTGTTAGCAAAAGTTTAATTCCTTCCTTTTAAAGCTGAATGATGTAGCCTTCTGAATAACCCTTTTCTTACACATAACAGCAGAATTCTTTTTTTCCCCCCACTCAGAGGTGAGAAGTATGAATCTTTCATCATGTTAAGAGATAAGGTTTAAAACCCTACAAACCCAGCTGTAAATCTGATGTGACACAGTAATGACACTGTTAAATGAATTCTGGCCTAAACACCAGAATTAAGGCTTCAGGAAATCAGAGAAACCACATCATGCTCCAGAAGATCCATAACCAATTCCTTTCCGAAGCAGCCAGGAAAAGGCACCTGCCTGTGTAAGATGTGACTTTATAAGCCAGCACTTCAACACAACAGTTTTAATACCCAACAAAATGTTCCTGCCAAAATATTATTAAAAAGCAAATAAAGCACTTATTATATATATATATATATAGATATATATATATGTTTATACCCATGTTTACTCTTTGCTAACACAAAGAACACTTTTCTCCCCATTTGTTTTTCAAGTACAAAGTCACTAAAAGCACCCAGAGTGAGTGTCTTTGTTCCTACTGCCATTATCCTTTTTTAGGCACCCTTTACCTGTGATAAAGGACTGAAGGCAGCAGCCTTGGATCCCTGCCTTCAAACCCAACTAAACCCCCCTGGGTCAGTTCCAGTGTCCCACCAGGGCAGACAAGAGATCCTGCAGTGCCCCTGAAACCATCCCAGCCATACCCACCATCCCTTTTAAGAACTACTGTGGATTTCTGACAGTTCAAAGTAACATGGTTTTCCCCATTTTTAACTCGAAACACTGAATTGGAGGAGCAAAAGCTGATGCACATGGCTGAGGGTCTGTCACAGGTACGTGGAGTTTAAGGACATAAACTTGCCTTTCCATATATGGTGGGATTAAATACCAACAAGGTGACTCTTCTGAAACCCCTGAGCTGAGATCCCTGCAGGTAATGAAATGGCAGTAACACTGCACAGCCCCAGCAACACTGAGCTGGAATTCCTGTTGGGCTCCTGCATGGAGGGAGGGTGACAATTCCTGCCTTCCCGGCAAGCTCTGGCACACACAGGGTTAACGGTGCCCCCCACCCCGGCCTTGCCCCCCTGCTCCCCCACCCCATTCATGCCACATTCCACAGTGGCAGGGTCCAGCAACAATATAGGAGGGTACCCAAAATGAAGAGGCAGGGCCTTCCATTCTTCTGCCTCTCTTGAATTAATTAACTGGAAATGAGTTTTGTCAATGTTTTGGAAAGGCAGAGGGGGGAAAAGAAACTGCTAGAATTAATCACAGTGAGAAACTACCTCTTCAGCAGTCTGGCAGAGTTCAGACAACCCATGAGAAGTGCAAAATAAAGTGGGCTGACTTACCCTCCAAAGGAACAAATAAAATTCAAACAAACACCCAAGTCTCCAAAACAGAGACATGCCCCAGTGCAAAGGAATGCAGCATCTGTTGCCACAACAGCTTCAGCTTTGGTTTTAATACACTTGTCAGCAAGACTGAAAGGTACCAAGGTAGAAAAGACTGTTTACCAATAACTTAAATAGACAGAAGGCATGTTGTCTTTAATTTACTAAATATTTATGTACATCCAACATTCCATCAATCCTAACAGGGATATTGAGGTCCCAAGATTGAAAAGGAGCAACTCCGACTGTTTAGCCCTGACTCAGCACACCTTGCACATGCAGAAGGCAGCCTGCAAAGCAGCTCTTTGCTTGTAGAGTCTTTGTTATCTCCAGGCTCAGAAAATTATAACAACTCAGCACTGCACCTATGACATCTTCCTACTAACAAAACAAGAAGCAATGAAACCCCAACCCATGGACAAGAAGGACCGTGTTTCACAGGGTGACCTCAATCAATGTTCAGACAACACAGAGCTGTCCTTTTGTTTACAACAGTGAGACACAACCATCGTTTTTCTGACAATGAATGTACCACTTCCAGCAGCGTGGAGCTGCAGCTGAAGCCATCTTGATTGGCTGAGCAGGGAGAAACTTTATCAGAGACATGTTCTTTCCCTGGTGTGCCTGTGGGCAGCGTTGGGCTCAGGAGGGCTCTGTCCTGGCGGCTTTCAGGAGCACCCTGCCCTCCTGCCTCTCCATCTCCAGGCCCAGGCTGTGCAGGGCAGAGCTCTGGGCCAGCCCCTGGTCCTCCAGCCCCGCAATCAGTGCCTGGTTCCGCTCGTTCTGCTCCGTCACGTTCCGGATGGCCAGCACTGCCCACTGGCTCACAACTGGGCACCAAAGTCAAGGACTGTGATTTATTCCTGCATTTCCCTCCCTGTGCCCTCCCCCAGTTCCTCAAACCCCAAACCCAGTAGGAATCAATGGTTTGAAAAGATAACACATTTGCAGGTGTTGACACTGAACCTGCAAATACCTGCATATGAGGTAACAATTTTAAATGAGGTATGCCCATTAACTTCAGGCAGGTTTACTAGTGTTTGAGTTAGAAAGAAAACCCAACAAAAATACAAATGAACTGCAGGAAATAAAAGGAAATATGGTTTCACACCAAAATTACAGTCAATAGAAATATTCCAGTCATCTGCCTAGTGGGATTAAATAAAAAATCAGTGACTTGTTTATGATCCCAACACACTACACTTTCAAGCACTGGCAAACAAAATAAGCTGCAAATCATCTCCAGGAAAGACAACTATTACTTTCACTGCAGAAGTTGAAGAGATGAAAAAAAAGAGAAACTATCTAGGTTAATATCTGCAAATGGCACAAATAAGGGCAGAGACATTTCAAATTCTGTAGCTTGTGATGCCAGTGAGGCTGGGCCCGTTGTGCCTGGGGCTCCCACACCCTGCCAGCAGGGCAGGCCCCGGGGCACCGCAGGGAGCTTCTACTGACATGAAACGGGCATGAGCTGCAGCTCCTGCACCTCCCAGGGTGGTCCCTGGGGCCAGGCCTAAGCCACATGTCAGGGCTGCAGACAAAGGATTTACATTCCCAGGATTATCAGCCAGGCATTTTCCCAGTACAGTGCTCACTTCAAGAGGTGTCAGAGCTGCTGGTCCCCCTTGCAGCTGAAGGGCTGCTATGATATCATCTCTCCCAGCCACCATTCAGAGAGGAGCCTTTCTGAATCACACAAGTGGTTTACCTGCAGGGCACCAATTATTTACTGCATGTAGCTTCACATCCAGCAGAAGAATATGAATAATTTACTCATCTCCTTGACGTCTTTTGGGTTGGAGAAGTGTCTGAGCACACAGATAAGATGGTGTTCTTGTGGCATTTGCCGGGGGGTGAATGCGGGGAAAAACTCCTCAGCTGGGGAAAATGGGAACCTCAGACAACACAACAGAGGAGAGGAACTTGATTTAAACCATCTTACACCATCTATTCTTGCACATCCTCAACAGAGACACAAGGGTTTGGATGAACAGCAGCCTGGACATACCGAGCAGGGAACAGCCCTGCATTGCACTGGCCACTGAAACAGCTCCCTGCCTTTTAACAGCAGTTTATATTTATTTTCACATTCCAGAAGTCCAGAATTGAAAACTCAACAATGACAAAGCACTAATAACTACAAGGCTTTTTAACGTTTTTTCCTAACAGAGCTCTTTAGACTTTGTCAGGAAACATGCTGCACACTTTCTTGGTTCAAGAAATTGCAGTGTGAGGTAATGACAGAGGAAATTGAGACCAAAAGAAACTTCTGCATCATATCAAAGCCTTAACAGGTGAACATGACAGAGAATATCAATGTATTCTCTTCTGTCAGTGCACCACTGGTATAGTTAAGTGGAAAGACAAGTGTCAAGCTACATCACAGTTACATAAACTAAGTATTTCCACTGAAGAGGATATTTGAAGATATAAAACAACAATAAAATGCCCAAGAAATCAAACCATGTACAAGCAGACTGTCAGTCAGCAGCACCATTGGTGAGAACAGATTTCAGAACAGCAAAGCACACAAGGTACAAACCAAAGAGGACACCCTGCAGGTCTTTCCCAGGCCCGATTTAGGGCATTTCCCCAGTACCAAGAAGCAACATGGAAGTTCTTCCAGTGGACTGTGAGCAACAGGCCACCACCCTCCCTGGCTGTGCTGCTGGGATGAGAAGCTGACCTTCCTTGTGCTCCTAAAACACAGCTCTGCATAAAACACAGCACTTAGAGAAGAATGCCTGCTACAATAGTAACAGCAAATTCAGAGAGTGACAGTTCTCACCCTCAAAGGGCCACACAGAGAAAAAAGTAGTCTCCAAAATGTTGGTTGCATTGGCCTTGAGAATCATCCTGTCACCATCACCTTTATGCCCTTCAACCCAGACCCACTGCCAAACCCGACAGAAACGCTGTTTCCCCATTACCAGACCCACCCATGCTTACAGAACAGCTAAACCACCTCCCTTTAGCTTATGAACTTATCACCACTCTGGCATTTATCATTACTGACTACTGTAGCTGAAGCTGCAACACGGTTTCAGTAACACTTTCCCTCCTTCATAAACCTCCCTTCTGTGTGGGTTGCCCATTGTGCCGGCCATGAATATTCATGGCCTTGTTCCACGCTGGGGAGGCTGAGCCTGGGCAGGGTTCTGAGGGGTGTCAGCAGAGATTAAAGCCAGGGCCAGCTAATACTCACATTACCCTCTTGCTCCTCTCCAAAGACACAGGAAGAAAATTAAACATATTCGAGAGCCTCTAATCCTACCAACACTTTAAGCACTTCATTGTATGCTCAGCTTTAAAAGAGAACTTCTGAAGTTGCCATAGTTACTACAAATGGGAGCATGAGCCTGTTTGTTGTGAAACTGCACCAAAGGGAACATCCACAGCAAGTGCAGCAGATCTCACTGCATAGACTTGGCTGCACTTTTCCAAAAGGGTGCACTGCACTCTCAAATAAATTAACATTACAGACAAGTGAAGATGATATTCTGTCACAGCAAAGAGAGCACACAAAAGGAACAAACCAATTCATTTTCTTCTACAGAAGCCTCACCACCAGACTATCTGTGTTTAGGGGCTGGAAGCAAACCCTTCTATGCATTTACAGCAACCCTTTTGCAGAACCCTTCTGTGGGGGATTCCTATGCTATTTTCACCGAATACAGACAATAACAAAACTGAACCAACCTGCCCTGTCTTCTATAATCATATAACAGCTTCATTCCACAAATTAAAATTTAAAGTAATCTCAACTCCTCTGGGTTGTAACTTCCATTGTCAGGCTGGGGAGAACACAGAGAAAAAGGAAGAGAGGCAGAGAAAATCAGCCCAAAGGGATGAAAAATGGTACTGTCTGGAAGCCATGAAACTCCATGCCACTAAATGCTGTGC